>NC_088250.1:34696666-35017083 GCF_036013445.1 Caloenas nicobarica | reverse complement strand
AGAAGAAATCTAGCTTGACAATCTCAGAGATGTAATACCAATAATCTGAAAAAAACCCCCTGGATTTATGCTTGTTAACAAAGCTCTATGTTGCTCAATGTCGTAAATGAGTTTTAGTAAATTTCTTGGGTTCACCTCCTGTATTGGAAGAGCTAAGACCAACCATCCACCTCACTGTGGATTATGTATCCATGCTAATTACTATTAATAGCCTACGAAGTCACACTATGCACATCAGAATACAAATTTCACAGCCTAATTCTCTCAGATATATCTATCATAAAATATCGAAAAGTGACAACTGAAGTTGACAAAATTATTGTTAATCCAGTACCCAAACAAAAAAAGTGCATGCAAAGGATGTGCAATCTTCTCTCAGTTTTCTCTTTTATTTTTAGCCTCTGTGGGTCTTTTTCCAGCAGTGATATCCAGCAATACTAGCCACTCTTCTCCCCCTATAAAGACAGGGACTTACAGGCTCATTAAAACTAAGACTTTGGTGTGGTTTTGTTCCCTTTTTTAATTTTTCTCCTTTCCTTTCTGTAGATAGAGTGTTTAATTCCAGGGATGGGCTCCAACTCTCAAAGCTTCAGGTAAAAATTCCTCCCTACGATATAAAAATTACTCCAACACATGGGATTTTTGTGCCTCTCTAAAAAGTGTCACAGCCTCACAAGTTTACATAGAAATAGGCTGCAATAAACACTAAACTTGTTTAAATTCTGGCATACAAGCTGACTGCTTCTTACTAATAACACTTTGCAAAGTTAACACCCCCCCCCCAAAAAAAAACCCCCAAACAAACAAACAACAAAACCAAAACAAACAAAAAACCTCCCCAAAACAACAACAAAAAAACCCCCAAAAAACAAAGACAGCACTCCAGGCACAAAAAAAATTCTATTGCAGTTATGAGGTTTTGCTTTTTGATTCCTGAAAATCAGCGAAATGGATAAAGCAGTGCAACAGAGAAACCATGCACAGTGTACATTTCCCTCTGCCACTATATTTAGTCTTTCAAATTACAATTACTCTTTTTCACAAAAAAATGCCTCAGCAACAGCCAGGCACTTACTTTGACCCAAGGACTTTTTAGAATTTAGCACAGCAAATGGCACATTGCAAATATGTCTGAAAAGGGGCATTTTTCCATCCTTTCATATTTTTGGATGAGAGACTGCATTCAAAGGAGAGGCAAGGCAGTACACACTCAAAAGAAAAATAAAGCTTTGTTAAAGTTAGCACTTAGAACGGGTGGAAACCAGTGCCTCAAACACCACTGACAGGAAGCACCCAGATTTTTAAGCAAGATCATTCAGTTTTAAAAGTACCAGTGCTGGCTTTTGCATAAAAGAATTTAAATAAAAAAAACATAAAAAGGGCAACCCCCCCGCCTTCACGCTTCTGGAAAGCTCAGAGAACAGTCAAGCATTTGGTAATATGCCACAGGTTTGAATATGGCTTGTTTGTTGCTCAGTAATAATTTTCTGCCCTTATAATCAGAGTTCTCAAAACATAATAGAGTCTGGAGATCTCGGGAAGCTGTCCAGGGTTCCAATCTGTCAGAAGATCTTTACTGATGCATAACATGCACTTTTAATCACAACCACACAAGGATGGTGCTATCTCTGCAGCAGAGAACTAAAAATAAAATTAAACTTTAAATATCGCGGAACATTGACTCTCTGCACCTAGTACAAAAAGCAGCAAAACCCTTGAATAATCTATAGCACTGGAATCACTCATGCTTCAGAGTGAGTTTACCTGCAACCTATTTACCGCTCTTCCTGCAAAGGAAATCCAGCAGTCACTTCCAGTAGTAAAAACTGGAAATTATTATATATCGAAATTCCAATATGCTCATATTCTTCTGAAAATTCATTATGAAGTGATTTACTCTGAACAAGAGACTGTAACAGTAGTCTTTACTGCAACAACAGAGATCTTCTCTATAGAGAATATTTTCTTCTGCGTTTCCTGGAGTCCATACACACAGCTGTACCACCAGCGTTCATGCAACTATTTTGCTCAAGTGCATCATCACCCTTGATGCTATCTTGACCAGGACCTCACACACAAATCTCCCAACAGCTGAACTACTTATATGCAGCATGATTGAGCCTTTGGCTCCTTTTCTATTTAGGTCATAAACTAATAAATATTAGCAAATTAGGTGGATACAGAACAAGCTCTGCTTACTAATGTCCAGACACAAACTCTGCAACCACTTCCAAGTCACATTTCCCCACCACGCATTTTGTAACCTGCTTCAAAACAACTGTGAATGCAGCCTTTCATCTTTTGAACAACCTTCACTTATATTTCTCTGGAAAAACTTGCACAGCAAATGTTGACAGACAAAATATGCCTCTCTCAAGAATTTTACAGGGCAACTGAAATCAAAAGCATGTCAACCCGACAGCAGCATGTACAATTCTGCTGTGAAAAGCAGAAAAGTTTGAAAGACTTGACCATGAAATCTGATGAGAAAAAACAGTGCATGCCTCGACTTTGGTATCAGGCAGGGTCTACCACCAAACTCAGCAGGTCAGGTTGGTCACCAGCAAGTGTTTCTCTACAGGCTTGGGCTGAGAAGTTGCTGCACACAACAGCATGTGCCTTCCTCTTTCCTACGCCTCACTTACCCTCCAGCTGGCTGCTGGTGAATCCTTCTGCACCTTCCGGAGATAACAAACTCGAGCCGCTACTACAACAGGCAGGAGAAAGATCCTTTGATTCTATGAACCTTGTGCCATACAGTCAAAGACTAGGGCTGGAGCAGGTCTCTGTAATCATTGAATCGGATCCAATTTATTTTGGTTTTGGTTTAGATATTTAACAATGCTGCACGGATCTACGACAGTGCTGAAATCTACTATGTGTTTTTCAATAGCTTTGTACACTGCTGGCAAAAAAAATGCAAATCAGCTCACCTCAGGATGAATGCTCACAGCATGAAAACAAGCTAGGTGAAAATTTTAAGAAATCCACCAAAAAAAAGACAAAAAAATATTTTTGCTGAGTGCTAGTTTATTAATCTTAAATGCAAAGAAATAGCAAAGGAATTGTGTTGCCCAATTGTTGGGGGAAAAAAGCAGAAATGCAACATAGTCACAAACTTCAGTTTAATGTGATGAAACACAAGAGCACAACTTATAAAAATGCAGTCTAGCTCCTTAAAACCTATTTCTCCACAGCAGAGAGGCAAATCTAACAAAACCCAACTCACTGACACTTGAAGGAAAATCCAATTACCACTTTCCACAGGTACCCTGAGAATAAAGTTCCCTACCATTATTTATATTGATACTGTTATTTTCTGAGTGTTGGGTGAAAGCATGATACAGCCTTTGCATAGTCTGCAGACACTTATTGACATTTATTATTCTGCCCATTTATCAGTTGCATTCTATTAAACCATGAACTTGTCTTTCAAAACACAAAAATTCTTCTAAATCACAGCATTCCTTTATAAAGCTCCAAATTATCTACAAACACTGGGATACTTACGGAACATTGTGTAAAACTGCTGTGGATTAAGGTTCCACTTTCCCCATGGTGTCTTATGACCTTTAGACTGGGCATAATGGGCATGGTTAAACTCTGGTTCAGTTCCAAAGGAATCCAGAACTCTTAGCATACACCTAAAAGAAAAAAGAATTACTGCAGATATACTTGCAAATTATATGTAAGCATGTGTGTATATAGACATAGTTATTATAATTAAGAAGATGTGGTTTGGTTTTGCTTGCAACTGTGGATGATTTACAAACTGAAGGTACATTTTAATTTCAAACATTTCTGTTCATAGGGCATTCACAAAGACATTACGATCAGCAAATTCAAGGATATAGCAGACATTCAAATAGCAACCCTGGAGCTTATTCTGGCTTTCTTTGTTCTTACAGAATGAAGTTATGCTTTAACATCCAAGTAGAGCTTATGGGAATGTTACTGTGGTCACCTACATTTGTGGGGCTCTGAAGTGGAATTCAGGCAGAAGAAGAGAGGATTCTTCATCTATTTTCTGATGTTCTCAGCCATTGCTACAAAACCAATGCAACGGTCAAGGGCCACATGCCAAGATCAGAGCACAATAGTACTTTGTCTTTAGACAATTGTATTTGGTCTCCAGGTGCTGCCTTTTGGGTCAATTAGACCTACTGGAGAAGCACTGAAGGCAGTTTAATTTGCTGAACATTTGCAGTCAGACAGGCCATTTATTTGTTTATGAAAGATTTTGTCACAGACTTTTGAAGAAGCAATATAGAAGTTAAGTATCCGCAACAACCAGTATACAACTGAGAGAAACCTTGGCATTAGATTACAAAGGGTCTGGGATGAAAGAGTCACACAGTCCTTTATTTAAAGTCTTATTAATTCCTTGGAAAAAAAATCCTTCATTTACAAGTGGCTCTTCTCAAAAAATAGCCCATAAGTACATGAAAGGCAGAAAAAGTCTCATTATGAAGAAAAGGGCATACATTCTAGCATATAGATTCCAGGAGATATGTTTCCAAGATGCGGCCTGCCAAACCTTTGATATGGCTTGGACAGGAACTTTGTGGCTGTCATACTGATCATGAGCTCCACTGTAAATGAATCAGATTATACAGCTTCAAAGGTGCTGATTCTACCGTTCTTTAGCCCTCCACAAAGAACATTTTCTGAAAAGACTTCTATAGAATAAGTTCCTACATCATGTGCCTTTGTGTTAAAATGACATGACCTTGTATCACTGCATATTGTATCACTGGGCTTGTATTCCTAAGGAAGGGACATGACTTCACAGGCAGAGAGGGGAAGTAACTTCAAAAGTTAGTATTAAAAATGGCGATATTTTGCAGTCTTCAATATTTCCCATGCCTGAATTCCATATACATTCTGTTCAGTAAAACATCAGGATTTTGGCTTTAAAATGTGACAGAACTTAGCTCTAACCCTTTGTCAGCTTTAAAAGATGAAAGCATTTGGTCCCAAAACCATATTTACATATTTCTTATATGTTGCTTCTTTCTCCAAACTATCCATTAAATTGGGAAACAGAATAAAACAACAGCAGCTTTTAAATTCTCATATGAAATACCACCTTTGTATTTGAAAGTAGATATAGAGTAAATTTACTTTTTTTTTTTAATCTCAACAGAGAACTTTCAAGCACATAGAAAGTCAAAATACACAACACATTATGATTCACCAAACAACAAAGCTGGCAGATCAGATTCTCTGCAGTGTTTTATGTCAACTGTTCTCAATGAAAATATTTTACAACAGTAGCAATTATCTCTGCATCACACAAAATACTCCAGCAGGACCAAAACAACTTCTGCACTGATGAATCATTCAGTAATAAAAGCCCTCTTATTTCCTGGCAGGTCTTAAAGCAAAATTCTTATCAAACATGCAGCTTTTGGCCAGGTACTTGAGTATAGGGGAATGAAAAAGGGGTGAAGGCTACTAAAACCTGCAACATTACTGGAGCTTGTCAAATTAGATATGTAAGGAGCGCTATATTGCATGTGATCATCTCAAAGTGCTTTGTTTCCTCCCTTTTTCTTTTTCCTGTTTTCAGATGTAAGGTATGTAGCACTAATTGTTCACAGGGATATGTGTCACTTTCTCCAATAAGCGCAGGGTCTCTGAAGCAGGACAGGAAAGGTGACACATCAGAAACTGAGCTAAACCAGGGAAAGGGGAAAACAAAAATATTTATATGATTCTGGCATAAAGCCAGTCAGAAAAGAGAATAAGATCGCAGCAGAAAATGCAAGTGTGTGCAGAAATGGTATGAGAGATTGAAGGTTAAAGTGGTGAACCTAATCCCCAAAATGCTGCAGAAAAGAACTGGTAAAGATTTAAAACGTAGAAATGAATGTAATTAATGCCAGTTTGCTGAACTGATGTTTTAAGGTATGTAGGAACACCTCAGTTACCTGCCCAAGTACTATATTCTCCATTTGTTTCACTCAGTGGTTTGAATTTCTTTCAATTGAACTATTTTAAAACAAAATTTTGATAATGTTTTAGCATTTCTAAAGTGAAATAATAATTTTGAAAATGGTAAACCAGTATTTTTTTTAAAGCAGGGATATTTTTTAAATAAAAATGTTAATTTAGTATGATTTTAAGTTTAGTTTTTCACGCAGTTGGCCCCTCTTTCCTAAAGCGTCACCTGGCTTTAGCAGGAAGCTGCAGATAATTCCAGCATGCTTGGAATTGGGGTCAGACTGATTAGTCTATTAAATGACTAATTAAAAAGAGGATTGCTGGGTAGCAAACTGCTTATAGAAACTTCCATATAACAGCCTTCTTTCTTCTAATATATTAGAAATGACATTTTTGGGGCATATTAAAAAATGTTGACAAAAGTAACCTAGGGTTAACAGAATTTTTAAAGTGACTGTTTTTCCATAAATATTGGGCATAAGCACAAGCTGGGCTGTCCTGGTGGAAGTATTTATACACATTGATTCATATCCTCCCACCCGAGGTTCTAATTTTACTCTACTTACATATACTTAATTTTCATGTCTACAAGCAATGCTGTCCAGCATAAATTGTTGAATAAAGGGTACATATAGAGCAGTGGCTGCAGACATTGTCTTGGGAGTGAGCTGGCCTAAACACAACCAATTGTGGTTTGGAAGCTCTGTAGGTGCATGGAGCTGGGGCACAGCAATGTGCCGGCGCAGATACACAGACTCCAGCCTGGTTTGGCTTATGTCCAGCCAGCCCAGACCACGAGCAGCTCAGATCTGTCCACAGAAATCCTGGCAGATGAACACATTAGCTTTCAGGCCACTCAGTACTTGCATTTAAAAAATGTAAAAACTTAGTCAGAAAATAATTCTCCTAGAACAGATGTATTCTAGAGAACATGTAAGAAGCAGGAATGTTGCTCATTTTTCACGATAGCTGTCATGTTAATTTATTTCAAGAATAACACCAGTTGGATTTTTGGCATATGGGAATGAGTCATTGCTAGAGAGACTAGAAAAATGCAAAAAATACCGGATTCTTATGTGCTGTATGGAGGATGCGGGTGCTAAGAGGGGCAATGAGTTGCATCCCTCAAACAATATTAAGCTACTAATTTTTATATTGTTTCATTGCACATAAACAGCATTCAAATATCCAGACTTCAGAACTGAAAAATACAGCAGGTTCAGGCATTCTTATGCTTGAAAATAAGGTGCACCCAAAACCAAGATCTGTTTTGCTATATTGATGGATTTTACAGCAGAAATTATACCAGAGATAAAGCCTGTACTAGCACGAGGCATCAGTGCTACAGATCTCAGATGTACAAAACAGTATTTCGGTTGTCGAGAAATAGTTGGCTCTCAGAGCTGCAGGGTTATTCTTTTGAGCCAGCCGTTCTAGAAACCTGATTTGCAATTACCAAAAATTTACTCAGTGCTCAAGTTCACTTACAAAAATTATAAACAGCACTCTTATCAAGAGACCGTTCTGAAGACATAGGTGTATTCTACCACTATATTCCAATCTGAAAGTGAATAAACAAGTTTTTATTTGTAATTGAGTCTGGTCTGCATAAACCAGCCTGAACTGACTAGCACGTCTGCTGAAAAAACTATATGGCATAAAGCAAAACAATTCTTTCAAAACAAAGAATTATTTCTCCTGACATTAAATACAACTGAGTGAGAAAGCAAAGTTTGTAAAGAACAAGGGCGATAAGGCAGCTTTATTTGTGATGTTTATTTTACTGGAATGAATTAAACAAAAACATATAATTATGCTCTCATACTGGACTTATTACTTTTAACTTTAAAATATTTTGATGACAAAATTTATGAGATAAATCATGATGCTAAGAGAAAAAAAATGATTGCAGGAAGATCCTCAAATAGCAGATAGCTTGCATGAAGCTGTGAATTAATTCTTCTGCTCTAAGAAATTCTGGTAGTCTCCAGATCTCATTTTGTACACTGAACTTGAGGAACAGTATCAGGTAATTAAAGAGATTCCCAACAAATGCAATAAGTTTGATGAAAGGTCTACAAAACCTGAGTTACAAGAAACAATCCAAACCCCTGAATTTATTTTGAAGAAAAGCAAACTGAAGGAAAATTCAGTATATAAGATGTTCTAGAGGTTGGCAGAGAGGGGAAAGAAGTAATTTATTCCCCAGAACCATAATAGGCAGTAACAAGCAGTTTTCAAGAAATCAGGCCAAGAAAAATACTTTAAAGAAAAGCTTAACAATATAAAACAATGACTGAGACATCTTTTGGAGTCTTCAGTGAAAGGTTAGGCAAAAACCTCCCAAGAAGGACAAACACATCTGATTTACTTTTCAGCAAGGGTATGGAATAGACAGGATCCCCTTCCATCCAATGAAATCCAGTGTTGTAGAAGACCACGTATTAAGTATTTTTTTTTCTCAAAAGCCTCATAAAAACTCATATACTAGCCTAAGTTATTTATTTAGAGCTAAATTTAATTCTACTCTCCTAAACCAGAAAAAGTCAGTCATTATCACAAATTAGGAATCGATGAAAACCAGATTGACAGTTTAAGATTTAATAACTTGTGAAATAAGCAAGAAAACTTGAAGAGCTAACCTAATGATCTCAATGTCATGGTGTATTTCTATATCTTCATAACAGAAAATACCAAATAAGAAATGGAAAGCAAAAGGGAAGAAACATTTTAAATTTATAAATGGTTTTATATCCTGACCAGAATGCTGTATGTGATTGCCTAGTGACAATTACATCTGGCAGACAGACAACCAACTGTAGCTCAGTGGAAAATGGGATTATCTTTATTAGCAGGCTCCTAAAAACCTGAATATCCGTTTACTCCTCTGCTTCAAAAAAGAGATTAAGACTAATCTAATCTGCAATGTTGATCGCAGTACTCTCATTTAAAATTACGCTGAAAAGATCCAACGCTCTAGAAAACCCTGAGATAGAGAGAAAACAATTTTTCTGCCTGCAGTGAACACCTTTCAATGCCTTCCTTCAAACAGGATTTACTGGACTTTACAGATCATGAAACAGCCAATTTGATTACGTATAGAAAAATCAAAGTCAGTAATTTAGATTTGATTTTATTTCATGCTGATATGTATTCGTAAAACATGTGGGATGCTTGCTGATTTGAAGTTATTGACAAAAAGAAACATGGTTCTAAAACTGCAGACACGAAGAAGGCTGTATGAAGTAATTTCTTGTGACTATCATCTTCCCTTTCTAGTGGGAAGATGTTTATATTTTACAGAAGCAACAACTGCAGTTGCCGGCAGGTTTCTTCTTTACACCTACCCCTGAAGACGACTCTCTGCCTAGCATCTTAAGGGATGGAACAGAAAAAATGGCATTGCTGTTGTTGGGCAATACAATTTGAATAGATAAATCTCCACAATCTTCAATTCAGTATAGCTGTAAACCCTGACAAGCCAAACATGCCTTTGGTATTCCAACTAAACACCAACACCCAATAATCTCTCAGCTCATCTACTAATGTACAGAACAAAAAGCATGGCGAGGTGGGGAATGTAAAGGAGGGAGGGAAAGAAAGGCAAAGATCATGCCTCAATATAATATAATTCATTAAGATTAAAAACATTCGAATCCAAGAATGCCGAATTTGCTGGGGGAGATAAAGATGGGAAGCAACAAACACGCAATAGCCCCTATATTCCTAAGAGTGAAAGACAACAGATAACCACATTTTTACTCTTAAATCAATGCAAATTCACAATGATGTACTCACCTGAGTATTTTGACATGTGTTATTCAACACGAGCTCTTTAACAAAGCAGTTAGGAGGTCAAATAAGTGTTATACTTACTGGTAATGCACCCATGATGGACCAAGCGTTTTCTTAAACTGTGTGAGTCCAACAATATCAATGTAAATGAGTTCTACAACTTTATCCCCCTGAGTAGGGCAGCCAGATCTGTTACCTACAACCTTCTTCATAATCCTAAACAAAGAAAGAAGGAATACAGAAAAGTATTACTTTCCAAGTATCTTAAATAGATGCTGTAATGCTATTTATACCAATAATTCCCCTTTCCAAAAGTGCCTTACTCTTATCTTTTCCAAATCAGGAATCATGTGAGAACATCCAAATGCTAAAGACTATCAGCATTTATTGAAGAACTGTTTATATATCAGTAAAGAGCTCATTTTCACTAAAAACCTCATCTAGTTTAAACAAGAGAGTAATATGGTTGGAATGTTTCAAAATGGTGTGCTTTGAAATAATTTGAAATAATTCCTGATTTCTGTTGACAGCTTTATAGTGTAAGAACTCTCTATAAAATGATGTGGTCATGTTTGTTATAAAAAAATGAAAGGTAACAGAAAAAAGTGCATGTGCTCAAACTTAAAACAGATGTTGTATGCCTAATACTGAACTACTATGCATAGCAAGACAAAGACGAATGAGGTAGGAATTTGACCTAACATAAGTAATGAACTACATCAAAAGTAATGTGTTTAAAGGATTTAAACCTTTATTTTAAAATCCAATACTCAGTGAAGAACAGCAGAAACTGAAGAAGAGGACACAGGCTTGGCTGTAACATTTCCTATTGCAGCTGGTTAAGGCACTTGGAATGTTAAAGAATAAGCAGCTTAGTTTGAATTTTACAACATCCATTTATGAAGTCTCAGGAGCCTGAAGCTACAATGAAAACACATTATCCTTTTCATAGCACATATACTTAGCTCATTAAAATAATCTTATCGTCTGTTTAGTGAATTATCATTTTCATTTTATGCCTCAAGAAATTATATACTGCTAATAGAAGCGTCAAGAGTTCACAATTCTTTTTTTGCATTCCAGTTTCAAAAGTGAAAGTAATCTCCTTACTCCTTGAGCTCTGCCAGTGAAGCCGAAATCCTGATGTCATGGCCCAGTAAGTAAAGAGATGTAATTAAATCACTCCACTGGACTAATTCACCAAGCGGGCCACCACTAAATGCATTTTCTGCAATCTTGAATCCAGATTCTTTTGTCAAAAGCCCCAGATGAACAAGAATCTGGAAAGGAAAGTCATATGTTAGAGCTGTTGACATTAAATATGCAACTAGCATACCTCATGGTGTTTTTTCTTTCTGTTAAATTCCAACTAAAGCCCCCCGCCAAGAAAAAAATCATCAACCAAAAAAATCAAATACTCCTCTTACAATAATTTAATTTTGTAATGGATTTCTAGAACAGTAGGTATAAGAATGTTACTGCATTGTTTTGCACTATTGTCTGCCACCAGATCAGTAATTAAACTTGTGAACAAGCCATTGAGAACTTGGAAGGATGGCATAAGGGTAACAGGATGCTTTCCCAACCTCCTGTCTCCGTTGCCACTGGAGGAGAGTTTCCTCTGTAGTTCCTCGAAATCTGTGCTTGCTTTTGCAATGAAGCACAGAAGTGGAATTCCAAACGATTTGCTACATACCTGGACTGTTATTTGAGTGTGGGTGTATGTGGTACCAGGCATAAAAACTCCTAAACATCAAAAACCTTTTCCATCACTCTTTAAAAAGCAGCAAAATTCAAGTAACCATTTTATTCTAATACCTTGCAGCTCCCAGAGCTGAACGAGACATATTAAAACAAAATCATCCTGCTTTAACAGCAACCTCAAAGGACTTTTAAAAGCAAAGACTAAGCACTAGAGCATCCCATCAAAACTGCCCGTGCAGGGCAGTACCGCTTCTGTTTATTCTTGAGTTTATGGATTCTCAGATGTTATATTTCTTTAATAAAACAGGCTGGAGGGCTGCTTCAAAGAGAAGGGTTGCTCCTTGACAGTGGGTGAGCCTTCTCAAGGGCTGCGCTATGTGACAAACATTAGAGCGGCTACATGAGGACTAGACCTTATGTGAGGACTGAGAATCTTGAGCAGGGAGCTGAGCTACAGCCAGCCAGAACTGAGAGGTGGGAGAGATACCAGTGCATGGCCTGCACATGGGCCTGCTGTCAGTCAGAACCGCTCCCTAAGAGCAAGCTGGGAAGGGAAACTGTTGCTATCTTGACAACTTTAGGCTTTATCTTAACTGGTTGAGGTAATTAATAAACAAAACAAAACAACCCCCAAACTTTTCAGTTCAAGAATCTCACTATTTTTAAATCGAACTCATTACAAGAGGTCTCAACTGATCCAATCCAAAGTGGTGGCCAATTTGAAGTCTACTCAAATCCAAAACAAAAATATGCTATTTAAAGCCTCAGTTTTGGACAAAGATGATGTACAATTTTTGTTTTCTATGACTACGTAAAACACTCCATTGGCATCAGCTTGAAGTAAATTCACAGCTTCTCCCTTTAGAAACTTCTGCATACTCTTTATCCAAAATAAAAGAGGTTAAAAAACTTACTCAAAGATTGACTTGTGGAAAGTATGTAAAACTATTTGTAATGCAAATACCCATTGTAACAATAATTTCAAAGAGTGAAATACTGCTTGAAAGGAGGCACAAGTATAAACACCAGCCTTTTAGACATATTTGGTGTTTCCACTTTTAAATTACTTCTAGAACAAGAAACTTAAAAAAGCCTACATGACTGCAAGTGGTAGGAATGAAAAATGTTTTCATTTACCTTTTTTCGTTTTCTCTTCTCCAAATTTTGTTTTTCTGCAAGTGATTTAATTGCTTCAATCCAGGTATCAGCCATCCGTCTGATACGTAACATCATCCACCTAAATTCCTCATGTCTTGACATCATTTTGTAGAGATTATCAAAGTTGATACGAATTTCAGCCTTCAATTAAAGCATTAAAACTCCTCAAAATATTATACTTCAAATATTGTACTTTCTAGAAGTGACAAAACTTCTCAAATGTGAACTCTCTGCTTTACATTCCTCATTAAAAACAAAACCAAACAAAACAACTCCTCCAAACAACAACATCCCTAACGCTATTAATAAAGTTGAGTTGAGATTTCAGTTCAAATATTTAAGTTTTAAACAGACATTTCTAAGCCACATAAGTTATTTTTATTAGTAGTATTTGGTTGCCCCAGAATATGTTTGCAATGTTTCACAATGTATTTATTCTGCCAGAAAAGATTTGGTTTTGTTCATGTGCTTCAAAATGAGGTTGACGTATCTCTAAAACATAATATAAAAATCAGTACAGAATGCTGGAGGTTCATGTATATTATGAATCTTCCAAATACAATGAAGTCTTTTATTATACTATGAAGGAAGAAACGTCACTTAAAACTGGTGAACAGTCTACGGATTTGTAATTTTTCTCAGTGTCTGTGTACAACATTTCATAAATTTAAACACATAAATGTTTTAATGAAAATCTACCACTGAGACTGCAGTGCAATACAATGATTGGAGAAAAACCATGATGAGCTACATACACACAGTCAAGGACATTTCCCTTCAGTTTTGAGGAGCTGAGAAATAAAATGGTAAATTCTATTCTTGTCAGCATTTACGAGGCACAGGATTCCAGGATGTTTTGCATGAATCACAATTACTAAATTATTTCTCACATTTTAACATTGTTCTTACCACTGTTTTTTGATCAGTTTCTTCATTAGGATTTTTTGCTCTCCAAGGTAAACGAGGACACCAATTTTCAACCTGTAAAGCAATCACATGAAAATGAATCATTCTATTCTACTTCCAGCTGGTCACTGGCAGCTCTCTCACTGCCCTTCTATCGTGCCTTTGTATGGCTTAAATAAGGCATCAGCTGATGGGTAAGTCACTGCAAGGTAAAACTGCTTTGTGCGAGAAAAGCTTAAGAAGACTTTTTGCAATTCAATACTATTTCAACCTTGCAAATTTGCAACCAAAAGTCACATTCAGATATTCATTCATTATAATGAATACAGGAGATAAAACCCTTTCAAGACAGAGGTCAGCTCTTAAATGCTCTAAATATGGTTTCTCTGAAATGTTTTCAAAAAGTGCTAAGTATTTTATGCTTCTAGGCCTTAAAAAATTGTATTTGGGAACATTTCCCATCTCCCTAGAATATAAAAAGGCAAAGCCTGATAAAACCCAAGGATCAAAGTTTACCTTGTAGCAATCTAGACAAAAAGTTGAAAGGCGACTAAAACCAAAACCAGCCTATTTGAAGGGTATAAGTAACATAATTATAACATAAGTAACAGTATCCACAAGTACTAATAGCTGTAATTCTTAGAGAAACATTATCTGTGTAAATGCAACACGTCTACTATTGTCTACTAGAAAAAAAATGTACAACGGCTAGAAGTTAGGGAAGAAACAGCAAATGGATGCAAGTCACTGAAATCTCCTGTGCTCTCCCTGGGGATCTTGCTTGTCTTGTAGAATCTTTATTATTCATGTGCCTTGAGAAATTCACTTTGAGGATAAAGGAATTCTACTGTTGGAGGCAAACCCATGGAAACAGAAACATAACTGTGTACTGTAAAAAGGGAGAAACGCAAAAATTTATAGCCAGCTAAGATACCCCATCACTACTGATTAAGTTCACAACTCCCTGAGAAGTTGAACTCAGAGCTGGTCTTATGGTTCCTGCAGTCATAGACTTGTCAAAACACAATTTCAGCTCAATCATGCTGCAGTAAGCCTGAAGCATTAGAGATTAAAAGCTTAAGATCATACCGAATGATTGCCTAGAAGACCTGTTACATGCAGGGAAATTAATAGACACCATAACCTCATTAAAGAGAAGAAATCTATCAAACTAGGTTCCTCAGACAAATTATATAGAAGCATTAATTTGAATGCTATGACTTAATCTATGCAACGTATTTAATACAACATTTGAAAGCAGTCATTTGATCGACCTTGTCTGCAAACATCTGGTTCTTCAGCGGTCTACAACTCGGAAAACATACTAGAAATGGTAGCCACTAATGATCTGAACTTTTACTAACATAAGCTGTGGAATCACTGGTGGTAAAGATTTGTAAGCTCCATGTTACAAATCATGCACAGTTTCAACTTCTTTTTTATTTTCAAATAGCGGAAATAATTTTGAATTATTCCTAGCTTAAAACTGATCTGTATTAAAATATGACATTTCAAGAACTACTGTTCCTGGGTTCATGTATTTCACATTGCACCATCAGGCATCCTAAAGGAACCAAAGATTTTTCAGAGCTGCCAAGGACAGTTAGCAGCGTGCCTCACTGACACAGAAACAAGTATAGGTTTTCTTGTGCTTTTAGAAATATTCCCCCTAGTCTAAACTAAATTACAGTAATTCTAATCACAAATAAACACTTAAGGAGTAGACCCAAAGCAATATCAGTGTACACAGTTGGTTTAGCACTCATTTTTTCTTATTGATATTCAGTCAATTCCTCATTTCACTGGAAAGACCAACTTAACTCACTGGAGGATTTATCAACATACTCTTCAAAGTATGCCAGTTGTTTTGTTATTTTCAGGACTGATAAATGCACTGGGAAGAATGCATAGGCATCCTCTTACAGAAAAGGGAATGAATTCTGCTATTTTTTATGAGCCAATGACTTACAAACTATGAGCTTTAGATGGGGGGATAATAATTAACGAGAGCACCAAGAAAGCAAAGATTAAGCAAACAACTACCCCTCAGATGGAAACATGATGATAGCAAAACCAGCCAAAATGCTAATACAAATTCTATTGCTCAGAACATGGGTTAGTTTTGCTGGTAATTAAAGAATCAACTGGAATTAGTAAGTCACGGTTCCAAGAAAAACTGAGAGGAAAAAATCAGAATATGATAAGAGTGGTTGCTGGAGGGCAGAACACGCAAACACTCAACACCGCAGATCGTGCCCCAGAAGTCACTTTTAGATCATAATATATATTATCATGCAAATAGAGTGCAAAGACAGAAGAAGTGAAAAACTACAGCAGGGAAGTCTACACAAGTCGTAACATCTGTATTTAGAGGTGCCTAGTACATGAGAAATATCACACCTGCAAAAAACCTGATGTTTTCAGAGGGAACAGAGATATTTCGCTCTATCTGTGGTTCTTTCTTCCCTGTTCAGTACCTATAGACACTTTGGTAGAAGGGAGAGGGATCTCAACCTATGCAACTACACAAGGTATCTAGGACTGCAGAAACAGCCTTTGCAGAACTACAGGAAAAGGAAACTATAGCACTGACAGGCTTCTGCTACATAATTAAAAAGTCTGCTGATTCCATGATACTTACAGAAGATATCTAGCAAGTTGCTGAGTTTTATTGCTGCCCTTCTCAAAAACCACAGCAGTTGCATTTTTATATGTATTTCAAGCAAAAAGCTTCCAGTTAACTGTGTTTTTGCATTGCACTATGTAAAATTAAAGTCTAACAGCAATACAAAGCCTCAGTAAAGACTGCTTAAAACTCTTGTAAAGAAATAGCGCTCAATATCTTGCCATAATTAAAAGCAACAGTTTGTACTAACCAGATAAGTAGCAAAACAAACTTTGTGTTCCTATCTATTTAGCCCCATGTAACAATGCATAGTAGAGCAGAATACATGCTACTTCCGTAGCATCGTTTCTGAAAGATGTGTAAAAATTATCTAAATAAACATACTGTTGGCCTTTTTCCAGACACCCACTTTCTGCTCTTCCATTACTTGGCCTTCCTCTCCTGCCCAGTGAACCAATATTCAATTCTAACTGAGCACTTCAGCATTTCCTGTCCAGAACACACAATTCCTCACTTTTAAGCCAAAGAACGACTTCTAATTGCAGCTCTTGGAAGGACCTACAGTTTCGTGAGAACTTCAGATGACCTAGGAAGTGGGTGGGTGGTTTTTTGTTTGTTGGTTTGTTTTTTTAAGAGCCAGGTATGGCCACTTCAGCTAATCACTTCAGGGTTTCTGGTACAGGACACCACAAGGATACCTAGAACTAAATATGAAACCTAAGCGGTTAAACAATTTTCCCGGTCGCCTCGTGGGACTCAGATATGGCCCACAACAGTAACTCTAGCTGTACTTGTCATTTCTGATCAAGTTCTGCAGCTGTTCTCAGATTCAGACTATTAAACACTGCCATGGAAACTACTCTGAAAACAACAGTGGCTGCTATAGTCATTCAAAAATGCAGGAAGATGCTCATGAATTGATCTTCTTTCCAGCAACTACCAGTGAAAACCTAATCCATTTTTCTCAGACTTATTGATGTAAGATAAGTACAAGTCAGGTTTTATTTTGGTGAGTACTAACTTCCAACTATAGATGTAGGAGAAAGAAAAGTAAGGAATGTCTAAGCCTGCTCAGATTGGCTTGAGTGGATGCCTTCAATGTCCTTCATCTCGTGTGACAAATAAGCACCAACAGTGCTACAAGCTCTGTAAAAACACCTGGTGCCCAGAACTTGCTTTTTCTCCCCTTGCTCCCAAATTGCCTAAGGAAAGCCTATCAGCTTTCCCTGAAACTACCAGGGACAAGACAGGGATAGGGCAGGGAATGTGAGGACAAGAATTAGGGACTTTGTTTTGCAACACATTTTCTGAAAACTTCTAATACAGAACAGGGCGACAGGTGAAAACAAAACAAAACCATCCTGCTTTGGTTGACCAGGTATTATACCACCTAACTCATAACAAAAAAGTCTGCAGAAAATGCAACAGCGTTAAAGTCTACCTTGTCCTGGGACAGGAATATCTGTGGTTAAATAACATGTACAATAGAAAAAGAGTGTGCGCGTATACACATACAGACGTGTGTGTAGATGTGCATGCATGTGATTGTGAACAGGAAGATGATACAGCATGTGCTAAGGCTGCAGTACACAGTTACAAACGAGGTATTGTTCCATTCATCCGCACCTTTTCTCTGTCATTGGCAACATTGACAGAAAAGATTACGATTTCACTTAAGTATCTAGATTAAATATCCATCAGAAATGTAGAAATACTTCAGCTTTGTATTTGTTTAGGTACAGAATATCCACACCCAACAAGCCCTGAGTTTAAGCAAGGGGAAGGAGGGCAGCAGTGTTCGTTTGCACCCTGCCCTTCAACCTCCTAATACATTTTGTTTAATCATTTAAGACAAAACACAGAAGTTGTCTACAAAGAAGGAACCAGGACTCCTTTCCCCCGCTTCCCAGAACAACTTTCCTCTCACTGGGTTCTTTCTCTAGCTTATTCTCTCCATAGCAACCAACTGTTACACTGCCATGCACATGATTTAATAGGAAGGATGTGGTATCAGACTGCAGATTAGCAGTTAAAGACGACTGTTGGGAAGCAGCAACTGCAGAGTTGAAGCTGGACCATTTTTTGCATGAGTGATATAAACGTTAATATATTATTCAGAACACATTATATTTATCTTTCTTCTGTCATATTTTTTAATAAGACCAGCTGTGCCTCCTGTACCTAGTGTTGAATTCAAGGCCAGTCAAACGCATTAGGTAGTCCTTGATCATCCTCAAGAAACTAGGTCCACCCGAGAAGTCAAGTGTTCCCTATCGGTTTTGAATCTCAGTAGACACAGCACTGGCTAGAGCATATGTAGCTATACTAGCTCCATAAGGTTAGGTTGCATGGTACTTTAGAAGTCCAAAATCGAAGCGTTACATGATTCCAGATTTTAGTGAAAAGTTAGTGTTCTGAACTGCTTGGGGGTGTGAAGGCCCAGATTTTGCTTAAACTGAATGCAATAATTTCTCTGATCCCTTACCATGGGCAATCTACTCTCACAGTGACTTTACCTTTACATAGCTTACTAGTAAGTGACTTCACATAAAAAAAACCTCCAAACAAACCTAAGAAATTAGAAGATTATGGTTTACTGAAGCTTTGCAGGTATGTGTTCGAACAACTTTTCTTCAGAAACACACTGAAACTGAAGGCAAGTCAAAATTTCAGCACTCGGCTATATTGCAAAGCAAGGACTTCAAGCACAGTCATTAGAACCTGGCAAACATCCGTAGCACAGGGGCAGGCTGAGCATCTTCCTGACTGAAAGTACACTCTGCCAGAGGCTCTCCACATCCAAAATTTATGGAAGTCCTTTGTGCTTTTAAAGAGTCATAGTGGGAGTTTAATAAAGCAGAGGCTGAAGGGTACTCTCTCTAAACACCTGGGATAATCTTCATTTTGGACTCTTCTGAAGGGCAGGTGCAGCCCATCTACAGGGAAACTAAAGCAACTTTCTTTGCACATCAGGTGAACACTGTTATTGCTCAGTGCAATCTGATCCATGGTGAGGTGCTACTATTAAGTATCTTATGTCAGTCCCAGAGCGGGAAATAAAACGAAACAAAAACAACCAGTGCTGCAATATCTGGCGAAAGAAGGTGCATCTTTAAGTTTATTAGGCAGTACGAAGGCAGGCAGAAGAGAACTCATAATGTTCACTTCAGAAATCCATTTGAGAATTTGATGCGAAAGAACTAGTCCCATTGGGAATGTGACTTTCTCAACTCCTCTAGAAGGTGTAATACCTATATTTTGTTTAGCGTTTCCTCAGTGATAGGTAGTAATTTTGAAGTTCCTACAAAATCTGCAGTGTGCAAGATGACTGCCTGTTTAGTGAAATGGAGAAGTATACAGGTAACTTTGGATTTTATTGTTTCCAAAGGCAATCCCAAACATTGGGTGTCAGGTACCCTCAGTCCCAGGAACACTGCAACATGAAATTTTATACACAACCATCAGTCAGTAAAGGGTCTCTTAATCTAACCTCAGTAACATGTACTAGTTTGATTTCTCTCCTACATGAGCAACAAGACAGAAAAATACTAACCTCAGTTTAAAATGACTGAGGTAGAAAAGATAACTGAGCCCAGTCACCCAGATCCAGGGGCATACGCTAATGGATGATCAGGGGACAAAGCATTGACAATCATTAGCATTTCAGTTTCTTAGGGACATAAGTAAGATGACTAAAGAAGCTCAAGCTTTTGCTGGTTTACATTTCAGACAACAATAAGATTTTTTTTCATTTTTATGAGCAATTGTGTAGAATTCAAAGAAGTTGGTTTCAGGTTAAATTACAATGAAGAAATCCAAGTCATTAACTCATGTCAAAGTCAGAAATTAGATTACACATGCAGCAGCAGTTTTGTAAAGGGAGGCTTCACACAGATGCTAGCAAACTGCAGTAAACCAGCAAAACCGCAAGGCTTTGCAGAACCCGTATAATTACAATTCCCAGGTGTGTTCACTAGTATGTGCCTCAGACTACAGCTTGCAGTCTGGAAACAAACCCACATTCAAAATAATTTTCAGTTTGTATTTTTCTGCTCTATCTTTCAAAGCAAACGTAACAGTGTAAAGAAAAATAGTACTGCAATCAAACCATGCATTCTGTTCCCATCAAGTCTGAACAACTGAAAACAAGAATTCTTTCCAGCAGTATACTAGCAAACGGGCAAGAATCTCAAAGACTGGTCTTTGAAACAGTTTTAGTCTTGAAGTGTTCGATCCACTTCCAAGATGGGTACCAAACACTATGCTTGCATCTGCAAGGTGAGCTGGAGATCCAAAGCCTGGGATTTAATGAGATCTGCCCAGCATCAGCAGATGTCAATGGAACAACCCCTGGGTGGTGGTAACTCCATGGCAGTGAGTGGCTGCCCAGCAGGCACAGCCGCAGTCCCACTCCTGGGCAGCTGGCAGTTCTTGTACAGAAAGCACATATCTAGCTGAAGAAAAGGAGTGATAAGATCCTTCCACTTTTTTTTTTTTTTTTTGGTAAGCTGAGAAACTGTGTGCAAAAATCATTTTCTAGAATATATTTTTAAAAGTGTCATTCTTCAGCTGCAAGCTGACATTTTGCAGTGAAATATATTTTTGTACCGTCTAGAAATTCATTTTTTCACATTTCTCCCTAGAGGCAATGCCATCCGTGAAAATTATAACTGTGGTAGTGACATTACAGTGTTAAACAAGTGGCTTTTTCATAACTAAATGGTAAGTTTAAAAGGAAATAACTCTTCTCGGTGGATAAGTTTGTATTATGGTTAAAAGTAAACGAGTCCCAACCATCCAGAAACCTTAGAGTTGCCTAGACTTGCTTTTCAATTTTTGCTACTTCTAATCTCTGTGTTGCTCTGTTATTCAAGAGAATTTAAGCCTGGTTTTGCTATTCAGGCCATTTGTGTCTCCTCCGGTCTTTCAAAGGCTCCAGCACAATTAGTGTTACAAGGACTGCACAGTTGCATATCATCCACCAGGAGTGATCTGATGCCTGCAGCAAACCAGCAAGACAGAAGGACAAAACCCTTGCAGTTTTATCTGCAAGTCTGTACAGGACACAGCTTTAAACAAAACCCACAAGTCTGAATGTGCTGGCTTGCCTCTTGCTTTCCTTCCGCTGCCACGCTTGCCTCCCATATGGCTCAAGCAGCCAAGACACAAGAAGGGAGGTGGAGAAGTTCCACTGGCTGTTCTTGCGTTCCTGCAGGAGCGCCCTTCAAAGCAAACCAGTGGAGGCAGAACTGCTAAAACTTGCACTTGTGCAGGCTCTGCAGAAGAGAAGACTTGGGGCAGCCTGGATTTTGACTGTGCTGTTACTATTTTGCAGACAGACATGGTGACAACATAATGAGGGCACATGACAGGTCCCCAAAGACTTGGTTTTATTCCAGGCTTTGTTTCTAAACCTTTGCCCAAACCACGGACAAGTTACTTAGTGTCTCTGTGGTTCTGACCCATATTACACACCAAAATGTAATATTTCCAGATCTTTTGTTTACAAGTTTAGAATTGTATTACAAAGAGTGCTATTAATAGATGAGTGTAACATAATATGCTAGTGGAACTGCTTCAGAAGAAAAAAGTAGATCTCAAAAGAGTATGAAAGAGCATAGGCACTTGTCACATGAGATAGTAGAGGTGATTTTAAGAGCAAAAGTACACATATGCACAATTTTATGCATATTCTGTCTTTTTAAACAGACCACGTGTACACAACCATCTCACTCCTATACTGTAACCTTAACGTAAAAAAGAAAAACCTTAACAGTAATATGCTTCCAGTAATCTAATGCATTTTAATATTTTACATCAGCAGTTTGACTTGAGAGCTCTGTAGACACATTTATCATTCAGCTCTGCAACCATACTATAAACTGTCAACTCTTCATCACTGTCCACTTTGACAAATTACTCTTGCAATAGCATTTCCAAGTTATCCTTAGCAGCCAACACACCTCATAAATCCACATCATTGTAGTGTTATTAGAATTTCATTTCATGCTTGCATTCGCAAACATTTAAGCTTTCAACCTCTGCTGCTGGGCATTAATCATGGAATTAATCATAGGATTAAGAATGCCAAATTTAAACTCAAGGTTAATAACATGCTCACCCAATATTAGTTTTACATTCTGTCATGGGAAAACACTTTAAAAAAAAAAGAAGTACAAGACCTTTGTCTGAAGTTAACAAACATACACGTACACTAATTGTACTATTGCTCCATCATGAAATGAGAGGTTGCCCAAATTCACTATTGCTGCTTAAAGAAAAATTAAAGAAAAATCCCTAGACCTCTGAGAGAACAACCATTTTGGCCTCTGTAAATCTGCTTACATTTTGGCATGAGGATGAGCTGAAAGATCAATTATGAAAAAACTAATGGCATCAACTGAGTTTTCAAAACTGATGATCAGAGAAGATTGACGCAGAAAGTACTGTCATTTAACAGAAATACATAACAATAAATGTCATTTAAGAATAATACATTGCCCCATTCTGTTGACATGTATCTTCATTTTTAAGGTACATCTCCATTAAAAACATGAAGCATTTACTCGTTGACAGAATACTAATGTGCAAACATAACTCTGCTGATGCTAAAACATAACCTTTTAGTAGAAACTTAGATCAGCTTCAGATGATTACAAAACCATATCTTCAGCTTTTATGATAAATAACAGGATAAATAATATAGACAATCATATATATTTTTCTTCCCCGGCATGACAGCCTCTTAAATAAATCAACATTTGGTACTAGCAGTGGAATGAGTCAAATTCGTGATTCAACTTAGCTTTTTTTATTTCTTCAGATGTGTGTTTTGGATATGCTTTTAAGCATTATTATTGCTTCAAGCAATGCCCCCAAAAGTTCAATGACAGTCAGCTGAGTAAATTAATGGAAACTGTTTTCATTCCAAACGAGTTACTTATATAACAGAATTACTGTTTTAATCTCAGATACGTTATCAAAAAACCCAGCTGCACCCCCTCAGTCCTCCAGAAACTACAAAATTAATATTAGTTTGCAATTCTGCAGCCACATTGGCTCCTGTAGTCCTTTACAAGCTTCCGAGATCAGTTGCTTTAAGATATCAAAATTTTACTAATAAGAAAGTAGAGGACAAGTGATCAAATACACCTGTGTCTGGCACATACACTATAAGCCAGTAACAGAGTGCATAAAACTTGATTGACAAAATTCGTTCTCGGAAAACAAGTGTCACTCAGGAAACAGAAAGTCTGCACAAAACCCACCAGAGCAAGCACCTCACTTGGCTGTGTACAAAACAGAGCCTTGGGTTCTGATAGGTACCAAAAGCTTTAGCCAATATATCTGTAACTTCTCTCAAAAACATGACTTTCAGGGTTTTTTTTGTTTTCTGTAACAGACTTGGCAATTCATGAACAGTCTCCAAGTAGGAAGTCGCTATGCTGCTTAGCAGGACATACTATCTAGGTCCGCTTTCCAAATTTTATCTTCCGAATGCCTCTCTTAAAACCCTTACCCGTCACTACCTCAGGAGCTACATAGAAAGCAGCAGAAAAAGTGTTCAGAGGCAAGGATCTATGACTGAGCTTCATACTTGGGTTTAACAGGATACTTAGTGTGGGCTTGCTGGAGAGTTGCTGCTTACATCACTTCAGTTATGAACATCAGAATTCTCCAGCCTAGAAACTCCTGGAGGATTTATGAATAATAGCAACACACTTCATAATATTTCTGTTTTAATTGCTTTTTCCTCTTTATAGAATTTTTCTGAAGAAAGTTATGATTTCTTTTGAGAAAAGTTTGCAGTTACCAAAGCTATGGAGGTACTATGATGTTCCCTTTCTGTAGATTAAAAGATTACTGACCTCACTGAGGTAAATAAAAAAGGAGCATGTGGACCCATCTACACCATAACTTGCGTAACAGGGATCCGATCGCCACATATCTTTCATCCACTGTAACAGAACAAAAACACAGTCTGTTAGGTTTAAGTACCATGTGATAACTCTATACTATTTCACACTGAACTCAGGAATAACAGGGGAAAGCTGCAAGCAAGTATATCTGACCAGATAAAAATCACAAATAACAGAAAAGGAATTTTATTAGTATTTTGCAGCATACTGCATCTCTGCAGTCAGCTACGCTGGGGAAAGAACTACATACCAGACATGGGTACAGTTTATACAAACTGGAAGCCAGGCAAGCAGAGACAAATATCAAAAGGAAAATATAATCAGGGAGCAGACATACAGGCGTGGCTGGAGCTGCCTGCATTGCACCCTGTGTTACACTTGCTCTGGAATTTAACAGATCATTTCAGTTACCAAGATTGAAATCTGCTCAATTCTGCCAAGAATTTGGCATTTCTGCAGAAGGAAGCAATTAATTTAAATGTGTATTTTAATATTCAATTAATGTATTACATAGTCGCTATGCAGCCAGTTTGTCAAAACAGATCAAAACACAGACCAGAGATTTAAAACTGATTATTTTTTAAAAATACTATTGTCTAAGAATTTTATTTAGATAAAAAAGGCAACATAATTTCACATCTCCTTGGGTAGTTATTTGCTTTCACTTTCAGAAATAAATTGTAATACTTGATAATGATATTTAAGTGCCTAGCAATTTTACTTTTATCCACAACTACTAAAACAGTATCCTTACATTCAAAATATATCTTGGGGAAAAAAACAACCCCAAACCTCCATATCTGCAAGTTGTTTTTTGTTTAGTTGGTTATTTCCTTTCCAGCCAAAGTCTGATGGCTTTCTATATTTGGACTTTCCCGCTGTATTAGTAAAATACGGGATTTATGTAGAATCAGCTGTGAACCCCAAAGCTCTGGTGGCACACTTGGTGCAGCACCCGGCTTGCGAGCAGAAAAGGCAGAATGCTTTTCATGGAAAAGGGGAAGGGAGGAACCAGACAGAGCTGTTGGCAAAGAGGGGAAAAATCTGTGCACAAATGTCTCGCTGAGACGGGGAAAGGGCTGCAGTGAGGTATCCACAGAATCTCAGTCCTGGGGCAGGGGAACGTCAAATGACTCATAGTGGGGAAGAAAAACAGGGCTTTTCAAAAAGGAGAAGAAAGTTTCTGAATAACAAGACAGCATTCAAATAATAAGGTATTTTAATAAATAAGCTAGCATTTTACTATAAAATGGCATTTTATGTCTGTCTTAATAGGATGTCACGTCATTTCTCTGCAGCAGCAGGATTAAAGGCTCAAGGTGAGCAGTGCTGCAGAGACACACACTCCTAAATATCCACTTTTCTTTTTGACCCACTTGTTCTTGTTTTATGCCATGGTCTGAGTAGTGATCTCTTGCAATATATGTTCGGTTTTTAACAGAACGCACATAATAAGATTAAAAACAGTTCAGTTACCTTTATTTTCCCTTCACAGTGAGGAAAACCATCCATAGGAGGCAATTCACACTGTTCTTGGGCTCCATTTATGAGATCTAAAGAGAAACATAGACCATAACTGAATTTCATTTCACAGTTCTGACAGGTAGCCTAATGAATCCTTCCTTTTATTTTCATGAATCTACAATCCAGACTGACTGACTTACGAGTCCTACTGTGTAATATTTGTTGTAACATTAAAACTTGGTGTGCTCTTTCTGACTAAAGAGGAAAATGGTTGCATCAACTACAACTCTGACTTGCAGTAAAAATGCTGAATGACAAAAGCTGGTCTATGAAGACTTAAAAATTAAGCTAACCCACACTGAAAATAATAAAAAGCAAAATAACTTCCTAACCAAAGTAGGATTACGACTACTAAATTGCAACAATTTGTTTCCAATTGTCAAATATTTGTAAAGTGTATATTACTCTTAAAGACGAAAACAGATTTTCAAGTTCTGTTCTCACTTTATCATATACCCATGATCTGCAATTTGGCATCAGACACATGATTCAGTTAATAAATGTTGCAATATGATCTAAGTTTACAGCTGAGCAGCACTACATCGCATCTCATGAGAAAAATTTCCTATGGTCTCCCAAGAATTTTTTTCTTTTTTACCTATTTCATATTTTATCATTCTAGATTTTTACAATACATAAAGAGTATTATACAGAGCAACACTTCCAGCCCATGAGCCAAGGAGAAAGGAGCAGTTTTAAAGGACATTGCCACATCAACTCCAGGATATGACTTTCTTCTAAGAACTTCGAAGAATCCCCTAATGCAGGCCTTTAAGGCAAGAAAAATGATTAACATGGTGGAGAGATTCTTGCCAAAGGCAGCAGAGGATAATGTTTTCAATTTAGGTAGTTCATCCCAGAGTTATCTAAATTATACCTGCATCATTTCTGGCTTTTCCCACAGACAAGAATCAAGGTCATTAAAGCCAGCCATCCATCAAGCAAGGAACGCTTCATGCTATGGCAGACACAGTGTACAACTTCACCCAGAATATGCTAATTAGAGATCTCAGGGGAAAAAAAAAGTTGCAGTACCAGACTAAAATAGGGACAAGTGAAGTGGATAAAAGAACATTGTATTATATACAAAAACCACCTCCTGATTTATCTGAATATCTTCCATTTCTTTTGCAAATAGTTTCTTTTAAAGATAAAAACTTGAAATATGAGCGAAGCATTGCAAAATGGAGCAGGTATGGAAAGAAGAACCACTCTAGGAAGAAGACACTTATGTGGCAGTCTCTGCAGCAGCAGCAATTTGACAAACTGAGCTATATTGTCAATGTCAATAAATTGAAGCAAAGCTGTTTTTAAGGTGACTTCATAATTTCAAATCAATAAGCACTTCCAAAATATTCTCCCTTATCTTATTATCCTTATAGAATTCTTGCAGACTAGACCACGGACAACTACAGCTCTGATTTCTGTTCCAAGGAAGAACATACAGAGCATGCATACGGATATTTAATATTTAATTATAATATTTAAAAGTATCTTCTAAATTTAGTCAGCAACAGTAAATGCTTCCTTTCACCTTCCTCAAAAATGATAACACTTTTATTCTACCATTACAGACTCTGAAGACGCTTCACGTGCCCACCAGCTTCCCACTCAGCCTTTCGATGGATGTGTCCGAACACCTATACCAACTTTCACTTGCTTCATTCACAGCTACTAATCAGGTAATTGCATAGTGAAGGCAGTTCTGTAAAGCTTAAATATAAACTGTCCCATAAAATAATTTACATAAAGCATTATCCAGAGCAGAACAAAACGTAGCAATATATGCATACACGACAAAACAAATGTGAAAGAAGAGGAGAAGCAACAGAGAAAAGCAACTCTGTGCCATCGGAGTACTCCCTAGACAAGCAATCTTTCCTTCATGCCTGCAGTTAGGAAGCCAGCTGACACAAATGGACTGGAAACACATCTACATGAAGAAGAGTTGTCCAAAGCAACATATCATCTGTAGAAACGCACAAGTCTTGAACGTAAGGGTTTCCACACATAAGTCTGAGAATTAAATGCAAAAGTCTGAATTTGTGAATAATTTTAGATGGTTCCAGTCAAGTGCTACTTGCACCGAAGCAGTACCCCTTCTTCTTGGCCATAGTCAGTGTGAGTTCTATGTTGGGAAACATCACTCCCAACTTTTTTCATCCTTAACGATCTGAACCTGTACAAAAAATTACCCTTCAGCTCCTCTAGCAGCTCACTCCCAACCAGGCATGGAAGGTGTCTTGGAGCCAGTTGGTATAATCTAGTAGCCTGCGGGAAACAAAAAGGTTCTTTCACCCATCCTTACTAAACTAGCTGTTCTGAACCACAGTTATAAACATAGGAGACATCCTTGTAAAATATCTGAAGTCATGGAAGCTGTGATCAGTCTATTTCAATACAAATTCATAGCTACAAATTAAGAGTCCAGCTTGCCCTCATGCTGCTCAGCTGTAGCAGCAGAAGCAGCAAGGGTTGGAATGTGTTCCCCAGCCTGTCTCTAGTGTGGGCCCATACGGCCAACGCAGCTCACTCCCTTTTTCGTGTACAGGCTTCAATCATCTACACTACCTAGGAGCTGGTCCTTCTTAAACAGGAATCCAGAGGTGAACAAATCTTGCTGGTCCTTCTTAAACAGGAATCCAGAGGTGAACAAATCTTGTGTATCCCGTGGACAGTAAGTACCAGCAATTTACACTTTTGAATGGCTCACAAAGACAGGGGAGATGAAGCAAGTGGAACCTTGGGGATACTGATCTGCACATCTGGATCTTCTAAAGCATGAAAAGCAAGTATTAAAATGCAATTCCAGAGTTTAGAGTTTCTTTGTCATTTTGAAATGATTAAAAAACCCTAATATCTTACAAAGATTCCTGTTAAAAAGGTCTGGATAAAAGTATTATGCTGTTACTACCTTCATGTCGGATAGATCTTTCCTGAAGGGGGAAAAATACATTGTTAAGCTAGACATTAAAGTTACTTTTGTTGGAAAAAAAGTATTTGAGAAACCACAAGGATTTTTATCCTTAATTAGATTTGTGCAATTTAAAATGCAAGTTCTGAGGTCTCTTTTTGCAGCCAAAACTTAGAACTTACAGCCAAAAAAGTTTGGAATACAGCAACTGTCAAGTCAGTACAAAGCAACAGTAGATAATGCTCATGCTTTTTTCTCTGAAGCTTTGTGTGAGTCATTACATTAATTTCTATTCTACAGACACCTAAGTATTTTTGAAGTCATGCACGGCTTATTTCCTCTTGAATGCTGTTATGCAAAGACATAATTATTAAACATCTATCTCATAGGATGTTAGACTAAAAGTGAATGCTTTGACAAACTGAAAATACGAATGTGAGCATATTATAAACCTAAGACCACACAGTTGCTACAGATTATCCTGAAAAAAAAAAAAAGAAAGTATTGATAAAACACCAAGCAACTCTAGATTAAAAAAAACCAACCAACCAACAAAACCCTCAAAAACCAAAAAAACCCCACCAACCCACAAAACCTAAAAAATCTCTTTAAACACAGTGGTCCATTTGTGAAGTCCTGGGATATTCAATATGTAACTAACCAAAACTCCATCCCCATGTTTAGAAAGGAGCCATATGTTCACTTTGAAAAAGTCTGTGGCTGTTTGAAGATACACAGCTCTGCATCAGAGATCGTCAGTGCACAGCAGGTGAAACTGAACTTGTGAACAATCATCAGTTATTTCAGAGCAAAGTCTGGCACGCTGGCACAAATGACTTGGCAGACACAAGCTAACCCACCTAACCTTGCACTGGAAAGATATTTCCCCCTTGTTGCTCTATATGAGCAAATCTACTGGCTAATTTCCCATGCCTTTGACACCGCCCTCTTTAAACACCAGTTCACAGGGAGAGGTCTTTATCGTCTCTTGTGATTAAACTCCATGTCCACAGGTTTAGTTTGTTTTAGTGAAGGTCTACAACACCCAAGAGATAATTATGTCGATAAAAAGCATGATCTGCGATAAGGAACTGATTTTTTTGTTTGCTTCCTAGCTATTCTTTAATAGAACAGTAAAAGTAAAGTAATGGTGAGTGCTATGTACCCATTTTGTCCATTTCCTATATTGCACCATCCTTCAAATAATATGCTCTGTAACAGGCTAAAAAATTCTGCTTCAATTTTTCTCCATCAGACAGTTAGGAAGTCTAAAAATAATCTACTAAGTAAGTTGAATAACAGTTATAATTCGTTACTCAGTAGTGACTGTTGGTTGATAGGTATTCTGTTTGTCATAGAAGTTTTAAAATAACAAATGAAAAGAAGAAGCAAATTAAAAAGCCACAATACTGTTGAAATTGCAAACCATAACACCAACAGCCCATCTAGTGTGCTAAGGACCAAGTCTTCTTTCTTCAGAGAATGGAAGTATCTTAAGAATTTAACATGACACAAAAGTTTATGTCCTTTGGAACCTGGAAGCTACAACCCAGATTTATAGACTAGTACAAAAAATGCATATTAGAATATCCTTTGATGACATATAGCACAGAAAATAGCTCAACTCAATGTGTTCCCCATCAGCAGATCTCATAAAATCAGGAACTGCTTTAGTATCAAAAGGACAGAGTAACCACATGTGATCAAGTCTATTCACAAATTTTATCTCTATTTGTTCTCCTTCTGGTTTCAATCATTACATAAAACTATTATTCTCACTTTAATGAATTAAGACCTTCTCTTGCTTCTATTTCAGTTCTGAAATCTCATACCCATGACTAGGCACAACACTGTAGTTAAGGCTAGTTTAGTTTCTGTAAGACCTCCTTTCCCTTCTCCCACTAATTAACACATTCTCAATTTCATTCACATTTTTCATCTCCAGCTGGTAAGATTTCTTTAATGGGAGAATTTGTGGTGTGAGCTGAAAACACTATCAACATGTTCAACGAACTGAGCTAAAGGTTTCAAGATTTTAAATGCAGAGCACACAATGGTTTCTACTAACATTTTAGAAACTTCAGTAGCAAAGCATTGGGACGATTTAAAGAAAATTAACTTTCCTAGCGCTAGTCCATCCTTACACCAGCTGTGCTGCTGTGTTCCATTAATGCTACTGAAATCAATGCAGTGTTAGGAGAATACAAGTAGTAGTCAAGTGGTTAATCAAAATGCAGCCTAGGGGACCACTAACAGCCCCCTTCAGCATTACTAATACAGCTCAGCACTGCAGTGGAAAATATTCACGTGTGGTCTTCTGCACAGTGCGGCTTGAAAACTCCATGCTACTGCCTTTGTGGGAGCCAAATTGACAGAAAAATGGGAAAAACTGCTTGGTATTGTATACAGCGTGGAAAAAGATGGATAAGACACAATAAATATGAGTCAAAGCAACACGTTACCCTGCAAAAGCTGTAAGCTTGGCTAGCAGAACCAGGGCAGCCCACATCCTATTACATCTGGTACACGCTGATGTTCTGTGGGGACAATTAGTTTGTTTTTTAAGGCATGGCCATATGGAAAATTGTACGTACTATGTTAACTGAAGAAAAGCCTACTGTAGGCCTCTTAAGATGGGAGGACAGCTTTGGAAATTCAAAATAATAGGCAACATCATAGCTTTTTAAAATCTAGTTTGCCTCTGCAAGTACAGAGCTATGGGGTGAACTATGTTTGCAGACTGTTAAAACTAACAAGGCTGTTATATGTGTAACAAGGCTCACCAGAAAGAGAGCCATGGAAACAAAACAACTGATCATGAAGTTATCTGAGCCTTCTCCCTCACCTAAAAGGCTTCAGTGTGTCAGCCCCAAGTCTTTAGGAAGGAGGACGTGGAAATACCACAGCAAAGGTCCTTCTCACCATAGTAACGTTTGAAAAAAAGCCTGCTTGCAGCATTGCCAAAGCTGGCTTGTCAGCCTGCCTTGCTACACATTCCTGAAGGATGCCGGATATCTGACAGGCATCCAAGCCATCATGTCTTGGATGACAAGTAAATACTGAAGTCTGCATCCTAATGAGTGACTTTAAAGATGTTAACACTGAAGTTGTTAAAAGAGAACTCAACAGCCAATACAGCAGAACAAGTTAATGCATAAGGTAAAAAAGCTATGGAAACTCTGAACAGATACACCAAAAATATTCTCCCTCGCTGAGCAGTGCTGCATACAGCAACCTGGTACTTGACTGTTCTTGGTCTTAAAAAGAGTTCTCCTAGTACCAGCTATGCACAAAGCAGGTGGGGAAGAGGACTTGATGTGAACCTTCACTTGCTCATTTTTATGGGATCGAAGACACACAATTAATATCGTCCACAATGACACTTTTCAAGGCAAAAGAATATTCTATAAACTACCAGTCTGGCACAGTTTTCAGTGAAATTATACTATCTAAGGTGATGGATGTTTACACTTACCAAAACTTTAGCTTTTCACTGAACAAGCACAGTAAAGTGATGACAGTGGCCTCAAAGCACCTTGATCCTTGCTTTAAATCAACATTTTTAATTTTTAAAAAGTGTTTTGCAACCTGCATATTCAGAATTAGTACCACTATTATTTAGTAGTGTTTTAAAGCCTGAGGAATTGAAATGGTTTCCTTTAGTTTGCTTAAATCAATAGCTGCCAGAAAATCACAACAAGAGTTCACAATTTGGAGTGGGGGGGAAACCAGCGACGACAAAAAAACAAGACAAAGCCCACACCAAACCCAAGCCACAACACACAAATCCCACCCCCCCGCTTACTAAAAAAAAATCACATAAAGAAAACAGAGAATTGATTCTTTGATTATGTTTGTGCAAGCAGATCGTTCTATCTGATGAAATACGTCCCACAAAAAATCAAGGATTCCTTTCATAGTTATCTTAGAAAAGCACAACTGCTAAAAGCCAAGCTGCCTAAAATCAAACTGATCTTGTGCCTGTCACATGAAACCAAGGATTTGCCTATAACAGAAGCACCCATGTAGACATGTGCTGTAGTTTTGTATTTCCTCATTTCTGTTTAATTACCTCCAAAACAGCAACTTAAGATTTACCTAAGGTGTTATTTGTGGCAGTGGTTCAAAGCTATGTGTTCTAAAGGCTGACAAAAACTCTTATCTGCTGGGCACCCAAGGTTTAGATTAATACTTTCTTGTGTGCATGGGAATATTTTACTTCCCACCAATGCAGAAAGGATGGGTACCAAATATCTTAAAAGCTTTTCAGATACAACTTGAATAAAGACAGAATAGAGAGAAGGAAAGAGGACTTGATTGCTTCTCAAAGCAGTCAGTTGAAGCCTTATAAGAATCTTTATTAACAATAAACCAAATGGAGGCTCTGAAAAAGCAGTTGAAATTTGTCAGTATCAAAACAACCAGGTTGTTGGATGGTTTTGAGGACGGAAGAAAAAAAAGGAAAGTATATTTATGATTTTACACATGGATTTAAAGAGGAAAAAAAGAAAAAAGTAACACCTAACCTCCCACTCAAGCTACTCAAGGCGCTTCCCAGCTTTCCTCTTTAATATAATCTATGGAGCCTCACCCTCTAGCAGAGGTCCCATCCTCAGCTCCTTTGGGATTAGGATTAAAGATATTTGTGATATTAAAATGCTCTATTATCCTTTCATGCAACCCAAAACAGAAGAGAAGCTTTTTTGCTCTTGGGCTTCCCTCAATGAAAACCTGATGCAAAACTAACTTCAGAGGGAGAAACCAGGTGTGGTACCACAGTACAAACATTAAAACTAAACACACTAAGGATAGGAATACATGGTTCAGTCTGCATATATATCAATGATGCTAGTTGTCTGAGAGTCTGAAGAGAGATTTCTGGCCTCTGAATGGGAACTGAAAAATGAATAAAATAGGAGTTCACCTACTTCAGCGAAAGCTGACTTATAGTCCTTGCTAAATCCTCAACATTTCCTCCTACCTACTGCTATTACCTTCTTATTATGAACAAGCGTAATCCAGACGGATTTTCTTCAGATCTTTCTATCTGCCAGAAACTCTACACACTACCACAAAGCCATATTTTCCATTGCAGATTTCACCACTGCTGCCCCTGTTCTACACCATGCTTGACAATCAGAGGTGGAACAATTTAAGAAAAAAGAAAAAAAAGCCAGGCTGCCCAGAAAAGTGGTTGAGTGACCATCCCTGGAGGTATTTAAAAGATGAGCAGATGTGCTGCTTAGGGACATGGTTTAGCACTAGACTTGGCAGTGCTAGGTTAACAGTTGGACTCGATGATCTCCAAGGTATTTTCCAACCTAACCAATTCTATGAACTGAAGAAAACATTTATACATTCTAATACTGTAAATATTTCCTTTATATACTATTATTCTAGTTGTCTATACATAAATGGTTGGGAGAAGCGGAACTTTTGTTTAAAAACCCTTGTCTGGTCCAATTTCCAGCGTCCTTAATCTTAAGGAAAACACTTTTTCAATCCATAAGTCTGAGACATGGTCACATACCAGATGTGTTCACTGAAGTCAGACAAAACCATAAACTGGACTGATTTCAATAACTTGACCTTGGAACTAAACCAGGATTCTTGTGTTATCACAATCCACCTGCATCATATAGATACTGTGCTCAGGACTGCTTTCTAAATACAGCAGTGTATCTAATAAAAGAAAATTCCACATGCAGAGAGGCTTTGGGAGGAGAAATGTTGACTAATCATCATCTCTGTTCTTCCTAGTTTGCAGATAAAAGAATACTACTATTTTTCTATGAAAGTGTTACTAATACTTAAAATACACAATGAAGAAAAGCCCATTGCATATTGAGACTGACAAGTCTAGCCTGCCATGATAGTCAGATTTAAATTATAAGAAAAACATTACCAGCAATAGCTAACATGAATTTGTCTAAAGTCAGCATTAAAATATTAGAGCCGATAAAGAGAGAAACAGTAATCCTAACATTTGCTTTCTGTGATCACTTCATATTGTAACAGCTGAATAAACTATTATAAAGAAAACAATGGAAGTATGATGTGTATTTGTATACATACATGTTTCAGCTCCAGTAAAATGACAAACTGTTGGGTAACAAATTGCATTCTCTGCAACAATCTTCAGATTATCTCAGTTGCTCTAGCACAATAAAAAAGGATGCTGGTAAAAATATTACAGACAAAGCTAACACTGTAGGTGGTATTGTAATCACGATGTTTACTTACCTAGCTTATTTACTGAAAATTCCTTCCTAACAGAGAAGATATTTATATTATGATTCTACTGGAATCACATGGCTTCCAGAGTTTGCTACTGTCAGGAAACTGCTACGAAGACAGAAGCAGAAACATGTTTTTCATTTCCATTTGGCTGCCTCTGATCAGATGAATTTCCACTAATGGCTTCAAATGGATGAAGAGTGGGCACCTTAACACAAGGATTAGCTTCCAGCTCTATTCTACCTATTGGTACTATCCAGCTTGGAGATATCTGAACAGTAATATTATTCAACAAGGCACCAGAACAATACATTAATCAAACCTTAGGAAACTGTTTCCTAAAGGTTTTTGTTGTTGCTGTTTAATATAGTTGCTTCAGATATTTTAAACTTAGTGTACAAGAGTCAAAGGTAAAAAACTGAAGCTCTAATAAGACGAATGGTGTTCTTTGCCACAGAGCAAGCCTCAGGCATCAAAAAGCTATGCAAACACCACAAACTGAAAACTCTTATCAAGCTCCTTAGGCATTGCTTGTGAGTACTAAAATTGTGAATCTACTAAACACCAGGAATAACAAACAAAGCTCCTATGCTCTGCTCCCTATTTGGGACTGCAAAGATCATCAGCAGGACAGACTCGGACCTTCCTATGGGTCAGGACAGCCAGTACCTCAGAGCAAAATGCAGGGCAATAGAGCAGGGAGTATAAACAGCAATATTTTTTCAGTGTACCAACCACATTTGCAGCTGGGAACACCAAAGGAACAAAGCTGTGCAGGTGAAGAGGCCAGCGAGCCATTCTACCACAGCATGAATCAAATACTTTGAGAAGTTGTGAGAGTAGCGAACAGTCCTTTCACTGAAGACAAAATTAATGACTTCAAATGACTTTTAAAAATATATATTGAAGTTGGAAGGTACCAGGTAGGTCACCTTTGTGTGCCTAATCATAAGAGCTATTAAGCAGAGTAGGGATGGACATTTTAAAATCATAACCAGTAACAAACATAGTAAATGTTTTCTTTCAGTTAATAACCAATAAAGTGCCTATGGTAAAAATGCAGAGTAGATTAATATCAACCCAAGTAATTAGGCTTACAGAGAAAATGTCTGCCCAGTTTCATCTTTCTGAAACGCAATCATTTGAAGTATGAAACATCTACAATGAACAAGGTAGACTATAGTGCTTTGGCAGAGAATTTTACTTTCTTCAAGGTGTTCAAGTTACCATAGAAAGTCTTCCTCTGAGCTTGTAAAAAACCACTGGACTTCAGGTTGCCATCGATACAGGCTAGACTTGGAATTTTGTTTTCCAAGGCATTCCAAATATCTAACACCAAAAAATCATGTTATGGCCAAGACAGAAAAATACAGATTAAACACTCCATAAATATTTTAAACAACTGCCATACCCACCTGCTACATTAAGCTTTTCAACTGCTCCTAAGCTGGGAGCAGGAGTGGTAGTATTGTTGGTAGAGTTTGCTCCTGTTCCATTAAGTACAAGATTTTCCACCTTGGACTCTAGCTTCCCAATGCGCTGCAAGATATTATCCAACAAGACAGCGAGTGTCTTCTTCAAATCTACAAACGAAAATGAAAAGTTAAATTGCTTAATAATGCAATGCGCCCTGTCAGACAGAATAAAAAAATAGATACAAGAATGAGACTGGAATATATGCAGATACTTTCTCAGTGCAAATCTTTGTCATCAGCAGTTCTATGCACTAACGTTCCCTACTTTGTTTAGCCTCAGATAAAAGTTTCCCTGGAGGTGGAACTTGTCTTCTTGTGTATTTTACAGAGCACATTGCAACTCATACTCATATCCTACTTTCAAGGTGAAATGTGTACTACCTTGATGGGTACACACATGGGAATAAAAAAATGCATGCTTTGCAACAGTCAGGTAATAAGAAGTTGCTTAAGTAATAATGACTCTAAACCTAAATCCATATTTAAGCACTATCAGAGGAACAGTCTGTTAGATGCTCAGTCACCTGCAAACAAAAATCTCCTCCCCCAAAGATGGGACAACTTTGAGCCAGTACAAAAACCTTCTTCTGCATCTCCTCCAGCACAACCACATTCTTCACTGGCAAAAAAATGTTAAGTTCAACCTTTCTGTCATATACACGAAACACCAAAAACCACCTGTTTCTTTTTTTTTAGTCTGTTAGTGATTGCCTCTACCTATTTGGTCTGACACGGCACTTCTGTCATATGGAAAGCAACAAATAGTAACAGGAGTTTGCATATTAAATGACAACCCAGAAAAACTTCTCTGGTATTTTTTCTTTCCCTTTTTCTTTTGTTCATATTTCTTGCCCAGACAGTTGGAGAAGCTAAAACAACTGTGGGCAAGAAGGGAAAAGTAGACCAGTATCAAACTAAACTGTATAATTATAGTGGCGATGAGCCAAAAAAGATAAAAGAAAGTATTGCTCTTTGATAATGTACCCTTCTCCCAGGATTAAAGAATTTGGTATGAGGAATTTACATTATTTTCCCACTTAATTCCATAAAATATTACATGTGCATATGTATAATACATTTTCTGCTTTCCACAACTTAAGAATCAAATAACTTTCTGATCTGTAACAGAAAATTTCTCCATACATCTGAAGAGATTCCTCTGTCCCAAAATCAGTTGTATTTTTGCTACGCTTATTTTGTACTCCTTTTATTTTTTTCCCATGACTAGCCCAATTTTTGTGCAAATGAGAGAATAAGAAAAAGCTATTAGTTTTAGAAGGCTTATGATTCTTTTTTCCAAATAAAAGGAGATTTATATTTATTCCATGAAGCCATAAAGTAGATATTTTTCTTTATAATTGTGTGTTTTTCTTTGTCCTTTAAAGATCAGAAGATGGAATCTTAAGCACTAATGATCTGGACTATCTTAAAAGGGGTTGTGGCGTCACTTAATGGTACAGTGTGCAGAAGAAAAGGAAAGAAGGAGAGAGTAGAGCAGGGATTTAACATGAACAAAGCCATGGTACAGAAGAAGGAAAAAATACCTGCAAAAAAAGGCAGAAATAAAATTTCAGGAAACAACAAGGAAGAAACATAGCATACATAAAGGCATACAAAGAGGATAAAGAAAAAAAATGGTTAAATTTTGTAATTTTTAAATACTGAATACTTTTAATACCAAAACATTGATATGAGAGACTGCTTACCAGTACAAAAATGCAATTGGAAGCTAGTTTGAGAAAGGGAGAACAGAAACACAGGTTCATAATAATTTTTGTAAAATAACTGCTTACTGCTGAAAATCTAATGCTCACTGTGTATATTAGGACTACAACTTTTAAAAGGAAAGCATTTGATCTACCTGCCTGACCGGTCATTATATGGGAGAAAGAAAAAGTGAGAAAGCGAACAAGTTGTACAATCACAAGGAGTGACAGGAAATGTTTTGGGTGGGTAAAAGCAGCCAAATCAAGCAAACTTAAAACTTACTCTTGAACATGGAAATGATGACTGTGCTCAGTAATAGCGTCTGAGGATAAGATTAAAAGAAATAAAAAGGCTAAATGTCAAGGTTGTTAATTTTCATAGAATAGCAAACCAACTTCTACCCATTATCATTAATGTTAGTCATTAATGTCTTTAAACCTGAACAGCTAACCTGATCATTTGCTATCAACAAATCATTTGGTACACCAAACAGAATGAACTAACTTAATAATTATTATCTTCCTCAGATTCATAAAGTATTATTTAATATGGTGTTATTTATTCACCATACCACCTTTCGCTCTAATATTTAAAATAAATATATTACCATTATTTTGCATATTTCTAAACTCCTGAATTGAAAACACCTGTCCAAAATTCTCTTCAAACTTAAAATTCTTCTTAGCCACGGAACTTGAAATTTCTACACAAAACTTAGCTTTACCTTCACAGAAGCATTACAAATTTCTCTTACCCACTTTCAAATGCAGTTTAACTTCTCCTGGGGAACCTGAGCATCCTTTGGCAGCAAGTCAACTTATTGCTCAGTAGGATTTGGAACAGGAAATTAATGCCACAGGCAACAAGCTGCAGGGGGATCTGAGCTTAAGGATACCCTGTACCTTCAGACTTAGCTTGGGCTTGGATTAATGCACTTACCCTTCAATTTCTGGAGACATATTTTTCTTTGTTTGTTTTTTGTTTTTCTTCAATTCAGCTACCATCAACCATCCTTACAAGATAACGGGACACCGATGATGGCTATATAGCAGATAGCATTTTCTTTTAAGCAGATGTACACAATTCTAGGCGCCTCTACTTGCTTGGAGGTCTTCAATCAAAAATATTGATCTAGTACTACTCTATCTAGCTCGTGTTGTTTTGTAATATTACCATAGCAGTATAATTCAATATGCAGACAGAAATCAGAAGTTACAGAATCAGGATGGCTTGTTCTTTAAGCAACAAAGCAATGTAATTGTTACCTGTGTTTGGGATGATAATCTCAGGCTTGCAGGCAAGCACCTTCACATAAATTCAAAATTTCTTTCTTTAGCGGAAAAAAGTGCTAACAGAAACAAGACATCGAGAGAAACTCCCAGCAGGATATTTTCATCACATGCACCAAAAAGTAAAGAGTATTAAGAGAAAACGATAGAAAAATGTGCAGCTATTATCTGTTGCATCCTTGTCTTTGTCTAAACCTGCGAAAGACATCTATCCAATTTCTTCAGAGCCAAATATTAAGGCAACTATAAAAGGAAACAAATCTAGATGACTAATTAGCCATTAACTTTCCAGATAGCCTGAAAGTACATAGCTAAGTGGGAAAGTGAATTTTAAAAATGCTAAACAAGTACGGTGTATGATGTGACCTTATCAGATTGAAAAGGGGCCACACCTAACTTGAAATTGGATTATATGTTTATTTTCATAACATCTGGCAACATGCTTCATTCTTTTCTGCATGCTTTCTCTCACACATGCACACAAACTTAACTCTCATGTTGTACAAAATGGAAAAGCAAGCATTAAAACTTACTGCCGATCAAAGCACGGGAACTCAAGAAAAGAGTTCTCTACTCCAAAGCAAATACAATATGTTTAAGATTAATTTAAGATTATGCCTGATACAGAAACTTAAATGCTAAGTAAACTGACTGAAGAAAGAAGTGACATGGGAAAGAAGAAGAAATGAACATAGCAGGTCTCCAATTTATCAATAAGGTAAGGTCTTCTTCCACAAGGAATTTCTTAGATCACTGACACAAAAAACTGAAAAGCCTCCAAAAGTTTCCCAAAACCAGCAAAAACCCCCTTTTTAATGACATTCTAAAAAAATAACCTCAGGCAAACCAGATACAGTTACTAGACAGATGTGGTAAAAATTATCAGACAACTTCATTTCCAAGTGACTGGAAATGGAAAATTGTCCCATTTCACACTTACAAGTGAAGACTGCTTTCACAGTCTATGCAGAAAATTCACAGTGCAATATACTGTCAATTGAGCAGCATAACGCAGTAAAACATTTGGATGACTTTAAGAAAACCCTAATCAGATTATCATGTAACCTAGAGCACACACTTACCATATGCTGTCACTGTCCCAACGTAAGGCCCATCAACCACATTTTTATTTTCTTCAGCTAACGCTTTGATGTATCTTTTGCTGAGATCCAAAATTTGCTCACGCAAGACTGTACTGCTTTCGTGTTGTGTTTGCTGCTGAATAGTAAAATGCAGAAGCATCATTCCCCAAATGAAACCAAAAGTCACCAGAAAAAAACCGAGTTTCTGAGAGGAGAGCTTCCATGGAGAGAATGCCATGATTCCCAATAGCTTCACACTGTTACTACAAAGGTTCCTAAAGCATGAAGCCAAACAGCAAGTTCATGGTCCAGGTATATAAATATCACAGAGCAGGACTTCAGTCTTATTCCAACTCCTTAGTCGACGTACATCCGTATTTCAGCTCCATCCTGTTGTAAGAGGAAAGAAAAGAAGCGTAGTTACCACAGCATAGTTTTTACTAGCCAGACTAGGTCTTCACTCTGACGGGTACAAAATAGGAGTAGACAACATGCTTTCTTTGTAAATGTTCAATTTGCATATATCAACATTGTACTGTACTAGCCAGAGGACAATGTAGCTGAGAAAAGCACTGGAAAGAGAACAAAGAGGGAGTGATGTGCCTGGGCAGGTGTGGAACACCTCTCAGTGTCTGGATCAAATTCAATGCTTGAAGTGGTTTCTAAGCTGAATTTCAAGGTAAAGCTGCTTTTACATTTTGTGTGTGTGTGTGTGTGCGTGTGTGTACACTAAACTCTGCAATGTTGCCAGTGCAGCAATTTAAAACAATTCTCAACATAACTCAGTTCTCAGAAAACAAGTAATTTTAGCTGGCAGTGACACCACCCCCAGTTCCTGGCAAGAGCCACGGCATATGGTTAGATAGGTGATCAGGAAATCAGACACCCTCAGGGGTAAAGAGGAAAAAAGAAACCTACATTATTTAAGCCAATACACTCCTGGCTTACACTGCAAGGAGTCAGAAGGCTGGAATAATCTCCTTTTGCTCCTGTGTGGCCTCTACCATGCATCATTACTCCTTATTCATAACACATAGTCCAAAGACTTTGCTCTTTGCAACCAAATTCAAAACACATAATACTGACTGCTATAACATGCCTTTTGTATAAAAAATTAATATTCTCAGAGCTTTGCACACACTGGGGAAAATAATTGGAATAACAGCCTTCGAGACACAGTAGGTTCATCTTTTCTCAGTAAAATCAAAGATAAAACCTGGCATAAACAATCCAAAGGCAAGGGCAGTTCTGTGATGAAAGCTAGAGGCAGGGTCCTTAGCATAACACCCAAGGAGAAAAAAGGTAATTAAAAGGTAATTAAGTGTTGAAACACAGATTTGGTAAAATGTTATCCTTTTAACTTCATAATGCTCCCAAACAGGATTAGACGACCTAATGTTCCCTTCCATCCTCCACTTGCACAGATAATGCAGATGTTACTCTGTTTTAACAGGATAATTACATAGATGCCTGCTAGCAGTGCTCCCTGTTTGTTAAAATTCCCTTTAGATCTTCTGCTTTCAGTTGAACCAGCAGTTTTGCAGAGGGACAGAAGTATCTTTGGACTACTCATCTTCCAACATGTCTTCTGTGTGTGCATTTAGCATTATTGATTATTATTGATTGTAGAAGTGAATGTGCATTACATAGTAAACCACGAGCAGACAAGGCAGTGACTGTAACAAGCAACCATGTTGCTAAAAGAGCAATTTGTAGCCATCTTTCGCTTAAGTAGGAATGGTGCAGAAAAATGAACTGCAAGTACAGTGAAAAAGATTATAAAGCCCTCAAGTTCACTTTTTCCACACTTAAAATATCTCAGTAAGGAAAATGAATGGTCTCAATAGAGAAAATGAAGGACTCTGTTTAATGCTGTTCTCCATACACTTAAGTTAATTTTCTAGGAAATGGCAGAGGGAAATGTTACTTCTTTCAGTCTATTTAACTATAGCCTTGGGACACTCTTGTAGAGTAATGTTATTTCATTAGAAACTGAGTATTTTACTGTTCTCTTGCAATATCTGGTGCCATAAAATGTAGAAAATTGCATACATCACAAAACATCACAACTTTAAAAACAAATCTGAAATATTCAAGATTAACTCCCTCAGTGACTTAATTTCAAGTAAGAACTGACAGCATCCTCTACAGCAGTAATATCTGTGGTTATAACAGTCAATATTTCTTCCCTAATTATCAGTTTGTGAAGTGGAAAACGCTGAATAAGAAAGTAAACCTATCACCACCATGTTTTAACAGACAAGTGCTAACGATTTTTTATGACTAGTTGTTTAGGGAAAAAACCCCACTCTGTTTATTGACAGAAAAAAAGCCTTAAATCTACTGAAAAATTGTGAGAATGCAGACAGCAAATCTCAATGTTTTGCAATAAGAAAGGATTAGAATTCAATGACAGATGGAAGAATGGCCCCCACTATTGTGAGTGCTAAAAGAAAAACCAAAAAAAACCCAAAAAACCACCAACCCCCAAGCCCCAAATCAGCCCTATTTTTACTGCCATTTAAGCAATTCCAGTGGCTAGCAAGTTGATGAATGCTCAACAACATGTACTTAACTAATTAACTTTACAGCACTGCTGGTGGCCATGGAGGTTTGTAAAGCGCACAGAAAAGAATGTCTGTGCTTCCCCCCATTTCCATGGCTGGATGCACACCTGCACCGACTTCGGTATATGTTTAATCCTAGATTTGACAGGTGTCAAGGAGTGCAACACAACTATTCCAGTTAATGATTACTGCTTACCTATAATGACTCATTATGTGGTATCTAAGTTGACAGTGGTCAGAAGATATCAAAGGGTTATGTGGCATGCATGATGACAGCAGCACAGAAACCTCTCTGTGATATTTCTGTTTTGACAGGAAATTAATAACTGAAGTGTGCAACAGTTGAAGCAATAAACAGATATTTGTCTAGTGTAATCACTCACAGACTTTGACAGTGCCTGCTGTCTAGTTATCTCTCTGCCCATACCAAGTAAGCCATTCCCAAACTTAAGGTGGTAGAATATTTCCCATATTTTCACCTTGCCTTGTAAATGGTCTCAAAGGAGCTGATCCTGTGAACTATTAAGGCCTTTTTCTAGCCTAGTCCCTAAAATGCACAATGGGAGTCTTATCTAAAGAGGACATGGAAAGACATATTTGTGTGTGCCTCTAAAGAATGGCAGGTTTGAGGGGTTTTTTTTTAAGTTTTGGAAAGAGGTGGTCTCACACTGAGACAACTCTTGAAATAATTCCAGGACCTCTCTGGGAACTGGATATGTCATAGTTGTGAAGTTGTTTGTGAAACCGTTAGGAAGATATTCCTCCTGATTTACAAAGAGTAGCGAATGTACCAAAACTGTAGGCCAAGTGTGAAAAACAGGGTGAAAGTGAAAAGATATACAAGTCAGGAAAATCTTTAATAAAGAACAGCTTTGCTATGTTCTTCCTTAAATTCAACTCTAACAAGACAAAAATCTCACTGCAACTGAACCAACACACTGTTCGTTTGGTTGGGTTATTGTTTGGTTGTTGGTGGTTGTGTTTTGGTTTTGTTTTAAACAGACCAGTTACACCCTTTGTGATAAACATACTACGATTTAAACCAGAACTGTCTCTACTCTTAACAAAAATGATTAGCATATTTATTTGGGAAAGGGCTAACTTCATACCCATTTACATAGGCATAAGTGGTGCCCAGCGGTAGGATGAGGGGCAAAAGGCACAAAGCGCAACATGGGAGGTTCTATCCGAATATGAGGAGAAACTTCTTTCCTTTGAGGTGCCAGAGCCCTGAACAGGTTGCCCAGAGAGGCTGTGGAGTCTCCTCTGGAGCCATTCAAAACCCACCTGGACACATTCCTGTGTGATCTGCTCTGGTGAACCTGCTTTAGCAGGTGGGTTGGACTGGATGATCTCCAGAGGTCCCTTCCAACCCCAACCATTCTGTGATTCTGTAATCATCTTAGTACTTTTAGTATTTTGAACAGCTTCATTAAAACCACATTTTTTCTGTTCTACATTTAATAAAATCCTGCTCAACAGTTGGTCAGTTCACTACAGAGAATAACATTACCATGTCTATGTCATCACAATAAAAAAGCCCTCATACTATTTTGAATTATATCAGGAAAGGATTCCAATGCTGAAGTGATCTGTACATAAGGGATGCAAACCACCACACACTTATCAGCATTTTATGCCTGTACTCCCTTTTTTTTTTTTTTTTAAATACTTAAAATAGAGTGCAAAGAGTTAATCTGAATGTGAACAGATTTTGGTGCCACATATTTATATATTCCTCTTCACCTTTTGAAAAAGAGAATTGATTAACCACAAGAGATTAAGCAAAGTCTCTCTATAAGTATTTACAAATACAGAGCTTGATGTTCTCTGTCCAGTCTGTACCTACATAAGAAATGGTACTTAATATCCTCAGGACTCGGGATAGCCAGGCTTCCACTGTCCGTCAGCTGAATGCACTGTTCATCACTGCCTCCACAGTTACAAAACCTCAACGGACTGTAGCCAAAGCAGAAGGTGTTGCACCCATAAATATAGGTGCAGATTGAGGAATATTTAATTATTAGCTTGTTATGAACTCCAACATAAGCAAATCTATACAGCATAACTAGTAAACAACGTGTATGCATTTTTGTACCAAGTGGCTCAGTAAAAATAGTATTGCCACTGCTAGGAACATGCCTCAAGCCTTATGACAAATGTGGAAGGCCCAAATTCTGGCCTCTTATGCTTGTGAAATTACTAGGAAAACTTGTTGTGTGAGCTAGAGCTGGGTACCAGGTGCCTCTTGTTATGGTATACAGCTTAGACTGAGAGAACAAGGGCCTTGAAAATATGGGCACAGGTTGAAAGCAGAGGCCCCAGAACCACAATCACCTCAGTGCTGGTCAATTATTAGTCACTGATGAAGTGGAACCTTGAGATTTGGAAACAAACAAACAAAACAAAACAACTGTTTTTCTTTCAATAGCAGCAGAAGCTGTAAAGCCTAGCAACTTCTATGCAACAAGCAAAGGCACCTGTGACAGCCTCGAACATCTCACTGTCAAGGACCGTAGCTATTGGTGCTAAATACATGCCACCAGCTCTGCGTTCCTGTGTGCTCACAACTAATTTATAATGAGATTGTTACAGACTAATTGCTTTGAATATGCAGTGGTAATGACTAGAAATGAGTAAGAACTAGCCATTAGCAACATGTATTATTAATGAATATCAGTCAAGTGAAGTTTTGTTATAAAATTTAAAGCTGGCTTAAAACTGTTTTGTTTCATCACCCTTCTAAACCTTCAGTCATAGCAATTTCTCATTCTCTTCTTACATATATCCAAACACAAACAATAGGTATTCAGTTACACACAATTTGTTATTGTATCACAATCAGCTCAAAGAGGTGCTGTTAAAAACCCACACGTCGGGATCCTAAAGCAAATACTGATCTATTTTCCTGATTGTTTTCTGAAGAGGGCATGCTGCACTTCTGTTTGCAACTGTTTGATGCTGTAGAACAACATGTTACAGACCAACAGAGGACAAACATTAGGATGTGAATTTCCTCTATTCTTATGAAGGGTGTGTTAACCTAAAAGCTAACAATAATTCAAGTGTCAACCCAGTGGGCTGCCAACACACCAGAGCTACAGCCAGAAAACACAGTGGTGAGTGAAAACACCTGCCGTATTCCAGCACTTCTCTGCTAAGGGGTGCCAGGAGTCATGCTTCATGCAGAAGCTGATGTAATGCCTCTTAAAAGGGATAGGCAATCCTCTAAAACCTCTTTTCTAGGAGTAATGAGTCCAACTGGGACTGCTGGGATTTAATAGTTTAAACCAGACATGCTTCAACATATACATAAACTAGAATTCCAGGCTGATGTTAACCACTGTCTCCGACTGCAGCTGCATTGCCTAAACAGATGTGCACTAAACCCCAACTGAATGCAAATTAATGGATTTCCCAGTACTGCAGTTCTTTATTCCTGCAGGAATATCTCAGCAGATGTCCCACTCCGGTTGGCCAATCTGTGTTCTGAAACAGTGCAATACGTCCTGAAGACATCACCCTGCTTCCCCCTGATTTTATTTATTGCAAGATGTTGGCTTTCTTTAGTCCTTTTGGAGGCTGAATCTACTTCTCATGTTTTCAAAATGCAGCATTAACAACGGGATAAGCTACAGCTTACTACTTAATACAGTCAAGTGAAATCAAAGAACAGTCATATGCTGTGTTGGTAGAAGAAAGGATAAACCAGATCACAGAAGAAAAAAGAAGCCTGATTTCTGATAAGAATACTTGCATTTCAACACGATGTCTGCTCATACCATATCGAGTATCTTCCTACCATGTACATTTTGACTCCAGTACTGACATGGCAATTAAATAACCAATAAACTTAGGAAATATGTTCTATTAACATAAAGCCATTCACACATCTAAACAAAACTCAGGGCTCTCAAGGGCTACACTGAGAGGTCACAAACAGTTTAGCTGCCGTTTAGTCTCTGAGCATGTCAGACAGGTCCAGCAGTGGACAGACAGCAGGACAGTCAAAAGCTGACTCCACATCTGCTGGGGGCAAGAGGGGCTGTTTCCTGCCCCCCCACCCTGACTGGGTCAGGGCAACAAGGAACAAAACTGCAGCCTTGCAACCCTTTGAGAACTTACATTAGCTGCTACTTTTTTTCTTCCACGAGATAAATCCAGCAATATAACATTTTACAAGATTTCAGAAGAAACTAAGTATCACACATTAAGCGAAACACCAACCTTGTGGTTACTCTAAGGAGAGGGAAAATATGAACAGATGAGAATCAGTTTATAACTAAGTCTGGAAGACTCCACTGATTTCAATGACTAGTCAATAAATAATTCATTTACTTCAGTAGTTCCAGTCAAATTTTAAGGCACCTCAACACTTTTTTGTTATTCTTAAAATAAACTTTCATAATTCAGTTGTGATCAGCCCCATAAAACACAAAATTCATGACAGCATGTTCTGGAAGGCACAGAAACATGCTTAGCAAAGCCAATAATAGTAACCCACATCTGCAGTTCCAAGGTCTAGGTAAGGCTTCCATCTGAAGGTGTCTACATTCCCTATGTACCTCATAGGCAGTCTCCACACCCAGCACCCCAGGAAGAAGAGGTAGCTGAAAAATCATTTGGTAACAGATGTTTACACAAACTTTTGCTAACTGCATATTTTACAATTTAAGTTCCTTAGTATATAAAATAAATGCATAAAGCCATTTTCTTAGCTGAATTATGGAGTCTTAGTTTTGCTCTTCCTTCTGCTGCTCAACTTTATCTTGTGCAACGCTTCTGCCAACCCATTATTTTCTTCTAGCTGACAGATGTCACTACGTCTTCTCTCTCACCACCCCTCTACAGCTGAAATGGCACCACGTACTGTTCCTGAAGTGGCAATTCAGGATGTAATCCCATGAAGTGAGAAAAGCAGAACGACACTGGGTCACAACAGTAGAAGCAGGACAGATGGACTGCAGGAGAATAAGAGTATAAATACTCCGAGTTTGGGTTTTTTTAGGTTGGGGGGGTGTGTGTTTGCTTTTGTGCATGTGTGTGTATATAGTAGAAATTGGCAGGAGGTGGTAGGATGAAGGTTGAAGGAGAGAAAAGCAGCCTTTGATAAGATGCCATCAAAACAAGTAAATTTTCATCTTGAGCAAGCAGCTTGCCTTCACTTTCAAAAATAAATTTCTCCACTTACAAATAGTTTGGGTGGCAACCCCACCATAATTTCCCCATGTAGGTCTGTGGTTTCACAGAGCACTCCAAAATGCTACCAGTTTTCTACCTAGCACATCATTTTCTGTAGTTTAGTCCCACAGAAATTAAACCATCAGATGTTCCTCCTTTCATGTTGTTTGCTTACCCTGATATTTCAGGGAGGAAAGAGGAAAAAAGGGAGGAAGGTTTACACAGAAGATGAAGGAAAAAAGGATTACAGGAAAATCCATAAGGAAAAATCCTTATGGGTTGAAATCCTCATGGTTCAAATACTGTTTATCGATTAAAAACACTCCAGGCTATGCATCTAAGGCCAGAATCACAAACTAGCCTGGTCTTCTTTTAATGAAGTTCTTAGAGATCAAAAACTGAATTAATTTTAGGACTAGGAATAGGACTTCCCTGAAATCAGAAATATTCCCAACCTTGAACAAAAAAAGAAATTTACATTTTTACAGCCATGTACAAGGAAAGTACAGGTTCTTTTTATAACCTTCATTTTATTGCTGCATTAATACAAGATGCCCAAAATGGCATTTCCTCACTGAAAAAGAACATTTTAGGATGTCAGCATGCTTGATCAAGAGATAAGCAAATAGGTTTTTTGTGGTTGTGGTTTTGTTGTTGGTTTTGTTGGTTTGGTTTTTTTTAAAATTTATTTTGCAAGGAAGAAACTTACGGACACTGAGAGGTCCAGTCACCATCTGCAACATCCCTAAAACCAGTGGAAAAAAGTATATGAGTCATGCTTTCATGCCTTCAAGAGTCCCCTGTAACTGAACAAGCCTACCTTTACCTTACTTCATTAATTTAAATGAATTTTAAAAATAGGACTAATGGCCAATAAGTTTTATCGTACATACCTTTTTCTTTTCGCCTCCTCACAACTACCCTCAGTCAAAGGTTAATATTTTACATCCTCTTACGTTATTCTCAGTTTTACATTTGGCATTTGTTCTCTGAAAGGCTTAACTATGGCACCTACTGAGAAGCATGGTCTCATGCCTTTCAAATCACCTGGAAGTTCTCCAAGGTTATGAGCAAAACGTCCTTGGTTCTTACACAGCAATGCCGTATGTGCAACTTGGTTTCTGGTAATTCTCCCCTGTCTCTTTAGGACACAGTATAGCTGTGGTAGCAAGAGTTACAAGCATCACTATGACCTTATTCAGAAAACTTCATCTTAAACAAATAATATAATTAACTTCAGCTTATAATCAAAGCAACCAAATTACTTCGCACTCCAAGAAGAAATAAGCTTATTATACAGAAATTGGATCCATTAGCTCATTCCTTGTATCCAGCAGATATTACAGGCTCCAGTATCACCCTCTGCTATTAACCACAAATCAGCCTGTTACATCATATCTTGCAGCCTGTCCAACAGGAAAAAAAAAAGTAAACAGCAGCTCTGTCCAACTCACAAAGGAAAGTCAAAAAGTTCTTTGTATTCAGCAAGAAAGCTTTCATCAATGTGGATGCCCAACTATCATCCCTTGTCAACTTGATGGTCAATACACTAAATGTAGTCTTGAGCAATTGGTGGACCCTAGATAGACAGTTGAACATAAAGTACAAGATTTAAGGAAAGATCCCAGCATGTTCATGCTTAAAGCACTCACTATATCTTACTAAACAAGTTTTTCAAAAATAGAAGACAAAAATATATGTACATCTATGTAAGAAAACTAACTTCCTTGAATTTCTTATCATTTGCTGGGGATGGTAGATAATCAAATAAAAAAAATTCTCATTAAATTGGGTTTAAACAAATTGTCACTATAGGATCCTACATCCAAACTGTCTGTAAAGGACAAATGCCAATGGAAAAAGATAAAAGAGTCAAGTTAAAACAGAGGTAAAGTAAAGAGAAATACACAGGGAATTAGTATGTGTATGCTATTAAGCAAGTGTATATCAGAACACAGGGAGGAAAGAAAATACAACTAAGCTGAACATTAAATAAGTCGTCAGAAATATTTATTTCTTGTTGCTTTAGAACATCTTGAACCTCGGTCAAAGTATAATATTTCTTCCAATGGATTTGTTCTTGGCTAGCATTTTGAACACATTCCAGCTTATGTGGCTAGACAAATGGCTGAAAATACAAGCAGAACCTCCAAAGCACAAAATTTAACGGAATTAAAATTTCACCACACTCAAACGGTTTGGAAGCAACAGTGCCGCTGATTATTCCCTTGCTTTCATTTCTGCTTTTAAGTCCTTCTCTTTATTATTGAAAAAGACAAATTTGAAATTTGCTTCATATCTAATTTTAAAGTTAGTAGGACAGCAAAATATTTTAACTTATTTCCTGCATCACTTGTATATATTCTGTTGATCAACATTGGTTTTTATCAACAGCTGTTACCAGAAGAACACTTCCATTGAAGTGAAAGCTTTTATTGTTTCTTATTTCTCTTTTGTAAGTAGCAACAATTTGTCACACAGAGATCATCTTTGCATAGTATTAAAAAAGATGATCTATCCCATCCTAACTGAGGAATGACTATTGTGTTCCTGGATAAGCAACAGCAAAGCTACACAGCTCACTTTTTAAACTATTAACAACCTCTAATCACAAACATAACACTTCCACCATCAAAAAAAAAAAATTAAAGGGACATGCATCTAATCCCATACATGCCAAATAAAGCCCAGTTAGAAACCTACAGTCACACAAGACAGAACTTTAAAGCAATAGCAGGTCTTGAAAGTAATGCTTTTCCTCCAGAAGCACAGGACCTTAGTGGAAGGGAGCCACTGGGCAACTGTTAAAAAAAGCATTAGACAAAACTTTCTACACCTATGCAGTCCTGATCCATTCAGCCATAAGCAAATAGCAATAACATGAGCTTTCATGTAAAACCTCTCTATATGTGATTATCACAATGCTGCTATGAATTTTAAAGCTTTACCATAAAGTACCACAAATATCAAGCAACTCGGCCATGACCACAACAGTACTTTCAAAGGAGAGCCAATATCAGGCCAAGCACGACCACATTCTAATCTGTCACCTATTTCATTATCACCACTGTGGTGCTTTCTAGTTATCTGCAAGATCTAATAAACCATGCAAGCTTCCTTTACAAACAGTATGAGCTGTACTTAGTATATTGTAGGGCACAACTTATGAACTATTTTGAGTAGGTGGAAAACAGCCTCCCCTCTTTCACCATCCCTAAGCAGCTGTAGAACAACTTGTACTGGCAAACTCTGAAGAAGAGCTTTGTGTCAGCTGTAACCCTTACAGAGCTAAATGGGGGAGGACAAAGAAAAAACTGAAGCGTAGAAAGCAGCCAGCAGTGGCAGCACAAGAAAAGTGAACCAGTGATATCACTTAGTAGTTTCCCTCTACACTGCTGATAGGCAGGGAGAGGCGGGAGGACACACAAGAAACCCCCACGATTCAGGAAATATGAAAAATTCCTAGCAAGCAACAAAATTTTCTGAGCTGATGCACAACATACAGTACTAAAGGCCAGATACAGAACCGCATCAGCTCTCTTAATTGCTTAGACCCCATCATAAATAACAATGTTCCTCTTTTTAGCCTCTCTCACTCCTAAGTTTTCAGGTCCCCTAGATAGCTGGAATCTATTATTACTTCAGAAAGCTATTTCTTCTGCTGGTTCTGGTCCACAGTGCAGTAATGGTTTGGGTAATTCACTTTCTTTGATGCCTCAATGCTTTTTATAAATCATCTACATTACCGGAAAGGCCTCCTTTCCAAAGTATGTTATGTTGAGGCTATTGTCAACTGTCGTTCAAGGTCTGATAGCAGAAGTAGCTTCATTTTCAGTGCTGAAAGCAAACCTTTATCCCTCCTGCAGCGCAGTTCCAAAGTAAATGTAAATGTTAACATTTTGCCAATTTAATTATTTACAATATTGAATGCTTGAGTGGTCATGAATTTCCTCAAAGGATCTAGTTAGAATTTACACATGAAAGTTATCCTTAAATAAACCAGGAAATGAAGCCTGAAGTCTGTCTTTAATAGACATAAAATCACACCTTAGGTCTCAAAACCTCTGTTTACCACTAGCAAGTACCACAGTAGAGCAGGAGCCTATCTACAAAACCAAATGATAGGTTTTGAGGATGTGACGTTTACACCATAGGCATTTCAGCTCAGGGGTGTGGGTGTACTGGGAGGTCAGTGCTGTGAATTGTATCTAGTCTGGTCTTACTGACTAAATACCAACAGTTTGAGGACATTACTTGCATTCCTGGAATATTTTCATTCAAGAGGAATTCAGTTTGTGATCTCCAAGAGTACTCCACTATATAAATCGAAGTGTTATTAGCAGGGTTATCAATTCACTCAAAAAAGCATGTCTCATTCAAACCTACATCTGAAAACATATTAAACTACTCTGGACTACCAACTCATTCATACCATAGATACTCATCACAGAAAATGTGAAGGAAATAAACTCATAAATCAATTACCTGCAGTTATTCTCTCAAGTAACATAACACAATTTGTAACGATAATGGCCATAAATGCATACAAAAATCCCTAACCCTTCCTTTATGTGTATTTGGTTATACTGGCACACAATCGCAGATTTACTAAGACAGAACACACTTGAAACCAGTTGAGCTTATGTTTGAATGACCTGTAACTGTATCAAAAAGGGTTTCTTGAATTCCTGCAGCATGCTATGGCTGCCCAGACCATATACGATCCATTTTACAGCCATCTAACTGTTGTAACAAAATGCAAATACTTCAAAGAGTAGCAATTTAGTTTTCTGCACTTTATTTTTTCACCATTTCTTCTGATTCCATGTTTTTCCTTACTGTGCTACTAGCAGGGGTCTTCTGAGCCAGCTACTAATTTACAGAAAGCGTATAGAAATTTCAACATCAGTTTGATTGAAATTCCAATAGGAACTGGAAGTTATGAGGAACAAAACTAGATGACTGAAAGAGCCCTGGTTCATCAGGAAATTAGACTAGAAAAATCAAAGAGGCAGAAATTTTGGATTCACACATTTTAGATGTAACAGATTACAATCAAATAATATCATGAATAGGATAACAAAGCTCAGGTCTTCCTTTTAATTATGAACAAGAATTTGCAAATGTCCTCAGCATTTCCCTGATGCAGTGATCGATGCAATTGCAGAATAGCAAATACGAGAAGAAAGCTGCAGAGTAAACAATTGTTAGTAAGAAGGGGCAAAACCAGCTCGCAAATCCAAAGTGCGGAGGGGAAATCACTCTAAGTAAGTATTAAGCTGTTTAAGAAACTGAAAGGTGAGGCAGGGACAAGAAAAACAAATGCTCCAAGTGAGGAGATGAGGTAACAAAACATTTCATGATGAGTCTAAGAGGGAGTAAACAAAACCTATGGTAAGGAAATGAAAAGGTGCTAGAAAGAGCAGCCTGATAGACAAGGGCTAAACAAAGTGGATGGCTGAATACCCTGGGTCAGGCAAGCCCAAGGAAGCAGATCAAAGAACATTAAATAATACTAAATCAACATCATAAGTGATATGCCAACAGACACAAAGAAGATTGCAAGTGCAACTGGTAATGCATAACTAACAAGTTTCCATTTACTAATAGGACTGGAACTACTGATAGAGGAAACAGTTCACTTGTTAAAAGAGTTATCAGTATTTCCCGATACACTTAAGCTGATAAAGCTTTCAGCTCGAGCGAGGAATAGGGAGCATTTTCATTTATGAGAAAGCCATAAACAGTAACTAGAGCTTCCTATTTCAAGACCTTCCTTAAATAAATTATCCAAGGTAACACGCAACTCCTTCAGAACTACTATTCCTCAATATTACTGTTAGTCTGATCAATATATCAACTTCACAAAACATGAAATTCTCATAGGGTCAGATATCTATGCAAATTATCTTCCAAACATTTGCATTGATTTACAGTATAAGGATCCGGCCCTTAGTGAGTAAATAAGATCTGTTCTACTACATGTATATAAATTCACAAGCATAATCATTTCTACAGCTCTCAGTGCTCATCAGGGACAAAACATCAGACATTATGGGTATATGTTAAGGTTACAGCACAGGCAGTTAGAGGATACTGGAGACAATATAGGAAATAAAACCACAGACACTGCAAGAATGTGTTTTCTATTTACATGCAGGATTATGAAAATATTTGGTATAAATTATATATTAAGCATTTACAGATCTGGAACTCTAAGGTCTTGGGTCACATTAATTACTTAAATCAACTGGTGAACATTACCTCCTTCCATGTGGTCAGTGACAATTCAGAGTTCCTTTAAACTTATGTTTTTTCGAAACTGAAAGTAATATTGTTAAATGTTCCCAAACAGCCACCCTCTTCAACACATTTTACATGCTCACGTAGGCAGAGATACTCAGAAACACCGTACACCCACATATCTAACCTCAGGTGACAGAAGAGACAGAACTAACCATCCTGTATAGGCTTTGGCAATTTCCACTAGTTTCTCCATGTTTATTCTGAGAACAAATTTCCCTTGATGGTCTGACAATGCATAATTAATTAAGTTTATTGAAACCGAGTTTAGGCTACTGGTCAAGTGTTCTCACATTAAATATTGTGCAAGAGTGTCAAGAGGGGTTTTTTCATACTGTTAAATCTGAAGATAGCAAAAAAATAACATGTTTTTAAAACCCACCCTTGTCCACAGTTGCAGTTTACAAAGTACAGAGTAAGCGAAGTTTTCCACAGCACGAGTCAGCTGGCTGCTCTGTTTCTGTTCCTAGCACAAAACTGTCTTCCAGCCTATGTGCTACTTTGAAAGTTTATATGCATTCACTTTATCAGGCTTTCAAATTCTACTTTGCTAGCAACAAAATCTGCTTCCTGAAGGTTAGTAAACATACTTCATCACAAGCAGCAAAGCTTTCATATCTCATACTGGGAATCATCAATACCGTTATGTTTTAACAGGTGGCTGCGTAGTGAGTGTCAAGCAAAGAAACACTTTACTTGCATAACATGCTTTCTGCATTTTTATATAAGGACAAATCAAGAAACACATAGTGCTAGAGAACAGAATCATTTTGGTGCAAATAGCATTTTTCAGATTTCTTTATGAAGTATGATTTCAATATTTCATCTGTTCCCTCTTCCCCTTTGCTTATATGCCATCTAAACTTGAAACTCCAAATCCAACATAAGAACAACTCACCAAATACTTGTTTTCTAGATGTAACAAGTTTTGTGAGTTCGGCAGAAAGCACGAGGTTCCAATTCGTCGGGTCTGCTACTCGTGAAGTCTCAACCAGAGCCCTGCTTTGGCTTCCAAAGGAGTCAATTTTAAGCACTGAGAACCAAAACCCATCTCGTTATGCCACTATCTTCAATAAACTGAAGTAGACAGAGGACTATAAAACAGAGAATACTTCTATCAGCCTAACCAAGAGAAAAGATACCGACCCAACATATCTGTGTCATCAAAGGCTTTTTCCAAACAGACATGGTCAATGCTTCCAGCTGTCTTGCAACCTGCACAGTGCTCAATGCACTGACTGCAGTAGGTTGTTGTGATTTATGACTGCAATCCAGAGGGCACTGGAGTTAAGAAGGTATGGCTTGTTGGGCTCTAATCCAGGTAGAGTTTCATTTGCAATAGTTGCCCCAGTTAGTGACAGAGCAACTGACTGCATGTGTACCCAAATAAATGGGTTTGTGCCTAGTTCTTAATTTAGGTAATACAAAAATCCGCAATGTCCATTGCTAGCCATACTCAGTTTGCAGTACAGCAGAAAAGTCTCAGCTAGAATGTTTTGTGGTGAGAGTGTCCTTCCGTCCGTCCTTCCTTCCTTCTCTCCTTCCTTCTCTCCCACAAGTAACATGGTGCCACCACTGACCCACTTATATCTGCATTTTCCTATCATATCCCCATGCTCTCTCATGATCTCCTCCCGGCTGGTTCATAAGGAGTTTGAAGGACAAAGTAGGAACCAAGAATAAAAAAGAACTAACATTAGCACTGCCTAAAAAGTTTCATAAGTAAAACTGAAGTGACATGCAAATGCTGCAAGCAAACAGACAGCAGGCAGATTAAATACGCAAACCAGCAAGCCTTAGAGAAGCATCAGCAAAACCACTCACAAAAAAAATTCCCTACACTAAAGCCAACTCCAAGAAACCCATTTTCAAAGAGTAGATAGTTTTTCCCTTTCAAAAAGGGAAAAGCACCAAGACACGCCACAATTTTTATTCAAGAATCTCGACAATTTGTTTTTAAACTTAGTGCTGCACAATTACAAAAAAAAAAAAAAAAAGGTCATCCACTGAACTCAACTTATTTTAAATAAAAATATATTCACTAACATTCTCTATTCTTCCTCCTCCACTGATTTTTTTTTTTTTAAATTTCAGTATGATAAAAAAGTTTCAGAATAACAGGTTTGGAAAGAATATTAAATACCTGTTGTGTAATTTTTCAAGAAAAGCAATTAAATGCTACTGGCTAAAACCAAAACAAAACCCAAACGACCAAAAGAGTGAATTGAGGCAAAGAAGAAAAGCAACAACACCTAGGTTTCAACAGATGGCATATCTCATGGACCACTTACAATGAAAACAGAATTAAATGAATAAGACTACTTGTAAGAAGATAAGGTTGGTTACAAATTCCAGTGAAACAGATGATCCATTCATCTCCATCTGATCTAAGCTTCCAATTAAAGCAGAAGGAGGGAGAAACTAGCTCATCAAACAGTATTGTTAAAGACTAACTAGTTAAGAGGTTTTGAGTCAATATGAAAGGACACAGCATAAAATTCAAGTAACACATATACACCAAAAAAGATACACAAATCAAATGTGATTCCTGTGAATCACAAAAAACCCCACAACCCTGACCACATTTTTCACAAGTTACAAGTAAAAACAAGAAGATTATGTTTCAAGTGGAGAGAGCAGGAGGGGAAGGAAGGATGGGCAAGGGGAACACAGTCAAATGAGTATGTGCAGGAAAATACAGAACTTCAGAGATGTCAGCACAGCAAGGCCTCACTTGTGAAAGGCAGAGAAAAAACACATTACACTAAATTGAGATTAGAAAGGGGGGAAGGGTGTTTGCCTGTTAAAACAATTATGACAGGATGAAAATGGCCATACCTTACAGAAATTATGTCAAAACCCTGCAAGACCCAGGCTTTTTTTTTTTTTTCCTTTTTCTTTTCCTTCTTTCACATCCTCACATTCAGAATTTGGAAGGAGAGTCTGATACTGTGGCTAGGAAGGACTGGGAATGGAGATGAAAATGGTTTCAGAACACAAAGTTTGATTTATTAGCTTAATGGAAGCTTACTGTGCACTAGAGGAATTACATGCAAGAATATGTCATTGCAAAAACAAATACTCATTTACAGTTTATATTATTAAATAAAAAAGCTATGTTGCTATCCACATTTAATCACTATGACTATTAAGGAATGAGAAGAAATTCTGAATCTCTGCCAACACCAACATTTTCCTTTACTACAGAAGTGTGCCTTAAATGGAAGTAACACACAAAGAAAAATAAGGGGTTTTTGTCAGTCACATCAGATGACTGTCAATAAAAACGCTCAGAATTGGTATACAGATACTAAGATTCTTTTTCTTCTAAGTTTCAAAGAATAGATGTCTCAGAGGTGTAACTACAGAAGTAGGGATTTTAAAGTTGTGTGTTTGGTTTTTTCTCATTAAGAACTTTTGAAGCACAGAAGGTCCTTTTCCTGAATTTTAATGTATAGAATAGGTTAAAGAATTCCACAGAAATCCTTCATATTATGCAAAGTACCACCCTTGAAAGTTTTTGTTCTTTCTACCCTTCAACCCACAACATTAGGATTTCTTATAATTAACTGAGAACTATAAGGCAAGTCCTAAAAAAAATTCCCTTTAATTACAACAACTGTCAACAGCACAGCAAAAATGAAGAATTTTGAAGATATTTCAATAAAGATGCAAAGAGGCATCTAAGAGATTTATGAACACACCCAAATATACAACTCCCACTGCACTTAATGAGATGCTCCCGGGTATTCCTGTAGGTGCCTGAACACCTTCTATAAATCAGACTCTTAGGGTGTGTCTGAGCATATTCTGCACCTGTAGCCCTCATCAATGTCAACTAGGTACTGTGGGCTTTCAGCACCTCTAAAAAAACCTACACATTTAAGTGACTTCTGATTATCTCCATCTGTGCACATTTGTTCTTGTATAAAAGTAACCCATCTCTCTATATAGCTTAAACCACAAGCCTGGACCTCAAGCTCACACATGGAGACAAGAATACTAACAGCAATTCATAAAAGAGTAGGAGCGAGGTCTGAATTTTTCAACACCAGCTTTTTCTCCCCACCTCGCCCCCCTCCCATCCTCCTAAATGTGTTAAAGGAGGAAAAAAAAAAATCTTTAAGATTTGGTATTTCACATTTGCTACATTTGGAAAGGCATGTTAAATCACAGCTGTAACTCAGAAATTCATAAGAATAAGGAAACTCTTATTGAGATTTGAGAACTGTTACTAAAAGTTACATTTTCAACTACTTCTCATTATTTTCTTACACACTGAAAAACTGAGGGGAACCACATTTTAAGCTTTACATATTCCTAATTGTCTTAGTAAGAAGAAATCATAGTTTAATGTTCAGCTTTTTAGATTGTATTGGTTTTCTACCCGAATTTAGGATATTTTTAATAGTCATATATTTTATGTTATGAATATAAATACATTCACAATATATATTCTGTATATATAGACAGATATGAATGAAAAAATAGTTCTTATACAGACTAGCATCCCACATGAATGAAGAATCATCTAAGGAGAAAGGAAATAGATATGTGATGAAAGTCATGGGAAGTCATTTCCAATCACTTGCCTTTTGCGAGGGTGGTCAAAAGCTGTTTAATTTTGGTATGCAGGAAAACTTGATCATTCAAGGACTATCTATTCCAACACACACACACAAAAAATATATATTTAGTAAATTCTTTCTTGGCATCATGTCGAGAACATTCATATTAACAGATGGAATAAAAATGTGGCTCATAGGCAGGACAGACTGACCTTTTAGGACAGGACTCAACCCACAGGCAGATGAGACAGCATACTTTAGGAACACTGCAATTTTCTGTCTCCAGTTAGTTCAGTGAAAGTTTGTCTAGGTCAGTCACTCAAACCTGAAAACCTAACAGTGTTATAACTTCCTCAAGTACTGCAGACTCTTAAGAAATTTAATAAAACATATATATTACAAGCAGGACTTCACCAAAATGCTAGTAAGCTGGCCCTGCAGGAGAATTTGTTGCTATTGCTATTGTCCTTCTTGAAAACAGGACAAGACTGATAAAGATCCTGCAGGTGCTGCAGTGGGCAGAGACTGCTGTTCCCTTTTCTTGAAACTCATTAGCACTGCACAGCTGATGCCACATGGTGACAATGACAGCCCCGACGAATCTGACAAACACAGGTTGCAGTGAAGGTAAGAAGAAAAAGACTAGAAGGAAAACTTTAAAAAAACATCTTACTCTTCACAAACTGAAGCAGATTTCGTCAACAGTAGAAACAGGTGAATGTTACCTTCACTGAAAGTGTTGTCAGGCATTGGAAGAGGCTGCCCTGGGAAATGGCTGAGTCACCAACCCTGGAGGAGTTAAAAAGACATGTAGATGTGGCGCTTAGGGACATGGTTTAGTGGTGGACTTGGCAGTGTCAGGTTAACGGTTGGACTCGATGACCTTAAGGGTCTTCATCAATCTAAGTAAGTCTATGATTCTCCTGGCAAATTCTCTGACATGTCTGCTTCTGCGGGTTGGATGCATGTTACAGAAAGCCTCCAGAGGAACTGTACCGAGATCAGCTTTCTTGAGAGACGTCAGAGATGTAGGAGCAAAGCGATGGCTTGACTACTTGTGTGTTAGCTGAAGAAGGCCAGTTACACTTCGAAGAAGTTACAAGAACTCCCCATTACTTCAAGAGGACACAGTGCTACCCCCCACTGGTTAGATATGAATTCTAGTCTGTGAGCTTGGAGTATTGGCTAGCAATATACTCTTGGTAGGTAACCGCAAAATCCTGTTCTCCCTTACCGCCATCAGTCCCGATAAATACGGCAGTCACAGACTTACAGGTTAGCGTGCAGAGTTGGAGCTCATGTGTACTTTCTCTTGCACTCAAATCAATATACCTTGTGACCACAACAGGCCTGTCTTACTCTTCTGGTTCATTAAATTAGCAGCCTGGCTACCCATGACTCATATGAAAGCCATCATCAACCACTTCGGTGCATTCTATCAAGGATATAAAAAAACCCTAGAAAGCTACTCAGAAGTGCAAAACATTATTTTGAAGGTACACAAAGTTATTGTTGGATTACTTACAAAGTATTATGCATATGCACAGCTGATTTCCGTAGCATGAAAAATTAATCTGTTCTTTTTCCAATAATTCATTTGATCTTGAATAGAGAATTATCAATGCTGGGTGTCCAGGGACAGGAAAAGAAAAAGAAGTATAGCTGGTGCCAAGTAACAGATTCAGTACAAAATAGTTAGAAGCTGGTCTAAGGAAATGGATTACACCATTTAAAAAAAAAAAAAAAAAAATCATGGTTTTCAACAATTTAAGAAAGAATAATTTCCATTATTCAGAAATCCATGTTAATGATGCTACTCAACTTAAAACCCTGCATTTGTTTACAGTAGTGAGAAAATAAAGAGTACTACAAAAATAATCTCCACTCACGTACTTTGCTTTTTTGGTTAAGTAATGAAAACAGCAGACAGTTTCATTTAGGAAAACTAAACATAATATATTGAGTGATTACACTGATAACACTTGAGAAGAAGAACCTACCATTGAATGCACTTCAATTTCTTTTTTTATAAAAGGTCATTAGCAGTATACTGCTTTGCAGCAGTAGAAAAAAAAAAAGTATAACCCAAAAGAAGCATCTCTGTCTTTACATTCATGTTTTCAGCATTATGCCTGATCTCTCCATCATCCTTTAACTCCTACTGCAATGCCTGCTTATGATCCATTGTTACAGCCTTGCAAAGCGACTGATCAAGTCCTTAAATTTCTTTTATTTGTTTTAAATAAGATTGAAAAGAAAGTAAATTAACCTTTTTCAATTTCTATAACTCATTCATTTGGCTGAACATGGACAAAGCATTTCTCACCACAAAAGCTATGTTTCTTTTCAAACACCTGTTAAGTAGTAATTTACATAAAAGCAAGATCATTTTTGACAGTGTAAGATTTCACATTCAGTTTTTAAAATGGCAGTTGGCCTTTCTCTCCCCTTGCCCCTTTAACGATTTAATTGCCTTAGTCTACTGATACACTGAACCACTTAAGAATCATAACATTAAGCCCATGCAACACACATTCATTACATCTATTTTAAGATTTAATATTAAAATATAAAAAAGATGTTTATTTGTGATAGCACTCACAGACTCAGACATGCTGATGTGTACCTGGAATACACGAATATCACTTAGAGCAGGGGTGTCAAATTCATTTTCACTTGGGGCCACATCAGCCTCGTGGTTGCCTTCAAAGGGACGAATGTGATTTTTGGACTGTAGAAATGTAGCTTCCCTTCTCCAGGCTAAGCAGTTTCAGCTCCCTCGTCTTCCTCCTCCTCCTCCTCAACCTCTCCTCCTATGTCATAACACATATAACCCCTTCCATCAAAAGTTAAGCAGGTAAGGCAAATCATTTTGACAGACTTGAAAACCACTCAAACCTTAACACTTCGAACCAGCCACACCATCCAAAACGGTGTACTTGAATGTGGATATTCTAGAAGTACTCATAAACATTGTGGAAGCAATTTGGTTAATATTCCTGCTAGCATGGTGTCATCTGTGAAAAACCAAACACTATTTTTAACGTTGAAATGGTACTTAAATACACTGTAACATGGAATGCTAAACATAAAATAACTCAGAGTTCAAGGACAATTTAGTTTCGACTGTGTTGTTAACTGTGAAGATGTTTTAAAAACAATGGGTATTTTAATGCTGCTCACACTTGTTTGAGGAATTATATTGTTACTGTCATAAGCTTAGATTTGCCCATTTCAGAAGCATTGATTTGCTGTAAGTATTTTTAATAGAATTATAAATACCAAAGAACAGCATCAGTATTAGTCTATGTGTAACTAGACTCAGTAAGACCACCAGCAGTCAGCGTCAACCCAAGTGAGCATATACACATTGGAGGCACAGTCCAAGGTACCAAGCTGGCATGTCGGATAGACTTTCAAAGGCTTACTAAAACTTCAGAGAATAAGGGAGCAAGCTTCATGCTTTGAATATCTATTCCAAGCATCTTATTTGGTTTACACACAGCTGGCTTTTACTAACAACTAAGTTTTACTAACAACTAATTTTATTTAAGATTTTGGAACCAATACCACAATTCTTTGAACCATTAACTAGAAAAAGCCATTAAAATCTTGCAAAAAAACAAGCATCAGACACAAGTAAATGTATTTTGGCCACAAACTTTGGCTGCATTTAGCCAAGTAAATGAGACAAGTCTTTTGAAATTCCTTTGAAAGAACTGTATCCCAAGTATGAAAGAAAGAATAGTTATAGACATTGCTCCACTCAACAGCTTTCCATAATTACAGTATTTTATCAACGACATTTTATGCAGGTTACTACAAAGCCCATTCTGTTTCCCAGACAGTCCCAGAATACATTGCACAGTATCATTAAGCAAGTGTGTGAAAAGCATCTACTTTCATCCTAAGCAATTAAAGACAAGTTTGGTCGATTCTCATATTTAAGCTTGGGTGTACTGTATTCTGTTGTTGCCTTGTTTCACGTTCCTTTCTAAACAGCAAGCTTCCCATTGATTTTTTTCAATGGTATCTTCACGCTCAGAGAAGGATTCTGGTTTTCCTCTGTTGCCTTGTGAGTAAGACTCCAAAATTTGGCTTTAAAATGTCTGTTCCCCAGTATCCATACAACCATGCACTCCTCAGGAATGTGCTCGAAGTGAATAGAACTTGACCAGCAGCTCTTAAAACAGAAGTCTCTCCTAGTGTAATGAATGTGTTTAATCCCATGCTTCCATATATAAATTAAATCAAAACCATTCTCACAAACAGCCTCCTTCTGATGCCTCACAATCAAGTTGTGCAATTAAAAAAAAAAAAAAAAATCATCCAAACAACTTGGCTATCTAGGCAGCATAGCCTCTTTCCATGTGAATGATGCCAACATATCTAAACCAGGTCAGTAAAGAGCAGAAAGCTGAAACTCACTGTGATTTATGCAATGTTCAGATTGGCTGCATACAGATAATTAAATGTTTGCCAAATCTCTACCGCTTCAGCTTTTTCAGATTTAGAAAACTTTCACAAATTAATCAAGTTCTGCAAATACTTGATATTGTTTGTTTCTATATTGTGGGAGCACATGAAAACCACAAGCGATATACAGAAACTGGAGAGGAAAGAGGAGGGACAAGGAAGATGAGGAAGCAGACACGGCCAGTTGTTAAGGCAGTTCTGAAGGACCGAAGGAGGCACAGAAAGCCTCAGTGTGAGATAATGTTCCACCTAGCCCAGCAGCAGTTTGATGAGCAGTAGCTGAAACAGTTTCTTCCCTGAAACCACCATAAATAACTCTTGAGAGTTGGTGTGGAAGGCAACAAGAGAGAAGGAAAAGAAAAAAAAAGATAAAAACCACACTGCTCTGCAGAACTGCAAGATTTGTCTTGACTTGTGTGGGAGAACTCTTGGGAGTTAGTTGCTCTCTTTCACTGTCAACGCTGCCCACAGAACTGCAGCCTTTTCTGCCTTCAGGAGACAAGAGCATGATTTTGTGTGTGCTGGGATGCAGGGATGTCATGTAAGACACGACATTGCCTGTGTGAATGTGACATCCTCCTACTCCCCTCCCTTTCACTTCAGCCCCCATTACTAATGAGATGAGGACCTCACCAAGCCATCACAGGAATTTTCTGTGTAATGGCAATAAAAGACATTTGAGTATACAAAGTATGTATTACATCAAGCTCGGTCCAATATACACCTTTTCACTAAAAAGAACAAAACCTACTAATATTAGCATGCCAAACCAGCAACAAAAACTAGACAGTTTGAGCAATATTTTCAATACAAGGTGGTATTACTCATACACATTATACTTTTAGCGCAAATTCTCATTTCTCCACCTCGCTTTGGCTTCCCTTCCCATCAAGAGGCGTACAACAAAAAGGAAATGAAACTGCTACAGGAGCTACAATCCTACATATAACACTCCAACATTCAAGCTACAGTGGCCTTTATTTTCCTGCTTCTTTACACTTTTTACAAAGTTTAATAGAAATTCAGAAAGGTGACCTCCTACATAGGACTGGTAAGCATTTTGGACTCAATCTGCAGAAACAAGTGACAAAATGCTTACCTTCCAAATTAACAGACAAAGCAGATGGCATCCCCATAACGAGTGTGGAATGAACAGCATTCTCTCTGCCATACCTTACAAGCATATGAAAGCAACTGCTAACAAGCAGAAAACATCTGGAATACAGTGTTTATATATGGAACAAAGTTGTTGAGTAAGCAAATGGAACTGAATTTGCATTTGTTAGTTTATCTATAGTCTGGCTGCTTTGCAAACAGCTACAAGGCAACATAGGAAAAATACAGAAGGGAAGGCTGAAAACATCTTTGAGCCAATGTGTATGCACATTGGCTTTTTCCATACATCTTTTAGAGCTTGTGCAAAATTAACAACTTCAATGGAAGATCTTCCTTCTGTTTAAGCACTGAAGAAAAATAGCACTTTTTCAACACGTACACAGAAAATCATTATCTAGAAGAGGCCCACAGTACAAGACAGTTTGAAATAAGTAAACTCTCCTTTGCTTTTGCTGTACGTTTTCCAGTTGTCATTCTAAAGCAAAACATGAAGAATTTAAGGACCTGTCAGTTTTCAGATGAAAACCCTCTTCCTAAACAGGATTAGCTGGTAACCTAAAAATATCAGCCAGTAATCTCCAAAAGTCATAAGCTCATGTACCCCACAAAGTCCTACAGCAATCACTAACTAAAATTAGGTCAGAATCCAAATCAGATCACACTAGAGTAGCATCAATCTTCTTATTTCAGACCTGTCACATTTTAAATCTTTCATACAGTTTCCACATAAATTATTGAAAACAGAGATCTTTCTTTGAACAGAGACTAACTGAAAGTGACATTCCAGTTTAACGTTACAGTTTTAAAAAGGCATGTTTAAAAGTTTATCTACAGTCACTTAAGACATACATCTGTAAATGTACTGCTTGGCAGGCAAACAAACAAAAGCTTTCTACCAGACTGCTTTAGAGTTTCCTTAAAATGATCTGGGATCATGTACTTCTGACACTGCAATCTGACAATACAATTTCTTTCTTGACCAAATTCTGAGCCCAATTTTTAGCTGATTGACATACCCTACACCCACATCAATCCCAGTAAAGCCAGAGAAGGTGTTCCTATTTAAATTCTGCACTTCCATAGTCTCATCTCCCAGATGAGATGCACACTCAGATGTATTATGTGACACAGCCACTGGCCTGCTATCCCTGAACACTCCCATACCTTATTTATGATATATAAAATATAATAAACAGCATATAATATCCCCAAATTTATTGATGTAAAGCCATACAAAAATAATTGAAACCTGTAGGGCTACAGCAACTGGAGCTGACACTACTGTATGTATCAATAGATTTGGACCATGAATCTGTTAAAATAAATCAGTCTGAAGTTTTCTCCTCAAAGAGTTCTCCTGTTCAGCTTAACTGGAATTTACAAAAGAATATATCCTGTACAAAATTTTCCACAATCACTTATTAACAGACATTACCTTGTTACTATTACAGTTTGCTATTGTAAAGTATTGAGACTTTTTATTGCATTATCAATTGACAAAATCTTGTTATAATATCAAGTAATCATTATCAAGTGATTGATCAATTGGTCACATGACTGATGCAAATCACTTTCTGTACCGTAGCCTAGTTTTCTTTCCACAATGCCAACAGTTTCTAAGATGCAGACTCTAGGATCTTACCCACATGTAAAGTATTTGAGCATATTACAATAATTTGCATCTGGAAATTATGAGCTGCACTATTAAAGAAGTGGGCACTTCAGTTTATACAATTATGCTCCAGATCTTGACTGACTGCCATTTGGGCAAAGAACACAAAGATTCAATGAAAGCCTCTCACTGGTACTGTTCTCAGAAGTTGCATCACTGACTTATTGACCATTATCACTACTGCATCTATTGCTTATAAACTTGGTACAGTAGATTCACTGACACTGCTGATAAGGAGAACAGGCAGTAGCTATGATCAGAAAAAAGTTTCAGTTACAGCTTCTAGATATAGGATGTGTCTTTCCATAATGAAAAGCAGCATGCTATCTGAATCCTATGCCCTCTGCAACAATAAAATTCACACTCTGTCTACAAAGTTGACGCCAAAACCAAACCAACTGCATAACTAATGACAGCAAGACACTTTAACACTCTTATTTTGAGTAATTTTACGGTGACTTTTATGAGCTGTAATGAGTGGTGGCATAAACCTACTTAACACATAACAAACTAGATGACAAAATAAGTGGTTTGACTCATAACCGAACAATACTTCAATTTTTTGCCATGCAGAATAAATTTCTTACTAAATATCATAATTTTTGACTTGTTATATAAGAAGTTTCTGTCTATCCCTGGCTGAGTAACATTAACAACCACAAGTCTGCAGACTGGCAATTCCGTTGGGAAGGGACACATTGAATGCAGTTTGCGAAAATATAGAAAATGTCATGAGAAAATCCAAACAAAATCTTCACACCTCCTACAGATCCACACATATGGGGGGGGGTGGGAAATCACTCCTACCCAACTTTACCAGCAGACACAAGCTCCCCTTCCTCATGTGCTTTGAGCTCATCAGATTCACCATTAAGCATAACCTTTACAACGAAGAAATGCTCAGTGCAACCAGAAGAGACAGTTCCCTTTCTCTTCTTTGGGTCAATTTTAATTGTGCAAATCATATTGAACAAGCAGAGGTTTTGTTTTACTTTGTTCTGTATTTTTTTCTCCCTCAGATCAGCTTGCTTGCAGTGGACCATCTCTGCTATTAATAGTTTCAGGTGCAGTCCTCAGTCATTCTAGATCAAGGGAAATCCAAATATCTTCTCAGGAACCCACACTCACTGGCATATAACATCACACTGCTTAACTCTGAGCATACTGACAAACCAATTTTACATATTCATGTTACAGGCAGTGTAGAGAAATCTCATTTCTCTTCATACCACAATCTAGTAGTGCTGCATAGAAACCAACCAAACACTGCTATGAAGACACCATAATTAGCTTCATGTTCCCTCGTGATAGGATATTACAGACACGAGAGGATAAAACAAATGGCAAAACCAGCCAACACGAGCTCCGTTTGAATGCAAGGAACAATGAAGAGCTGCGTGACCCAGCTTACACAGCCTGTTATGGAAAACAGACACGCAAGGCCTTTTTCCCAGCAAGATGGCCTAACGAAAAGGTTTGCCAGGACAGTTAAACTTCCTTGTTGTCACAGCTGCTAGAGCACTCCTGCTTGGCTTTTCACTTCTCTTCAAAAATTAGAGGAGAACTTCCATATAAAGAGTTAAACTTATCTCTTTTCCTCTTCTCTCCCACCTCCCCTAGGCTACAAATTAATCATAAAAGCTTACGCAACTATACAAGCCATCAACAAGAGACAGGCAGGAGTACAACTAAATAAACTCAGTAATGTAAAACCCAAATTGCAAGCAGGCAATTGAACACAGTTTTCCAGGGTTGATTTCAAGGTAAACGAGGTTGGAAGAGCATCATGTTACACATTAATCCTTAAGTGCGAGTTTCTTTAGACACACTTATCAAAATACTAATTTTTTAATGCAGGAAAAGAAAACAGACCAAAGCTCCAGCTGAAATAAGACTGTTACAGTAATCATCTAACCTTTGATCACTGTTAAAAACCTGACCCACGTTGTTAATGTGTACAATGCTGCAAAGCATTAGGCCTCCCTGACTAGCTTACCTCATTTTGAAATGGGTACCAAGCCTGATGTTTCTCTTCAAAGCTAGAAGAAACTTGTAAAATATCTTGTCAGCTCAACCCAAATGAATATTCTTCAAGAGAACATTTTAGAGAGCTCTTCATTTCAGTTCCAGAACAGCGAGTATCCTGTGATCCTAGAGCTACTACTTACAGGTTTATTTTTGAAGAATGTACTGCCAGTGACACAGGTGGGATAACTCTAGAACAATCCTAACATTTCTCACTAGTTACATCATATTTGTTATGAATCAAAACCATTTTACCAGTGCTAAGGTCAGAATTATCTTTTGATACAAAGTCCACAGAATGTTGTTACAACCGTGAAGCATTAAGACTTTCAACTACTGTAAGAACTTTCTGATTGATGATATTGAAACAAAAAATGTACTGTTTTTGCAAAGCAAAGATGCTCCTTAGTAAGAGGTCAAATGAGTCAATTTAGAAAGATCAGATAATCAAGTATGGGCCAATATACTGTGGATACCTTATCTTGAAAATATATTAATGTATGCACACCAGCCCTACTTCAAAAAAAGCTAATATGTAAGTCATAACTAAGCCTTCCTCCTCATCACAACTACACAACTTCCTTAACTCTTGGAAATATGTGTTCAGAATTTAAGGGGGAAGGTGAGGGGTAAGGGAAAAGACAAAAAAAACCCCACACATGACCATTTTCTGCCATGGACAAAAACATCAGGAGTTCTATAAAGGACTGAGATGACACTGAACATTTTAGAGGAGGGTGTTCAAGGCATATTCAGCAGAAGTCAAAGTAAGCTTTCACAATGGTGATGAATGCACCATTTTAAAAAAATAATCAGAGCAACTACAGAAGAAAAAGTGCATGAACATAAGGAAATAGGAGGGGCTAGAAGAAGAAAACAGTTGGCAGAATATAAAATCTTTTAGATTCAAAGTAGGAAATACATTTCCTTCAACTTCCTCATTTCTCCTGAGCTGTTAATAACCTGCAATATGTTTTACATCTTTGTAGTACTGCTCTTTCAGAAACAATGTTTAAAATAACTAGGATTTACCAAATACTCTAAGTACATAATCTAATATTAGATACTCATTCCAAAATAAAGTTAGTGGGTAGTTAAAGTTTAGTGGATAGTTAACATTGGTGGGTAGTTTTGCTATCCTCATCACTAAGATCTGGGGAAAAAAAAAAAAAAAAAGGCTTTTTTGTAACTATAACAAACAATAGTGAAGTTTGGTCTACATATTTATTTGAAGGTCATCATAACGGGCCATAACAAAGGAATTTTGGTCACCTAGGTTAAAATCTGATGAATTGTAAATAAAGATCACAACTGCTTATATTTGAGCTGAAGTACTTACATTGGAAAAAAGTATATATCCACCATCTGGTGCACAGTAATTATAGAAATTAAAACTGCATTTCTGTAGCCTTCAACAATTTTTACTGGTACAGTAATACTTGATCTTCTTAGGGAACATAATCTAAACTCATGCTGTTAAATGATCATGGGACTATCCACTGTATGGCGTAAGCAGTTCATTAAGCTGTAATCTTTAAAAACATTTGCCTTCTCCCTAGTAATAATGGCAACAGTTTCTGTAGTTTTACGTCATGCCATTAAAATGTAGTCCACAGTCAAGGCAAGTTAATTTCACACCTGCTGAGTGATATCCTGATGGATGGCACCACAGCAGGTCATTAATTTTCTTTCCTTTTGATTAATTTCACACTATACACTGGACACGGTCTCTTGAGTTACAATGTCTGAGCACAACGCTTAATTCCTGTAAAGGGCTAAATCGGTTTTTGACTGCTTGCCAAAATGCAAAGAACCCAGATGTGATACAAGTGAAAGGAAGCTTCACTAGGCTTGGCACTGAACTCTGAACTCTGCGGGTATGGCCGGGCAACCTCTGCAGTGCATTTCACATGCATTCTTCTTGAGAATAGCCTCCAAACAAAAATGCGGGATACTCCTTACTTCAGGGGTATTGCTTATCAAAAATTTCTGCAGCATCAGTAGTGCAGATAGCAGTGACACTACTGAGACAATGGAGAAGTTTAAGTTAGTGGTTTCTTTTTATTTTTTTTATAGAACGCCCCCCCATCATTTAGTTACTGACTTTATACCTAACAAGACATAAAGATTTACCAAGACTACCATGTCTCCTGTTTTGAAATAAAAATCAAGATTACATGGGGTGAAAGAAGGGGAAGGAAAAGGTAACGTTGAAAGACAACAATAGCAGCCACTGTTGCCACCACAGCACAAGAGGAAGTTGCGGATCCATGGTCAGTACAGACAGCGGGGCCCTTGGAGTCCTCAAGACCCATGTGAGATGGTCCAGCCATGCAAGATGCTGAGCCAACAGCTCGTGGCTGGAGAACACGCTACCCTCACTCCTCGTTTCTCTTCCGGTGCTCCAAGCCACCTACTCTCACACCCTCCTTTGTGCTAGATGTGCCAAATAAACAGATCCCTCCATGAGCTGATTCAGATCGTGAAAACAAAAGAAATATTTTTCTTACATTAGCTTTCTGCTTGTTTTGCAAATGAAGCTGTCTAACAGATGGGTCAGGTGTGTATCAGAGCTAGTGAAAACAAAAAGGAGAAATTGTATCTCTCTGTAGCAATTAATTCCCCTTTTGGGGAGTGCTTCAAGGCAGCAGGCGCAGAAGCCTCGTCCTCTGTATTGACTACGGAAGGACCTGACCTTCCTAAACTCAAATTAGTGTGTGCTTTTATCCCCAATATTCCACAGCACAGCTAATATTAATATTAAGGAACCATTAGTACTTGTAACTCATGCAAAACTTAATCTCTTGTTCTTAGTTCCCAATAGTACTTCCCAATACAGCATGAGAAAAATTTTAGTCTCTTCCAGATCATGAAGAAGAATAATTTAGAAAACAACAAAGTGCTCATGCTTACCAAACACGGCTGCTGGGTAACAGAAGCTATTGCAATACAATTTAAATAGTGCAGAGAGCGAAGGGGAAAAGAGTTTTGTGGTTTGATATATGTGAGTTACATAGAACACATGATTCAGTATGCACAGCTTATATTTCTGAGTGTGACAGGCTGAGGCCAAGAAGACACAAACTATTCTGGATCCATGTGTGCCAGCAGACTTCTCCATTGCCTTCTCACTTCTGCCCATGGAATTAACCTGAGTGTTCCCCAAACATTTCAGTCAAAATAAGTTGAGCAAGAAGTAATTTGGTATTTCAAATACAAAGCTGCTCTGGCTATTTTGATCAGCATAGTTCAGACAGCATAAACTGGCCCTTCCACCAAGACTGCAGGAATCTTTTCTGCCATGGTTCTGTTGTCCTCTTCTGGTTCAGCGTACTGACATCAAGACTTACTATCAAGTACTTGATCAAAGGCTCCGCATAAAGCTCGAATAGATGTTCATTTGATGTGTATTATAATGGTTAGCCATTTATTTGCCGACGTGCAGTTTTCAGCATGAACCGAAAAATTTTACTGTCAACTCCTATAAAGAATATAAATACAGGATGAACTAGAAGCTGGATTAACAGGACTTAGCTGCTGAATAGAAAGTGAAAGTAAATTATCTCAATCATCAGAAATTGCAGGCTGGATTTCTTGGATGCAATTCCCATTGCTGGCAACCAATTATGCCAATTCTGAGTGAGGAGTATCAAAGGAAGAGTTCCAGTTTGAACACTATTTACAGCAGTATGTACTTTCTCCTCATCATTGCATGGTTCCCATTGTGAATAGGAAAGTGAACATTTCAGTCCTTTTCTCGATTACCCAAAACATAGTATAAAAAAAGAGTTGGAGAGATAACCAAGTTTTTGAGGATGTCTACATTTTCAGATGTCTAGAGGGCACCTAGGTAACTTCCCTTTCTCTCTCTCATTTCTAAAGGGCTGCCTAAGATCTCTTTGTAGCTGTTATCTCTCAGGCCTCCTCCTCTTACAAAAGCATGCAATCACTCCCCTCTTTCCTCAGTCTGGCCTTCTTCAGATTCTTCTAGCTGGTGCTTCAGAAAACAAAGAAAGACCAAAACCACAAACCAAAAAACAACCACCACCACCACCACCACCACACACAACACCAACCAAAAATGCATAACAGAGCCACAGAGGCTCATGGCCCTCAAACTTTATCAACTTCCTCTCCTTCCCTGAAAAGGGCGGTATTTCCAAAGAAAAGAAACTTAACCTTCCTGTATATCATTTGAAACTAGAAAACAAAAGAACCTCAGCTCTCAGACAGGATCTTAAGCTGGTTTTTTTCTTCACCTCACACAAATAATAAAGAACTAGGGTAAAATTTCCCCTAAATGCATAAATTAATGTATACAAAATACCTTTAATTCTTATAGGAATTTGTAAACTAAAACCAAAGTGCAACAAAGAAATAATTTTAAATTGCTACATGTTTGCATATATTCATTATGCACATCACCTTATGTCAGGTAGAATCTCTGAAGGTAAATCTCAAATGAGTGATTACCACTGAAGCAACATGATGGAGAATAAAGTAGACGAGTGATATATTTAGCTTCATCCTATCTTAGTCCTTAGAGAAAAGTATTCCTTCTAGTGTGGGAAGGGGAGGAGAAAAAAAAATCCCTATTTGGTACATTAAAAAAAAAAAGCCTAGAAAATGAAGGCATATTTTTCCCCAACAATGATGACCCACTTTAAAGGCTTACATAACTACAAAATGAGATTGTATTTGCCTTGCCATGGATTTAATCTTATGTTTTTCAGTCTGAACCATATCAGAGGGTTGTTTTCCTCACCTGCCTACCATAGTTTTCTGAACTTTCTCAGTTTAAGTAATTCTATTCCTCTCCATCTTTACAAATCCATTAAAAAAAAAAAAAAGACAGACAAATCTGGTGATTAATTTTGCACTTGGCTGAACTGCACAAGGATTATGTAACCTAAAGCTATGTAGCTATGTTTAATACCTGTTACCCTCTACTTAAATTTTCACCAGTCCTGGAATTCCAGCACACATGCTCTTTGCCATGTTCTCAAGCATGCACACTGAGCTTTCTCCCTCCAAGTCAGTTCTTAGAAAACACATATAAACTAAAGCATTGTCATCAAATGAACTGGTTTTCAAAAAACAAGCAGAAATGGATCCACTTCAGTAAGTATTCTCTAAAAGGGCACACAAAACTTAACATTACCAAATCTCTGCCACTGCAATAGAAACTAGTCTAGATGTTACTCATAGTTGTATGCATGGGAGAGGAGAAAAAAAAAAGGTCCCTTCTAACAGAAAACCTTGCAGTGTACAACTAAAAGCTCCTTGACACACTACACAGAGATTAATATAATTAGAAAACACCATACATGTACAACAAAGTATCCATATATTTGTCAAATATTATCTGAATCATAGAGACAAGATTTAAAAGGCAGTTAAGTCAGAATTCCATGGTCCATTCAAACACATTGACTGAGTTACTAGATTAGTTCTCTAGTGTTTCAGCAGCACAAATGCCCTGTAAGCAATACAAATGTAAGCATCAAGGTTTCCTTCTGTCTTCCCCCGAACGTCAGAAAAAAATATCTCCAGTTATGAAAAGCGGTGCCATTGAGAGCTGAAAAGCAGCTGCTATGGCCTAGATAACATCTTTCCACAGTAGCTGCATCCTAAACTCCAGCCAACATCTACAGTAGGACACATCCTACTGCAAACCTCTTTAGCATCCTAAACACAAATGGTTTCCAGAATCAGAAAGGAAACTCAATAGGCAATATTATCTACCTCTAAAATTGTGACAGTGAAAAAAATATGTATTTTGAGCTAACAACGGAAAGTTAGGAGACTTCTCAGGACAAATACAGCGATAGAAGGTTTGCCTCAAAAGGAATTTCCATTAGCAGCAAGTATGACATTTGGTTGCAGTTCACCATATACCCTACCTAACTTTTAATTAGAAGAAGAGCTCAGAGAAGGCAGTTGGTATCAAAGGTACAAGCCCTGTGGAATTATTTCTACTTGCTGATTTTCTTCTGGACCTCCAGGGCAGATTCGGCATCCATTCTCCCAGCCTGCATCAGGTAGTATCTTCTAGAACCAAGTTAACGTTAGCTAGGTAAAGACACCAGACATGAAGTAAACCCACAACTCTGAGACGTGAATACTCATCTATAAATATGTACCAAAAAAACCCACCTTCAGACAATCCTTTTGAAAGTTATTGCAATCCAGCAGATAATGTAAAAGCATATAACATTGCCAAAAAGATCACTTACGGCTCTGAGAATTTAAATGGCCTTGAAACAGTACTGTGGTACTAGCAGAGAGGAAAAGAGCTATAGTGTCACTACACTGACACTATCACAGCTGAATGGATTTCATTACTGTTCACTCATAACTAATGAAGAGAAAAAGACAGAGAGACGAAGGAACAGATTTTGTAATATTATGAAAATACTCATTCCTTTCTACTCACTGGGGAAGTGTGCTGGCAAACACATCTTTAAAAGATAAGTTGGTACAAAAAGCCTTTCTCTTTTAAACTCTGTATCACTGGGGCTACCATTGATTTAGCTTTGTAACATGTAGGATTTGACAGATAACCTGCAGATAACTATTTAAGGCATTCTCTTAAGCACACTTCAACATCCAGAGTGGTCCATTTGCTTTGTAAGCTACAACCACAAGGACCCAACATAGACTATCCTATTCCTGTATCGTCTCTTAGCTTACTGGCTTACACCTGTGTTCCGCTGCAGAAAGCAGACAAACCTGTAGTTGAGCCGTGTGCATGCAGAGTATAACAGTATCTCTAATTAGAGGGGAGGGGGAAAACAAAACCCAACAGCACTCACTCACTCAAATTCATTAGTCTGGTCTTAAAGAACTATTTGTGCTATTAAAAATAGCACACTGTATTTGAGGGATTTGATATTTCTTTCTACAGCTTTGTATCACTCAATATCTTTCATGCTTAACTCCAACTTAGGCTGTGCTTTAATGCTGAGAAAAATGTATCCTATACAGTTTGGACTCAACACGACTTGATGTTTAAGTCTGAAGAGTGCCTTAGAAATTACCTCTATGCTCTTAAAATACCTATTTAAATGCAAAATTATTATTACATATAGCTATTTTGGCATATCATCTTTGAGTGGCTTTCATTTATTTTCCAAACCTGAGAAAATGTCTGATCTTCAAGACAGTTGAGCAGCTAAGTTGTTTTTTCCATAGGTAAGGTTTCATTTATCTCCTAACCTCTCCCCCAATGAATTGCATTGTTCCTGTTCTTCATACTCAAGTCTGCTTTACATTAAAGAGGGTAGTACCAGACCAGTTAATTTAATGGCTCCTTAAGAACAACATCACCATCGCTATCACCAGATCTTTCTCCACCTATCCTTTTGAACGGGAAAGATTTTTTCTTCATTTAGTTTAAAAAACAAAAACCAAAACCTACTACTGCTTCATGGTTGTAAGCATCCAGCTGCTTAATTCTGAAAAGGCATGGATTTACTAGAAATTTCAGAAGATAGTATTCAAAAAATTGTCTAAATTCAGATTTATTTGGTGCCTCACACTGCTCAGCTTTCCTACATTCTAAGTAGTCTTGGTGGTCTGCTAAAGTAGCAAACTTACATTTTCTCCATAATATTTTCATTTGTTTATCCTGACTGGTTTATTTTTTAGGGGAGGTATAATAGCCTTATAAGAGATTCCTCTACAAACATTTAGAATAATCAAGCCAACTATGTCACTGCAATAACATATTCAACATATTAGCAAAAATATGCAAGTCAATTCTGGTGCAAATAACTCCTTGGAGAAAAAAATCTGCAGATCCAGACAAACTATAGGACACTCAGCAATCACTCACCTCTTCAATGTGCTACTTTCATTTTCAGTGGATTCAAAGCTTGTGCAACATGGGCAGAGAGCCAGACCTTCAATACAAATGGCCTCAATCATTACAGACAGTTGCTGAGGTCAGTTGAAAAAGCCACATCAGAAAAAAGACACGAAAGAGAACATGTGTGAAAAGAGTTATCGATGTGACAAAGAAAAAGATGCAACTGTCCTTCCGAAGACACGTAACCCTTGCTTGAAATCATATGTTTTGATAATTAGGTGGCAAGCAATCCAAGAGAAAGGTTTTAGTTCATCTTGTGCCTATTATTAGCTCATTATAACAAAGATTCAACACAACTGCACATATACCATTCAGAGACTCCATCAACTTCAACTTAATTTTACAGGGGGTGGGGAAAACAAACAAACCAACCAACCAAACATCCAGGTTTTTTGGGTGGGGCAGGATGAGGAGTTCTGGTTTAGTCCAATTCTAGAAGTCAATAAGTTCAGTAAATAAGGATATTTCCTAAATTATTTAGTAAAGAAACAGGTTACACAAACATGAGAAAGAATTTCAGAACTACACTTTGAGGGGTAGGAAGGAATGCATGAGGTAAATCTTAAGTGTAATGTGTGTGAAAAAATTTCAAATCATATGGTGAAATCTCATCCTTGAAGATGAGATGTTTGGAGAGAATAAGGCAAAAGCCATTCAGAAGTCTGGATTAAGAAGGAGACTTTGTCTCTTTCTGAGCACAGCCAAGGACACTCAAAACACTTCTCACACATAAATGAAATCCAGCTTGACCAACAACAACAAAAAAACAAATGCAAAATCAGCAAATCAGCATATTTAGTATTGTGAGACGGCTGAACTTTAGTACATCTGCTAAATAAGAGATTATATTCACTAAAATTTTCACAGTCTAGTGGAAGGCTGTTTCCAGTGCTGAGCAGAGTGGAAAACACATATGCTGCCTGCATATCTCCTGAAGGCCAAATGAAAAGAGAGCACAACATGATTATCCCTTCAGTCTTCTAGGATGTGGAACAGCAGAGGCAGTGGTAATAGCAATAATAAGTAGCAGTGACAAAGAAAACATGCTTCAGTTTACACAAAATAGGCGACAAAGGAGACAGACACAAGCCAAGATGGAAAGAAAAGTATAACCAAAACCCTGAAACCTATTACACAGTATTCTGTAGAATTTCTATCACTTCTCCCTTATTAATTTTTTAAAAATTTTTGATCAGTTTTACAAGTCAAAACATTATTGTACTTTATGTGATATTCTAAAGAGATATGTGCAAGGAAATAAGGACCTTAACATCATATTAAACTGGACAACTGTCAGCAGTGCACTCAACCACACACACAAGCCAAGTGAGAATACATTAGGGAAAAAAAAAAAAAGATAACATTTGACGGATTTCTTCTTCCATTTGTCAAATGCAAGGATGACAGAGATATTCAGCACAAAATAAACAATGAAAATATTTCAATCCTGCATTTTTATGGCCTGGACAAACATTTCTATCCTGAGCAATAGGCCTGATCCCCATAGTACAGGGAAGGTAAACATGTTGAGCACTGTAAGGTTCCTAGAGTAATTTCTGCAAAGCTACAGTTCTGCATCAGCAGCGTTTTAAATGAAGTGACAAATTTTAGTTATTTAAAGAATAAGGTGGGTGGTTATTTATAAATAGTCTGTAGCTTGTGAAAGGGCAGAGTACACTCACATTAAAAGACTCTTTTCATAATACATGTCCAAAATCAATAGTTTGAAATCCAAGCTGTATATCACGAATTTATGCAGTGAAAAGGTGGTGGGTTTTTTGTGGTTTGTTTGGTTTTGTTTGTTGTTGTTGTTTTGGGGTTTTTTTTGTGGTTTTTGTTGTTATTTAATTGGGATAAACAAACATAAAAATGTACATTGATAATACCTATATAGAGGAAGTTTTTGGAAAAAAAAAACAAACAAAACCACACACACAAACACTACAAACCAAAACACAAACAAAAAAACCAAATCAAAACAACAACAACAATATTAATTCGCTAGATAAAACTAGGGCCATTTGACCTATCAGATGGAGCATTAACCAATATTAACTCTCTGTTAACATTTTAAGAAGTAGTAAGAATGTGATCTTCTAAATTAAACAGATGTTCAAACTCTCCAAGTCAGCACTGTCACTGAAAGCACCATCTTTATCCCTTTGCAATCTCCTTCCCCAGCACATACAACTCAAAGGTGAAGACAGCTGGGGAATCTTGTCATTCTGAAACAGGAATGGCCAACACCAGAAAGCCATTTACAGCCACAACAGTTTGTCAGCCAGTTCACTGCACTGCCACAGAACTGCACTGATAGGAAAAGGGGAGAAACTGGTATGAGGGCAAGAGACTAGTGTGAGGGCACAGACTTCACTGAACTGTAGTCTTGGTGAAGACCAGGAAGACCAATGACCTTCCCATGTAAAAGCACCACCAAATGCTGCTGCTAATTCTCCTGTGATCAGAGCACAGAATATTTGATTAGCATAAGGTACTAGAAATTATAAAACAGCATTATAAGATCACTGAGTTACACGGAGTATTCTGAACAACATATCCTGAAGTACCAGACTATCAGTTGGGCAATAGAATTCAAGTTTGCCATACCCAATAGGAACAACACTCGGGGAAAACAAGACATGAGGTACAAACAACACACTGAATAGAGGCCAAGACAATTCGAACAGAACAGAGTATTAATGGTGGATGGGGAAAAAAAAAAATCAGTTTTTCAAAAAAGTGGCATGCAGAAAAGTTCTACTTCAAATGTATGGAAAAAAAGCCCCTAACTAATTTACATTTTTTAAAAACTCAAATTATGAGAAATTAGATTCTTCAGATCTCCACCCAACTCCCCTTTTCAAGTCTAAGAAATGCAAAAATTATGTAGAACAGTTTTCCCCATATATTTAAATTCTAATACTACTTTTCAAGTACACCTTTTTTAAAAGGTATCTTTTTTCCGTTTACAAGGCTCACTGTTTTCTTTCCTCTAGATGTGATCACAAGCATGCCAATATCTCAGTATGTAAGAAAGTATTCTTAGACATGTTTTAAGTAGCATAGTCAATACTGGCATTCTTCTGTAACATTACACAGCACACAAGCTATGCAACCGGTACATATGGAAACTACTATGTCAGGAAATGAATCAAGGTACAAGGACTTTAATAGCAGCTGAACAGAAGCTAAACCTGTTACAAGCTTTTGCTGTGTATCAGCCAGTACAGCCCTCAAAGGAAAGTTTAAGTGCACGCTTGGGTCTCATTGTACTCGTTTCAATATGCAGAGCCAGAGGTTTAAATAGCATCAACTCAAAAAGAGCTTAAGTAAACTGCGATATGCCTTTTACACCAGTAGAGAACTTTACCCACTGCACTTAAACTAGTGTTACGTCATTACAAAAATCCATTCCTTTCACTACAGGCAGAGGCACACTGAATCACTGCTGGTAACATACCAACCACATTCAAACAACTGTTCATTTACTGGACATTGAGCAGCCAGCACAGATCAACTAGGGAACTACAATTCTGAACTTCTAGTAGGCAAGTACTATTTTAAGAGAACTTCATCTCAGCTGCTAGTAAGCAGCAATTTGTAATAGAGCCAGCAGAGAGGCCAAAACCTTAATCATCTTCCAACATGAAGCTCTTCATTGCTCCCTCAAATATTGTTTTAACTTACGTTGGTGAGAATTTTTATAAGACAGGTTAGGTGAAAGTTATTGTAACCTGTTCCTCAAAGGAATCATGCATAGTACTACAAAGTTATCAATCCAGAACCCAGGGAGAGTCACTTAAGAGATTCAGACAAAGATTTCACGAAGATTAACAACTGGGGCCATAAAGTGAGATTGATAAGCTTCCCCAGAGGTCTCAAACCACTGACACCTAGATTCAGACATATGTCAAATCACTTAGTCAAACATTCATGCAACTCAGTTTCATTTCTCACATCATTAAAAAAGTCAGAAGTTTTGATTTTGCTGACTGTCCAATTGCTTGAACATATGACTGCCAAGCTACTGGAGAAATCTGGGAAAGTATTCCAACAAGAATTACAGATTACTATCTTATCTATGAAGACTACAGTCCATATTTCTCTTTCAAGAGAGGTTATGATATCAAAACAAAGAAAAATATTTTTTTCTAGAGCTGATTTATAAATAAGCTCAACTGGTATCTAAGAAAATAGCTATTAATATTAGAAGTAACAACCCACTATTTGATTTTAAAGTGTAATCGTAACATATTCATTTAACTTGATTACAGGCCCTTAAAATTAGATGAGGTATTCAGAACTGGTTGATTTTATCTATAGTAAAATAGCTGTTAGCTCGAGTAAAAAAACCAGTGGAAGCATTTGCAACATTCTCCTCCCGCGTGCTTTTTCCAGTCTAGTAAAAGAAAAGTAGCTGTATAACATGTACAGATGTTAAGCACAACCAGAACAATACTGCATTTCACCGTGTTCTTGGAGGATCAACAGTACTGACTGAGAAACTGCACTTCATGAAGAGAAATACGAGGGAAACTGTTCCTTTTTATGAGAACTTAGAAAAACAGATCAATGTGCTAAGAACTGATTGAAATAATGTAACTTTAATAATCTGGTCAAATATCCTGTACAACATAGGCTGAAGTTTGAGTGGTAAAGATTGAGAAATCTTTGTGTCTTTTTTTCCCCTATACAGAGCATTCCACATCCTTTTCCTGTTCTGTCAGATCAGGAAACACAAATTCTGATCTCGATGACAAAATCCTACCAAAAATACAGGAGTGGCAATGCTTAATTAAATCTAAGGAGAAGGAAAACAGTTAGATATTCTAATTAGGCCATATGTCTATTCAAATGCCAAATTACTAAACTTAGTTTAAGTTCCAGACAAACAGTCTGAGCTTTTCAAAGGCCTCTCTCAAACCATTCATTTTGTTCAGTCCTTCAAATATTTTTTACAGATTTTTTTTTCTGATCTCTCTGGAACTTTTTTCCACAGTCCCTGCAACAGAGGTATGCATTTTAACATTTCCAACCTTAAATTCCATCAACACACAGAGACCGAGAAATAGTGATTTTTCTGTTCTTACCCACAACTTGCAAGTATGCCTCTAAGATCTCCACAACCCAAACATCAAATTGGTGCCTTACTTTTAATGCTTGCCCACTTGATTTTTAAACATCTTACTGCTATCCAAGGAATAGCTATTCATTTTGTAGCCCCTCTTCCTGCCAAAATCTTATCTGAATCCACTAGATGCCTACCATTAGCCAAATGCATTTTTGTCGGCATTGTTAGTGTTTTTCAAAAGCCAAGACAGTGGAGGGTTTGAGAGATGTCTTTTTTTTTTTTTTTTTTTTTTTTTTTTTTTTTTTTTTTTTTTTTCTCCTTGGTATGTGTGTGTGTTAAGTAGATGGGAAAGTTTGTATTCACATACAATGTGCTAGACTAGCACCTACTGAGAACACTGTTGTCAAGCTCCTTTAACCTTACAGGAGTTTGCCAGACAGGTGTTTAAAGTATTTTCCCAAAGTGAAACTTTCTATGTTAAGAATAGTACAGGTTTTTCTTAGGCATGAAATGTATCTGTCTGCTTAGTTTCTCTTCAGGGAGAAAGATCCTTTGCCAGGTGGCTCTGAAATTCCAGGATCAGGTAAACAAACAAAGACACAACAAGATAACATTCTATATTCTTTTTAGGAAAAGGGAGTCCATTTTAATGTACAATTCATACCAAAAGCAAGATAGAAAGAAAACTCATCCTGAGAATCTGAAGATGATGAAGATCTGGTTGTTGCTGTTTGCTGAATACTTCTAGACAGGTTGTCTGTTTTCCATATTTATTGCTATTTTAACTATTACACCCAGCAAACTTTAATTATATCTACACAGAAATGGGCAATGCAAACCAACACTGTGAGAAGCAAACTATTTAATGGGTCATGTTACTTAAAGTAATATTTTAGAGGCATTAGTACTGGAAGTGTTTCTTTCAGGCAGAAATAGTCTTCAGAGGACAGTGCACTGAAACAGTGTGAGACTTTTATCCTACAGTAAGGTCATGCAAACAGATTCATTCAGCATTCAGTACAATCGTGTTACAATGTCTTGATATAGAATGAGTAAACAGCGTCAAACTTCGATAAATACCAGGTTAGAAAAATTCCTCACATTTATTCTAGGTTGGGTTTTTTGTTGTTGCTGGTTTTTGTTTTAAGCAAGCTTTTCAGGAAAAAGTAATCAATTGGTATGTCTCATACAAAGGTTTAATAGTACAATGTATAACTTTCTCAAGAGCAACTTAAACATCGTATTTTCAGTCTGCTTAATCTACAACATAGAAAATTAAATCATTGCACACACTGTACTTGAACAGGGCATAGCAAGAAAGACTCATGGAAGTTACTTAAAAGCTTGGTAGGAAGTAGATGATCATCTGTTCAAAGATTTTTGCTATGAATACCACATGAAAATTGTTCAAGTTCACTGGTTCACTGGATGAAGGAGTTACATATATTTTTCTTAAGTATCTTATGTATACAACTTCTACGTGACAAATGAAACATTTCAGATATGTCATCTTCAAAACACATTTTACACTTCATTTTACAAAAAAAAAAAAAAAAGTCATAATAGTAAGATTAGTTACACGGGACCCCTAATACTTACATTTCAGGTATATCACATGCATACTACAGTTATGTTCTGCAGAGTTCAAGGGAAACTTCCAAAAACTGCATTGAAGCTGCATTGAACTGCATTAGTTCTGTGCAGCAAAGGAACAAACACACAGAGAAAGCAAGGGAGAAGACAAAAAAATAAAAAATAAAAAAGAGAGAAGTGAGGGATAAAACACAGTGAAACCCAAGCGAACTACTGCCTAAGTGAATTTATGCAGATACCTTTGTACCAACAAGCATCTTCTGTGAGAACGTGTTAACCCACTTTAGTCACACATATTGCAGACAAGAGGACTGTCACTTAGTGTGGTAAAGTCCAAAGGTTCAGTATCTTGAAATGTCACATGTTCAAAAACTATCTAGATCATAAAACATAACCTCAGGCAGCAAGGACAATTCACTGCACCTTGTAGCTTTTATGACAACTTAGAATCACAGAATCATTTATGTTAGAAAAGACCCTTAAGATCATAAAGTCCAACCATCAACGTAGCACTGCCAAGTCCACCACTAAACCATGTCTCTAAGCACCACGTCATCCTCCAGGGATGGTGACTCAGCCACTTCCCTATTCCAATGCTTGACAACCTTTTCGGTGAAGAAATCTTTCCTAATATCCAAGCTACTACTTGATTCATGGCTATCCGAAAATGCTTTGCTAGGACGTTCAAACAGGTTACGTAAAATGCTGTACCAGTCACAGTGCATGTATTGACTGGTCTGTCTCCCAGAGGAGGAACAGAACCTTAACAGGCAATGGAAAGGAAACGGCAATAAACTCCATTACCTAACTCTAACATCAGTGAAGAAAAGGTTTTAGTTATAAAACTATTCTAGGGAAATGTAACCACAAGGAATACATTGTATGGCAAAAAAACCTATATACAAAGAAATGCAACAAGCTACATGACCCCTCCCCCGAGCAACAACCAATACAAGTGAAATCAGGTTCTGCCTGCTACTTGTAACCTGTGAAAATCCCCTTGTCTAAAAGACAACAAGGTCAGAAGAGGTGGTTGATAACTTTTAAAGATCACAGGCTTTTATCAGGATATAAAAATCAGTAAGACAAATGCCAGTAGGTTAGACTAATCATCAAGGTTAAACAGTTTGGAATGCCTGTAGGATGTATGAAGAAATACAGTTAGCTAACAGGAATAAGAGGACCTTGTGAGACTCAAAGGGCCAGGATCACAGGATTCTTAGCTCATACAAACCATAAATAATATATCAAATGAATCACAGCATTGACTTAAGCTTTTGTCATGAAAATGTCTTTGCTATTTAGAGTACTCTAAGAGTTTCCAAAACTACTTTTCTCATCTCTGTTCTTCCACTGCAGTGTTTCCCTGCCGCAGACATATGAAAATGCCATAATTTTAGCAGAAGTTCCTCAAAGGAGCTGCATCCTGGCTTGAGCGCATGCATGGACCTTGGGCTTAAAGGATTCACCTGATTAAAGCCAGACAATTCTCCTGGTTGGAAAGCAAGAACATAACTGCACAAATTCACCTTATGGCAGCTGTACTATTCCAGCTGGATTAGAAGAATGAGGCTATTCACCTTGACAAAAGTTTGCATTGTCACAAAAAGCTGCTGTCTCACATCTGGGAGGCTGTATCAGCAAGTGCCTCACCAGTTCTCCATCGTTATGGTGGCTCCTCCTCAAATGCTGTCCATCTAATTAAGAGAGCCTATATCAATATCCAAACCCCTTCACTGAATTAACTTAAGTTTGTATAGAACTCTAGTCACTTTCTCTTTGTGGCCATGAATTACAGGATGCAAGCTGTTAACTCACATGGACAAACAAGAAACACACAAAAAAGATGGGGGCAGAAGTGAGGCAAATCAAGCCACTATCAAAACACAACCTGAATGAGACTTATTCCTCTCGGAAGCTATACCATAACAGGCCTGGACTCTTCAAGAAATGAAACAGATAATGAAGCCTTCTCAACTTGAATAATGTATGGCGAGAACAGGAGGGTAAAAGAGGAAAACGAGGGTTTTGTGTGTGCATGCATTCACACAGAGGCAAATACAAAATTCCACTTTTTCTTCTGAAGTATTGAAGACAAAAGATTTTGTAGGTTTTGGTGTTGAGGTTTTTTTGTTTGTTTAAGAGGATGTGCATAGGTGGTATGTGAAATGCAGAGATGCATAAATACTACTTCAGCAGCAGTAGAGAGAAATAAAGGATGGCCTTATTCCACTCTAATCAGTTAAGAATTTTTTGACATTGAAGATGCGGTAATAGCAAAACTGCTTGATTCCTGAAAGAGTTTCCACTCATCAGAATCCCAGCTGATTACCACTGTGCAGTATGTTCATTTCCTTCAGCAGATGCTTCCGACGTTCATTACCAAGAGTTGCTGCTGGAGTACTGCTCTGGTTCCAAACCAGGCTAAGCAAAAGAGTTCTGCAGACACTTTGGGGAATAACATGACATAAATGAAAATACTATTCAGAACCTGGCTTTTTTGATATTCATCATACTGTATTTCCTTCCACCATCTATTTGAGAGACTACACATAGACTAAGTCAGACAATCTGTTGGCAAATAACCATAAAGTAATGTTTGCCACTGACTCTACCTTATTGCTTCTCTTCCTATCAATAAAACTAATTCTCCCCTTCTCTCATGAAACACTAAGTCTTCTTTAGATCTCAGTCTGCTCAAACGTGAACACTGCATTCACATAAGCCTTCAAAACACCTACCACACAGCTAATAATCAAGCTACTATATCAGTTAAGGGCAGTTAATGCCAACTAATCTTGAAGTTCTATTACAATTTTAGAGCCAAGATGAGGAAGAAAACTGCACACTAAGCTATTTTATTAAACAGAAGCAAAAGCAGAGTGAATGGTTTAGATGACACCAGCATACAATGCCAAAAGCATAACCTTGCAAACAATACTAAAAATATATAATCTCAAATTTGAAGGGAAATGAGTTGTGCTAATAAAATTCTACATGTTATTTCAAGCATAGAAGTTGATTATATAAAGATTTATTTATTTAGTTTATTTTTTTAACAAGGGAAAGGAAGAGAATCTGAGTGGAGAAAGATGGCTTAGATTAAAGACAATTGCTCTACGATTTTAAGTCACTGCAGGAATTCAGAACACTTTGCTATTTTGCCAGATTCTGTTTCACGAACCAGATTAAGGATTTTAGGTGTTTTGTACCCAGTGTTGCTGGCTGTTTCCTAAGTTTTAGGCATTTTGGGAGCTTAAACAACCTGATCTTCTTATATTCAGTCACTTTGTCTTTCAGCATCTTTTCAGGCCAGGCTGTATAAGCTGCCTTCCTTCTGGACAGCAAGATGGATTTATCACCCAGAAAAGAAGAAGCGTATGTTCTTCTTTAATCCTTATTCCGTTCACACAAAATAAATCTATATTGTTTGTAAGAGCAACAGAAAACAGTCTGCATACATTTAACTATGAAGAGCAGATATTCCTTTTGCTAAACATACTGCTTTGTGGGCCATTTTAAGAATAAACTATTCCCTACATGATCTTGTACAAGTAAAGAGGAGGAAACAATAGTGAAAGTTACCTTATATGTGAGAAAACCACACACACAAAAAAAAGAAACGTTTTTTCCTACTTTCAGACTTGGTACAGCCACAAGTAATTATGTGAACTGTGGGTGTTGCAGTGAGCAGAGTTTCTCATGAAGAACAGTCACAGAGTCATTAGACAGGCATGAAGAAGGGAAAAGGTAAGTCACCCGTTCAGGCTAAATTGGACTCGGTGTCCCCAGGCAAAATGGTTTCAATAATAAACAACAAGAACTAACCGGTTCCTCTAAAAGCTTTTCAGTCATGGAATGGCAAAAGTATTTTGAAAGAACTGAGATCGTCTCACTGATTTGGGAGTAAAGACATATTCCTATCCTGCAAACAACTTCAAACGATGCCCTCCTGATGACAAAGATCAACAGATACAGTATCAGACATTCCCTCCACCCTACTTGCATTTTCTACGCACAAGGCTATTTGCTGAGATAAAGCACTTGCACAGCACTAAGTCAAAATTCACTCCTGTATTTATGATTCAGAGTCACACTATTGAAAAAGCTATCATATTACTTCATGGGGAGATGGTGACAGAGCTTTTTAGACAAATAAGACGGTGTACCAAAAAAATATGAATCTCAAGAGTGAGCCTTCGTTTAAAGAGTATTCTATTGTTGCTGCAGTTATCAGGAGAGATTGACATATCGAGACACAATGCAAGAATTAAGAATTCATTCCCCAAGTTTACTGACTACAATGCCAGAAAGAGAAATATTCACCCAAAAGATGAGATTCATATTATACTGCATCTGGAAAAGATGGAACCTACACTCCCTACGTTAATAATGAGGAAAGCCTCTACCAAGATTTAGCTCCTCAAAACTGAGTGATATTTATTGTCTTCCTAAATATATAAAAAGGTAACTTTACCTTAAATAGTTGCTAAATATCATGGGAGACAATAAAATCCCCAAAATTCTTGCTTAATGCAGGTCTGCACACCTATGAAATCACATCAGGTCAGCCACTGCTTTTCACAGAAAGGTGAGTCCCTACAAGCAAACTGCAAGATGATGTGTAAGAAATACTGACCCTGACAAAGGAAGAGCATCGTTATTTCCAATCTAAAGCTCAATGCACCTCCAGCGAAAAAGTAGTAGACGTGCCAGACCAAAGCACAGTTGGCACAGAGATGACAGTTTTCAGGAACCTTTTTCTCAAATTCACTTCCTAGAGGTTTGTGAAGTCTGAAGAGGAAACGAGACCAGCACCGGGTGGAACCAAGGGATTGTATAATAAACCGGATCGTAACGGGGAGATTTCAACAGACTTTCGCCCGAGATTCATCCTCCCATCCACGGCGAAGCTTCGCCGCCCGCGCTCCGGCAAAACCTCCGCCAGCTCCGTCCCCCAGCGCCGCCCGCCCGCCCTTCCCGGCTCCCAGCGCCGCCCGGAGCGCAGCGGGCGGCCCCGCGGGGCTTCCCGGGGCCGATCCCCTCCAGAAGCACCTCCCGGGCCCGGCTCCGCTCGGGCGGAGGCGCTTCCCCGCCGGGCCGGGCGCGGAAGGTCGTTACGCAAGGTGACGGGGGCGGCCGAGCCGCGGCAAGCACGGGCCCCGCCGCACCGAAGCGGCTGCCTCGGCGATCCCCCTCCCTCCCTCCCGCTCCGCACGGCGCCCACCGCCGGCACCGCCCCGCAGCACCCGGGCAGGTGGCTCCCCCGCGCCGGGCCGGCCCCCGGAGCGGGGGATGTGACCGGGGGTGCAGCCCCCACCCCGCACGGCTGCGGCGGCCGCGACTGGGGGAGCTGAGGAGAGAGACCACTGTCCCTCACGGCCCGCAGAGCCGCGGCGGCCTGAGGGGGCAACGGCGGTTGGCGACCCCCCACAGCGGGGCTGGGCGCGGCACCGGTCCCCACCACCCCCAAACCCGGCGCCGCCTCACCTCCTCCGACGCCGCCTGTGCGCAGCCCGCCGCGCCCGGCGGAGCGCATCGCCCATGGTCCGCGGCGGAGGCCGGCGCGGGCTTGAGGGGCGGCCGCCGCGCCCGCCGTGGGGGCCGGGCCACCTGGAGGCGGGCGGGCGCAAGGGAGCGTCTGCAAACTGCCAGAGCCGCGCGAGAGAGAGAGAGACAGCGCGGGCGCAGCCCTGCACGGCAGCGCCCGCCCGCGTGTGCAGAGCGGCACGACCGGCTCTGCCCGGCCGGAAGCGCCTGCGACAGGCCCAGGCAAAGCGAGGGAGCGTGTGCAAAGCGCCTGCCCGCCCGCGGAGCGCGCGCGCGGCGCCCGCCGGGGCGGAAGGCGCGCGGCGGGGCTGAGGAGACGGCGCCCGCAAGCGGGAGCGGCCGCCCGGGCACAGTCCTGCACCGCGCGGGGCGGGAACGGCGGGAAACGCCCGCGAGCCCGCCGGTGAGGCGTCGTCCCCCCGCCCCGCAGCTCGGTGCTGCTGAGGGGCAGCCTCGCCCTGCTGTGAGCAGGTCCGTCTCCCCTCGCACCTGCCCGCGGCCGGCCCTGCCGCCCCTATGGGGCCCTGTCAGCGAGCGGCCGGTGGCCCCGCGGAGCGGCGGCCGCGCTCAGGCCTAGCGGAGCCCGCCGAGGGCCCGGCAGGGAGGAACGGCCCGGGAAACCGTCGCTGCCGCCTCACGGTGCTGGGCGGCCTGTCAGGCAGAGGTCGGGAAAGCAGGGACAGACAGACGTGCCTGGGAGAGCACTGGCTGACCGCGCACCCCAAACCAGCTTCCCAAGAGCCCCCTTCTGCCTCCCCGGGCGCGTCCGCCGAAACCCTCACGGCCCGGCAAACAGCAAGGTCAGGCGCGGATCTGCTCTGTGGGAGCAGCTGTGGTTTGGGCTGCGCTAGGTGTGTGCATCACATCAGCCAACGTTTTCCTAAGCATTAGACACGGGTGTTTGTGATCAGGAGTTGGAGGGGTTTCATCTTCTTAGGTTGTCTTTAAACTCACTCTGCAAGCTCCTAGAGCTTCAGTGTTTGGGAGCCATTAGAGCAGAGGAAGAGAATGTATTTTTGTAATGAGAAGATGACTATATTTTGTAGTGGCGAGACAGTCTCTATTTAGCACGGCTTCTGGAGAGCGCTGTGTTTTCCCAAGCCTGCACACACAGACTCGGGGGTAGCCGATAGAAGATGGGTGACATCTGGTGGCCAATCCTACTCGATGGTGTTGATAGAGGCTTCTTTCATAAGGAACAGATCAAGGTCTAAGTAAAAAGATATGTTTCTCGTTACCTCTGCAACCTTATATAAGTAAAAGGAAGACTCGGTGTAGGTTGCAATAATCTGCAGAATTTATATCAATATCTGTTACAATATTCTTCACATGCCGTGAATCATGAGAAAATGGTTATACAAAAAAATCAAGTAAATGGGTATGCTTTTGGTGATAATTCAAAAAAATCTCTGCTGGTGTTCAGTGCTATTCATTTTGGGTTTCTCCATACAGGACAGAAAATTGTGATGTGAACAATTTGTGCTGAAGGACACTTTGTACCTGTAAGCATCTGCAGTAATGCTCTGTAATTCCGAGTTTCACTTTTCACCCAGCATTATGCTATGTTCCCTGCTGGAAACTCTCACTGGCATTTAACGAGAGGTTAAGGATTTGGAAATTTTACAAAGTGTTGAATGATCAAAGCCTTGGACCAGTTTTTGTGTAAGATGGTAACTTTTTAAAAGATCTGCTATGATTCACACTGTTTGTGGAACAGGCTCTTATCACAGAGAAAGCAAGCAGGTGGAATAACAGCATCTACAGCACTTTGATTCTTTTCTATTTATTATTATTTTAATTTAGGAATCTCATATGCAGAAGCAGACCTAAAATTGCAGTCACTTTTGAGTTTGATATGTTCTGTTATAGAAATATTATATATCACAAAATAACAACAGTGGTCTCCTAGGAGAGCTCTTGCTGAAGGGAACACTAGATCTTATTAGCTAAGAGTTTTCCGTCTGGAGCATACCAGTCAGATCCTCCATTCAGAAACAGAAAGTTACACTACATATTTTACAGTATGTATGTCTGACATAGCTAAATGAAAAAAATATGTGCATTGATTAAGGAAGTGAGAACGGCATAGGTGAGTGAGCTCCCTGCTCAAGAAGCATTCGCTGAGAAGAGGTTGGGTTCTTGGAGCACAGGGAGCAGGAGACTGAGAGAAGAGAGAATGTAAACCCTTGCAGCATTAGAGTATTAGGAGAATGTGAGAGCAACCTGGCACTTACATGTTTATTCCTCATTTTAGTGTGTAACAAGTAGGCCACCAATTATTCAGATTTAGCTCTCTCAGCCCTGTCCCATATTCAGCGTGAAGCTCACACAGTTAAATCTTCACTCATCTGCTTGCTTATTCTGTGCCCATGGGAAGAGAGTGTGGGTGGAGGCTCCAAGTGAGGCTGGTAAGGACCATTAGGGCCTGTTAATGCCATCAGGGCCCTGATGCTGGCGTCTCATCTTGCCTGTTTGCATCTCAGAGCCACAGGCTCTCTAGCTCCAGGACTCTGTGTGCTGATCCCATCACCCTTGGGCAGAGGGAGGAATGGCCTGGAAGTGCTACTCTGCAATTTCAGGTGCCTCCTAAGAGTGCGCTATCTGTTGAAGGACCTGCTGGGAAGCATACTTCCCAGATGTAGTCATGCTCCACCACATGTATAGCTGCCCTATATACAAACACAAACATCCTGTGAGCCAGCGTTCTGTGATTAAAGAAGATAAGTTGGTAGATGTGTGAAAACACCTAAACATTGTATAAGGCTAGGACTGAGGGTCTTGGCTAGAAATGATGTTAGTGGAGAACTTTTGGGTTATTCTGGGGTCTGTCTTATTAGAGAGGAAAATATATTCTGGTAGAGACATTCAAGAGACCACCTACTCATGTGTTTTTTCTGCTTGATTTTTGTATCCAAAAGTTGCAGGTACAGCCCTGCCCTGAGTGGATAACAAAAACTCCCTGGTGTTATTCTGTGCCAGTCACAGCTTCCAATTAGTACAGAACTCAGGCAGACTAGGTTAAGAAGTTGCATCTGTACTAACTTCTGCTTGCTGACTGTAAGCTCAACATAAAAGGACAGAAGTAATCCTTAGAAGACACTGAGTGCAGCAGGACTGTTTAAGGAATGTTTATGTTCTGAGAGCAATTCTTTTGCACTTCTCTATACTGACTTTTGGAGGATTCTAATTATGGACCAGCAGTGAATGATAACCTAAAATGTAAATGTACAGAAGTCACCAGTGCTGACTCCAGAATTGCTTGTTGTCACCTTTAAAGTAGTCTACTTGTTGAATTTTCCATCTCTGTTAGTTCAAAGAATAAACTACTGTAATGAGGAGAAATGTGCCTGGGACATAGAAGAGCTCTGTGGTTATTCACAGGCAGTACCTACATGAACTTTTCCTTAGGGCAGTATGTGTAAGCTGTGTTTCCTTTTGGCTTGTAACATTGTGTAACAAAATTACAGGACACATATAATAACATTTAGTTCACCTTTCCCAATAGCAAAATCTGTTATTATGAGATGTATATTATTAGAGAATACAGATATAGAAAATATTTTAGAGATAGAAATCTCTTTCTTCTGAGGTGGACTACATCCAACATTCCTGCCTTTGTTCTAGTTGATAGCCCCCGCCCCCTTCTCTCAGGTAGATAGACACACTGTTACATCATGTTATGCTTCTGGGATTAGCACAGCAATAAAGCACTTGGAATAGGGACTAGAGAGCATCTACGTTATCATCTGCATCTCCTTAAAAGCCCTTTTGCCTGGTCTTTGGAAGGTCTCCATCCCTCTGTGCAGGTTTTCTTACTTTCTTTTATAAGTCCCCCGTATGCTCCTCAGAATAAAGGGATAGTTGTTAGGTTTGCAGATACTAAGTGGACTCTTTGGTGGTAGGCTGAGTATTGCATTATTAATGTTGAACATGACTTCAATAAAATGGAAAAGGAGAAGAGGATAAAGAAAAAGGAAAAACTGAAATTTAAACCAGAGATAAGATAAAAAAGACCTTCCTGAAAGGTATCTTTGTCTCTTCGTTGCCAAACACGATAACTGTGTCTTGAGGCTTCCAACATACGCTTTTAAAGCTTTCTGTTTGATGTCTCCCTCAGCTTTATTGATACAAATGAATTTACTGCAAAATGATAACTGACTCCAATCTCTGTGCTGGAGATCAGAAAATTTATGCATTCTTGTTCAAGAATGTATCTCACTTTTTTGTTTGCTCTTCTCAGGACCTCATCTATGTTTTTTGAACTACACTACAATGTAATTCTGAAGTGGTGTCATATTCAACCCTAATAATATTCTGATCACAAAGTGAAATCTTGAAGAGTCACCCTCTTCCTCTCTTTTGCTCCTTATTCACAATTCAAAGTTGCTGTAGGATAACCTGGGTTTAACTCTGATTAAATATCAGAAGACTAGCAAACAGAAAATGTTCCTGTCCTTTCCCCATATTCATGTAAACCTCCTGTTTTTTAACACAAGTAAGACTTTGCTGTTAGGTTTTAACTGTCTCCTTCCCACCAACTTTTTATGGATATGAAAAAGTCAGATTTTTTAAAGCTATTATAAACTCTGTCCGGTACAAAAGAGCAGACCCATAAATTATTATTTGACTCTTGCCTTTAAAGTTTTTATTCTGTCCCCTCTTCATAAATATAATGACTGGGCTATAAAATTTTCCATCACCAGAAAACATTGATCTATATTCCAACACATTATAAACATAAATAGTGCAAACATTTCCATTAACTTTGCGCTGAGTTATCAAACAGGAAATAAACCCTTGTTTTTAGGTACCAAACCAGACATTTTTAATAAGTATTTCATATATGCAATAAGTGTACCGAGGAGCTCCCAATCTGCAGGAAAATATTAGGGATTCCTTTTTGGACATCACAGTAGCGTTTCAGTACAAAGTGGTGTGTAATTGTAAAAGTTCATAGGCACAGTATAAATCTGGTAGAGCTGATTCTCCACTGTCTTCTTCCCTTTGCAGTATTTAGTAAGAACGCTCATATTTTACATCCGCCTTGAACAGGTTTGAAAGACTGCTTAAGGTGCAAGAGATACTCTGTGTTCTCATTTGAATGCAAACTGAAATTGCATCGTGATTTATTTTAGGGATTTCATTGGACCTGGGGGAGTTAAAGACTTTTCTGAGGAAACAAGTCACTGGCCACTCATGGAGATTTGCCAAAGAGACTGTGCAGCAAATAAATGATTAAGGTACAAAAAGAGGAAGGCTACAAAATAACAAAGGCAGTAAGGACATAGTAGAATATATGGACGGGTTATTTCTATTGGTGTTCACTATTGAGGTAGTAATTTTGTAACTTTCCCGTCCAGTATGATCTTTATGGAGCTCTTGTCTTGAACTGAGGAATTAATGGAAGTTTGTAGATTGAATCAATAAAATTAACTGTACCAGGCTTGATCGTATTTGTCCAAGAATTTTGAAGGAGCTTAGGTAAGACATTTCTGAGCGTTTGTTTCTGCTGTGTTGTCATCTCTTTTCACAATTATCAGAATCACCAATTTCAGAGAGGTCTGTAGTGGTAACTCTGAAAATTGGGAATGGATGGCTTAATCTGACTTCTTCCCTGATGGATCAGTAGAAAATACACTTAGGAGATACATATCTAGATAGCATATGTATAATAGGTTAATATCTATACATGATCCTCTTCTATAGAGGTAAACAACAAACCCACAGGTTAGTTTGTTATTTGAAGGACTCAGTAACCATCTCTCTGATCTGGATAGCAGTCTCTATTCAGATAGCCGTAAACTTTTTCACAAAATCTTGAGTCAAATGCTTACTGCCATAAGATAGGAGTAGAAAAAGATAGAAAACAAAAATAGAGATAGGGGTATGGGATCATTTGTCGCTGCGGAGGGAGTTTATATTTGGAGTCTCTCAGGACCTTGTTTTGTGACCTTGCTTTTCAGCGCATTCGTAATTGATCTGGAAATGGAAGGAATATTGAGGTGACAATAGCGGATGATATAAAATTGCTGAGGATACTAAAATCTAAATTTGAATGCAAAATGTTGCAGAAGGATACTATGATACCGTGTGACAGGAAAATAAAACAGCAGATATAATTTAGCATTGATATTACTCTGCATGATAAATGCAAAATTACATTAAAAAATGAAAAGTGACTTCCTATATAACCAAATGGACTTTTTATATTACTAATCAGGAATGAGATTATGAAATTACTTTGAAGAGTCTCTGAAAATATCAGCTCAATGTACAACAGTGATTAAAAAACCAGAATGTTTGGAATCATTAGGAAAGGATTTGTGAACAAAACAAAACATCCCTATGTCTGTAGAGGTGCATGGTACACTCAGTTCACTTTACCTACCGCAAAAAATATATAGTAAAGCAATAAAAGATGATAAGAGTGATCAGAGACTGTGAATTACATCAAATGAGAAGAGACGAAGACTAGTAATTAGAGAAGAGGAGGACTCAGGAAAGAGGTGATAAGGGTTGAATAAAACAACATTATAAAATCACTGATCACACAAGGATGAATGGGGCGGAATTGTTCAGTATTTGTCACAGCAAAAAGAACCTGTGGCACCCAGTGAAATTTTGAATAGTGGCTTTCAGACAAATAAAATTAAATACATGTCCAGGCAAAATCTAAGTTAAATTGTAGAATCTCCTGGATTTTTTAGAGGCCAAAACCATAAATGGATTAAAAAAAGAGTTACATAGCTCAACGAGAGGTCCTGCAGCAACTGTTAAATAGCTAGCAACTTTAAAGAAGTCTCTAAGTCTCTGACTGTTAAGCTGGGAAAATATTCCCTCAGGCATCACCATGTATTCGTCCTGTTTCATGCACAGCTTGCCAAAGTGTCTCCTCATTTCTTTCTTTGAGATACTGAGCAATTGGTCCTTCAGTCTGACCCAGTGCAGCTGTTACTATGTCCTCATTGCTTCCTTTTATTTGCTGACTCATCTGGGGTTGTGCTTCTTTTCTAAGGTCTGACTCCCTTGCCTTGACGGAAGCAACATAAACATAACATAATGCCTTTCCTTATGGTGAAATACAAGCTCTTCAAGGCACAGAACAGCTCCAGTTCAACTAGGCCTTACAACTTGTGGACTCTGTTCCTCATTCCAGCTTTCACAGGTTCCCATGCAGCTCCTGGCATACTTTCAACAGTGAACTGGAATGACTTCAAAACAGCAGTTTTAAAAAATATTCTGGAAATGTTACTCTGCTGTGTCCCAAATGAATTATATATATGTATATATTTATGTATCTCCATGCCTCTTTATCCCCAATATAGCCCTAGTCATTTGCTGCTGTTGTACTGCATCTTACAGAACTGTGTCTTGTGGACAAAATCTGGAAAATCTTGACACTGAAGAGTCCTAATTTTTATCTAACACAAACCCTTAGTGTTACAGTGTGATTGTAGCCAGTGCAATAGAGCAGATGGGTTTGGAACACAGAGTAGCTGGACCTCTGCTACATTATCGCTAGTGTAACAAAGGACTACAGGTCAATGCCATAATGAAGTCATAAAGTTAATTATTTTTCAGCCTTACCTTAGTTAAATGTTTCTGTATTTCTGTTGTTATACTAGAAGCCAAATAATCTTTATTATTAAATGTGCTTTTACAGTTTGAACTAGGATATTAATTGTGATTTCAGCATCAGCCTACTGCTTTAAGCAACAACACATCTAGGAAATAAATACTCTTTCCTATACATCTCCAGAACTTTTGACATACGTGTAATTGTTCTCAAGTGACCCATAGTTGTTCTTTTTTCTTTAAAATATTTTATTAACTTGTTAATTTGAAACTCAAAATGATATATGGATTCAGTAATGTACCTGTGTAAGTTTACTTTTCATTAATGCTAGATGCATTATCACACAATGATGAAGAAAACACATCATGTAGGCAGTCACTGAAATTGGCATCTTTTCTCTCAAGTAGCCAGGTGACATGTCACTTATGGGAACCATTAAACCAGGGTGTTAAAAATAGATTTAGTTTGCTTCTATCTACTTAAAAGAGAGTTGTTGTCACTATTTTGGCAATTAAAGTTTGAAAATGGGAGGCATTTGATTTATAGAAGACACTAAATTGGAGACTGTTTTATAAAGCTAAAGAGGACTGATTATAAAACTTCACAAAAAGGAAACTATTTTCAACAATTTATGAACTGTGACAAAACAGTCTCTTCAACAGGAGGTAGATGAAGCTTCTGTTATTATTAGAAACAAATTCAAACTGGGAAGCTCAGATCATTGTCTTTGAACAGTCTTTTCCCCTTGGCCCCCCAAATGAAGGAAATTTTATGTTGGATACTGTTTAACTGTAGTGTACCCCATGTCTGAAATCCTGTTTTTCAGCACCAAGAAATTATTTGCAGTAGATCTTGTATTTTAATTATGAGGTGGGCAATAAAGACAGGATTATTGACTGTGGAATTACCCCATATGAGAACTTACTTGTAGGCTTTCTGCTGGTTAAACAGATCTGGTAGGTTGCCTTTGGTCTTATTCAAAAGTCTAAAAGGTTGAGAGTCCTGTGACTGATGAATTCCAGGCTGATGTGTATTTAGATTGTTATTCTGTTCCTGATAAAGAAAAAAATCAGGTTGACTAAGATCTAAACAATACTGAGCTTTTCTTTACATTCTTTGGTGGTACGTGAAAGTTTTAGTGGAATTTTAGTTGTTAAATAATAACTGAATTTTTTATATTACCCTCAATGGTGTCTCCTTAAAAGTAATGTAAAGTATAATCTGGAAAATTTTAATCTGACATCGGTGAGAATCTTTTAAGTGCTTGCGCTTGTCTGGAATTGTTGACATTTTGCAATCTGTAGTCCCAGCAAGTTTGTACAATAGAGAATATATTTTGAACATTTCAAGCACTGCAAAAGCCTTAAAGGAATGCTCATCTATCTGGAATGTCAGTGACCACTAAGTCTTCTCATCTTGTTACTGGATACTTCTGGAAAGAGTGTCTGTGAATAGGATTCACATTGCAAGAAGAGAAGCAGCACCTTTACTTTTATGGATTTTGAGTGTGGAACTTGGCCATGCCATGTTTAGCCCAAAGTCAATATTCACTTAACATGTTTAGAATTGACTAAATACAATGGAGTTCCTAAACTAACTCTTACAAGGATTTCTCAAATCAAATGTCTTCATTACTTACTAGAAGAATTATCACATCTTCGCTGTCCTACCACTACCTTCCATCTTTTACCTTCTCCTCTTGAATCTCTTGTTATTTTAATGTGTTTTTTACTCCATGGGGCTGAAGATATTTTAGCAAAGGATTGATTCTTTTTTGCAGATATATAATTCAATGGGCTTTATGAAATTAGGTCCCTTCGATAGCTCAGCTGGTAGAGTGGAGGACTGTAGAGGTGCTGCCCGTGGTAATCCTTAGGTCGCTGGTTCAATTCCGGCTCGAAGGAGACATCAAATTTTAAGGTTCAGACTGGATATTAGAAAAAATTCTTCATGGAAAGGGTTGTGAAGTAGTGGAACAGACTGCCCAGGGAAGTGGTGGAGTCCCCATCCCTGGGCGGGGTGAGGTTTAGATGAGGTTCTTAGCATGGTTTAGTGCTAGAGTTAGGTTATGGTTGGACTTAATGATCCTGAGGGTCTCTTCCAACTGAAATGATTCTATGATTCTATGAAATGGTCTACACTGACTGTAAAGTATTTTAAACTTACCAGACACACTGCTTTCTCTGAGATGCTTTTCTTCAACAGGGACATGCTATGCATGACCAAAAAAAAAAAAGAAGTAGTTTGAAGAGAAAGTCTTACGAGAAAGGAAGAATTCTGTAAAACGTCTTTTAAAATAATAAGCTACATAGTAGTGAATGCAGCCACTGGATGTGCACCAAGTCATTTGATCTTATGCATCTGCCAACCTACAATACTGGAGCAAAAGACTAAGTAGAAGCATTTACATGAGCTGTGAGAGAATTCTTGCACTGGGAAGTCAGAAAGTGTAGGTTTCCTCAAGGGAAAATATTTGCTTTGTCAGACAACCCATTTAAATGAAAAGCAGTATAACGTGAGCATGGGAGAGTCCTTATTCAGAAATGTAGTCCTTTTACAAAAAAACCCCCCAACAATAACAACAAAACAACAAAACCTGCACAAAAACAACAAAACCCCCCCAACAATAACAACAACAACAAAACCCCAACCAAACAAAACAAAACCCAACCCAACCAAACAAAATGTGAACAAAAACCAAAACAAAACCTCATAAACAAAAATACCCCAACAAACCCTAAACCTGCAAATGTGAAAAATAGCAATACATCTTTATCACTTCACCCAGGTCTGTTCTCTGACCCTGTATAGACATCGTGAGGCATACAGCTGGAAAGTCAAAGCTGGATCAGTTGTATTTGCTTTCTGCAACTGTAAATTTCAAATTCTTCAGGATCACAAAAGGGAATGAATTGCGTATGTCTCTTATTTGATAAGAAGTATTAACAGAAAAGGTCTCAGGAGGGAGTATTGATCAACACACATTAATTCAGGAAAGTTTTGATTTACGTAATGAATACTGACTTCTTCTAATAACTAAACTTAACATGAAAAATATTTGTTTTCTAAAATCGTTTGTTTCTTTGTCCTTACCCTCTAACTACATCAAGTCGTTTCAAAAACTCAGTTTCCTTCTGTGTTCTGTCTTCTGGTGTCACCTCTGCTCTTACCACGATCTGCCACCTTTGGAAGAAATTCTGTATTCTAGATGGCCATCCATGGAAGATTCTACAGTGAAGCTTAAGGAAAGCACATTCTAATGTACTAAGATCCCAGGCTATTCAAGGCTTCATAGATGTGATAAAAACCAACTTGAACTGCAGCTAGAAAGGAACTGAGACTAAATGTGGAACATGATGCAATGAACTTACAGCAGCTTGTACAGTTTAATCAATGTTATTTCTGCATGAAAAGTCTGCTAGAAAATGGACAGATACGTTTTAATCTGTAATTTAGGTGTTCTGTGGATTGTCCAAACACTGCATCTATTTTCTTTCCTTGCCCTTTGCCATTGTTAAAAATAAAAAGAAAGAACAACCTCAAGCAATATTCAAGAGGACAGTCTCCAAATCCAGTTCTCATATCACTCCAGTGTTTGACCCATACCAGTCCCTGTGGACAGGAAGCATTTAGACATACTTGGTTATCCCTGGAGATACATCCCAATGCTAAGTAGATGCAGTCAAGCTTTTGCATTTTCTAGTACAACTGAGACCCTGGAATTTCAATGTATTCCTAATTAGGTCCTTGGCTTCAAATTACTTTCCTTCCTGGTTTCCTTAGAGATTCTAGAACATATTTCTCATAGGCAATTTTATCTCCTTAGACATATATGCCTAACAAGCATGAGACACAAGCAAAGATTGTGTGGCTCCATCCAAATGTGTGGATCTGAATATTACACAGAATGGTTGGGGGTAGAAGGGACCTCTGGAGATCATCCAGTCCAACCCACCTGCTAAAGCAGGTTCACCAGAGCAGATCACACAGGAATGTGTCCAGGCGGGTTTGAATGTCTCCAGAGAAGGAGACTCCACAACCTCTCTGGGCAACCTATTCCAGGGCTCTGGCACCTCAAAGTAAAGAAGTTTCTCCTCATGTTTAGGTGGAACCTCCTGTGCTTCAGTCTGTGCTTGTTGCTCCTCATCCTGTCGTTTGGCACCACTGAAAGGAGTCTGGTCCATCGTCTTGACACCCACCCTTGAGATATTTATAAACATTGATGAGATCCCCTCTCAGCCTGTAGCTGAGATATTATTTCAGCATCAAACTTCTAAGTATCTTTTGTTATTTGTTGCTAAAGCAGGATCATTGGACAAAAGGTTTTAATATAGACTCCATCAGTCCAGGTTGGAAAGATGTGGCTGAGAGTGTCAGGTTATAGCCCATTGACCCATAGCAGCCTCACAGTTGCGCACAGTAGAGGCCCTAGAGAGAACCACTTAGACCTTAGCAAGCTGGAAAATGTGTCTGTCTAGGGGAGGCAAAGGATTACCATTAATTTACCGTGTGTAATTGCATTACATCTTTTTAGGTTACCTATGTAGTTCAGGAGAGTAGCAGATGATTTACGACATGCCTGCAGTTTAAGTAAATTTGGCTAAATAATATACATGTTAGTGGTTTGCAGACTTGGATTTTTTTTTTTTTAAAGAGAGCCAGAGTTTAAAGAAATGTCATCTTTTCATGTGTATTACAGGGAGGTAGATCAATGAGATGAAGGATGCTAGCAGGAAATAAAGTGTTTTTCATATGTTGGCAATTTACTGTTAGTCATTGCCTAAAAATACTGCAGACTGAGTAACATCAGTCTGTCAGATCAGGTAGATGGCATGTTTACTTTAGTAAATCTAATCTTGCCCTTGCCTGCAGAACCTGGGGTTGAAAAGCCAGGATGGTTCCAATAGTGTAGGAACAACCAGATCCATCCTGTCAGCTCAGATGGGTGTAACTGCAGATAATTGCAGCAGAGGTAAAGCGAGGTTCAAACTGCTCTTCCTTCAGGAAGAACTTGTAAAGTGACCACAGTTCCAGCCCATAGACTTAGATGTTCTGTGATGCATCAGTGGGTGTTTGACAATTTTCTGGAGAGCTCTAGATTGGTCTTTTATTGTAAAGGTGCTTAAAAACAGTGAAGTCCCTTCTGAAAACATACACACAACTTTTAGTTGTCTGGTTTATATCAACATGCCTAGATTTTCATATCACTGAAAATCTGCCATACAACACTCTCTTGGGGAAATATCCTGTATGAAAACAGCTGTTAAAATAGAGACTAATTTAACAGCAAACTCTGGACAAACAATATTGACTTCTGTAAACTTAGAAGCCTGTGGGCATTTCCCTTTTAGATGGCATATTTGTTTTAGAAATACATACTACAGAGAGTCCAATGCAATGAACATCATATTTAAAATGTTTATTTTACATTCGCTTTCATGGAAATTAATCGTAAATGTACTCATTTATATCTACTTATTAAAAAAACTCAGAAACATTTTCATTCTCCTGTTACTCACATGTACAGACTTACAACAGTTATAAATAGAAACACACAGGGCATGTCTATCCTGCTACAAATGTAGAATCTCTTCTCACATAGTGTATTTGCTAATGTCTTGGTTTATCTGTTTTTAAGAACTTTCCAAATTCTTATGGTGTATTGAGCTTGGCATATCATATTTGACTGATATTCTGGAAACTAACAGCTCTCTCTTTGCACTTACCTTTTTAATTCCTTTGTTTTCAGCTTAAGGTAATTGCATTTACAGCTCTCAGAAAAATTCATCTGCTGTATTTATTGATCTTTCAAATGTTTTGGGAAATAATGTGTTTTAGTATAAAATACCAAGTTAATAACCTTCAATAGGTTGCTAATTTGTCCATGAAAACATGTTGTGTTTCTTTCTGTTTCAAATTTCTATACAAATTACTTTTTCCTAACTATTGTCTAGATAGTCTTTCTGATTTTTCTACTTTTGCTGCTCTTTCTTCCCACTGATTAAGTTTAAATGCCAGCAGAGATTAATAGCTGACTCCCTTCAAGGGAGAAGATGTCAGATTTTGGATAAAAATAAGGATTCCAAAGAATGGAAATATGACTACCCATTAATAGAAAGGAAATCTGAACTCACAGTCATATGACAACTCAACGATTTTTGTCAGAACTAGAGAGAGTTCAGATGGTTTGCTGATCTCTGTGGGACATTCTGCGTAATCTGCTCTAAATTATGGAAAATAATTATGAAATAGACTGCAAATTGAGTTATTCCAAGCACAGCGGATTGTTGAGCAGTAGATCCAGAAATGCTGGAATCACAGGATAATGGGATCATAGGCTTTTATTAATTTCAGTAAAACATCAGGGCTGCTCTTTTGGACAGTCCCTTTCAAGGGAGCTGGCATGCAAAATACCACCAGGAAACACTAATAAAAGCAGTATCTTTGTATGAGCAATTGTTGCCGTTGAAGGCTAGTATTCAGGTTTTACTATAGGAGAGCTGGTAGATCCAGGTCATAGACTCCATGAGTGTTCCAAATGCTTTGTCTTCCTCATTAGTCATGTGTGAATCTGAAATCATCGCACAGCTTGCATATAAAACTTTAACAAAGCTAATGTCACAGAATCCATCTTTTTCTCTGCTTCAGTCTTAGTTTTGAAAACCAGTTTTACTGCTAACCTTGCTTTCTAGTCTTGTTCTTCTTTCATCAAATTAGATTTTGAGCCTATTAGCTGCAACAGTGTCCTGTTGGATATCAATCATAAGGGGAGTCTGTCATGCACAGCATAGGAAACTATTTAAAGGATAATAGCATCTTGTGCTTCTGGGTATAAGCTGATTGTCAAAATGGAAAAGAAATGTTGCCCTTATGGGTACCATTGTATAGTTGCTTGTCGCATTATGAGGATTTGCACCTTCCTCTGAGATATAGTCAAGATAGAATACCAGGCTTGATGGACCAGTAGTCTGATCTGCCATGACAACTCTTTATGTTCTGATACATGTGACCTGTCAGCGTCTATACTGAAAGGATAAAAAAGTTATTGGTGAGTGAAGACTAAGGCATGTGGAAAGAGGTTTCTAAAGGAACAGTTTTCAGTTGTCAGTATGCAGTGAACCAACATCGTGGAAATGAGGCAATACACGGCAGCAATCTGTGTAGAACAATTTACCATAACCACTAGAGTTCAGTTGTTTATTTTTATTTACTTAGTTATATGAGAAAGCACTGCTGTATGAAGTAAAGACAGGACAGATCTTTTAGGAAGACAAAAGTTAACCTGAGATACTGTTTGGGGTTGTAGTAATTCACAGATTAGCTGCAGTTATGCGATCAGTAAAAATTTCTCAGCACTTCGTAGAAAAATATTTAGAATCCAGAATAATTTATTGGCAGGTCCTTAATAGTGCATAGTGCATTTCTTGAAGCACGTGCATATCAATATGTATGGAAGTTGGTCATGTAGGTGTTATCTGGTGGATGTGGCTGGTTTTCTGTATTTAAGAACTGTTAAGGGTTGTTGTAACTGGAATGTTATTGCATAAATGTATGTGTAGATGACTTGTCTATTTGAAGAATTTATCTCTGTGAGATTCTGAGTGCTGTAAGGTTCTGTCAACTCTTAGAACAGAGTTTTACAAGGGTTCTATAGGGTTTGCATCAGCTATATTGTACTGTCTGGATAAAGACATACATTTTGTATAATAGCCTACCTCTGACAAAAAGGACAAGACTCTATGTCTTTATCTTGGTGTATTATTTCTTACTTACAGATCTAAGTCAAATCCAGCTGCAGCATTTAAAACTGAGCAAATTAAACAAAACAAAAGACATCACTGTTGTAGCTGATTTTACTTTTGAAGTGATCCATTTTTGTTATAAACCAAACAAAAGAAATCCAGCATCAGATACTGCATCAGATACCACATTCCTTAAGGACTGGCAGTTCTTGCTAAATACATGATTTGAGGAGGAATGAAGAAACAACAAAAATAAATCACAGAAAAACTTTGCAAATACAAGGACTGATGAATAGTGAATCTTATTTAGGGTATTGCTTTGCTACTCACTTTTCAGAGACCTAAGAGGTTCTAATTTGTCACAAGAGGTTTCTATCAGATACCTTCTTGCTGATGTGACAGTCTGTTATTTCCTATTGCATTGTACTTCCTTCAGTCAAACGGTTCATGCCATATCCGGTCACGTTGTTCAACTGTGACTTCAGAGACTTCATAAAGGCAACATGCAACTGCCTGTTATGGAAAGACCGTGTACTGAAAATACTGCTTCAGAGGAGAGTTTGATTTTAACTTGTTCTAGCAGATATTTGGCTTGATTAAGAAAAAAAAAAAAAGATAGCTCTGTTCTGTCATAGAGAATATTATCATATTCCTTACAGGAAAGTACATTTAAAATGATAGTAAATGAGGCAGTTTTACAATATTTATTTTAAAATGAATGGTTTTACATGTTATGAGTATTATGGGACATGAATAATATATAGCAGGTGCCATTGAGGAATCTGACCAGAATGCTTTTATTCTTTCTAGAGGTTTTTCCATCATTTAAATTAAGGGAAAAAAATAGTGTATTGTTAGATCTCTTTTATTATTCTAAATCTTTTTCATCACTTTACAAAGATACAGTAAAACTGCTGTTACAGAAGTAAATGTGCATGGCATGTTATTGCCTGGAATTGGCGTAACAGAATTAATTGTCTGTGGCTGAGTACTGATGTGCCTTGAATTTTACAATAATGGAATTCAGTGCTTAACTTTTCCACAGAAATTATGTATGTGACTCTTGTCAAGTCAGTTTGGCTCTGGTCCAGCAAAAAATTAAACATTTGTGCAAGGCGAAACTAACGTTTATATACTTGAAGGTACATCAAGGTGTTAATTGCACTGTGCCTCTGTTTCTGTCTTCCTCTGAGATTTTATAGTTTAGACTGTAAAAGCCCAAAAGACTTTCCAGTGTGTATAAACTATATCTAGCACAACAGAGTTCCTGGACCCTGCTGATTTCAAAGAAATTCTATTACACATCCTGCTCACTGCACTCCCGTTGACCCTAATGGAAATTTTTGCCTGAATAATTTGAGCTCTTTGTATATATTCACATAGGAAAATGGTATTGCCCTGGCAAAAAATAATGGGTCCTTCTTTCCTTGCAGATATGCCTCCTTCATTGTGGTAGGTTTGATCTCTCAATGTAGCTTTTTATTCTCTGACCTCGGTGTCAAAAAGCTTCTTTTTTGTTGTTGGGTTTTCTTTAACTTGTTCCCAGATGTCTGGTTCAACCAATGGCGATAAAAGAAGTTAAATAAAGAAACTTAGAATTCTATTAGAAGTCAAAGAACCAATTCCCTGAGCTGTCCATTGGCTTAAATAACCGTGTAAGTAATTTGCTAAAAGACATCTAATGGACTCTTTTAAAAGTAAAATCAGCTACAGCAGTGGTGTCTTTTTTGTTTGTTTTCCTGCCTCATTATCTCAACAAATACATAGTTTTAGTGCATTCTTCTATTATGGATGTTTGTGCAGTTCAGGCCTCTGTAAACCTTAAAGGATCAGTTTTTAAAGAATGAGTGAATATGATGTTTGAGTATATACCATAAAATGTTATAGATGCACTATGAAGTATTTTTATAAATATAAAAACCAGAAGAAAAGTCAAGAAGTACAAACCAGTTTAAAGCTCAGTTAAAATGAAATTTGTCAATGAAATTTTCACAATTCATGTTTACAAATGTGAATTCTGTGAATGGTTTCTGTATTTTTAAACTACTTATACTAAAGGTATCTCTAAGAACATGCCTGAATTTGGTGCAGTCAGATTCTATAGTGAGAGCTTATCTGTGTTATAAGTTCCCATTAGGAAAAATAATTTTATGTGCTTACACACATGCAAATGTCTGTTCATTTATCTATATTTATGCCTTGGAACAACAGTGAAACAAAAGAAATGTATGAAATTAGACTAGGTGAGAACAAGAAACAAATTCTTTACACCTCATCCAATAATTTGCCTTTGTGTACCAATACTCCAGTTTCATGCCTTTCTCTTGCACCCGTTTGTGACACACTCTGTAAAAGGACAGATACTTAGTTGAAATAGCAGTCTCTGTTCTGCTGAGGGGAATTAATTCCCTTGCAGAACTTGGTTCATTGGCTCCCTGAGGCCACTGTGCCACTAAGTCACTGTGCCACGGGGACAGGGACAAGAGAGTGCTGCCGGGTGGGAGGTGCTGAAAGAAGTCTACCTGAAGGAAGATGGGGAAGAAGATGAGTGAGTGTTCCTCCAATGGGCTTTGGAGAGCAGAGTGTGAATTCTCCTCCAAGAACTGCTGTACATCAGTGATCTGTACACTTTGCCTTTAAACATGAAAGTGGAGAAAGTCAGGTGCCTGAACTGAGCAATTTATAATAACAAATGGTTCAAGAAAGAGTAAAAAAAATGGGAGAGTGTATAAAAGAAGAGTATAAAAATGGGGAAAAAATAAGTTTCAGGAAGACTGCATCATTCTCTCAAACTGTCCTATATGAATAGATACCTTGGTCAGAGATGACAGCAGCAAGCCCTCTCTGCCTCTGTATCTTCTAGGCTCTGTGTACAAAGATGTATGTGCTAGAATATTACTTACTATGGTAATTTTATTTTAAAAATTAATCTAGTTCTGGGGTTCTACTAATGAATTAGTTATACTTAATGATAGCACTGATGCAAGTTGTGTCTTCAGTCTTACAGTTTGGATCCAGCTCTTAAATGCTGTTTATTTGGTAACCCTACTTTGTTCCCCTACTCCCCAGCCCGTTGGCATAAACTAAGATATGAAACAACATCCTGAGTTCCTAAGTGTGCTCTAAAATCATATTATTTTTATTAGCATCTTCTGAGTAGCCTTGTTGGCCATACAGAAAAAGGTATTCTTTGTCTTGCAAAACGTTCCTCAAGCCATCATCAATCTAAGAAGTACTGTTGGATCAGCATGGCACTATTCCATGGATGTTGATGGTTCCATTTGTCCCTGCATCTATGGAATATCATGTTCCTACTAGTCATTGTGTGTTTTCTTTTTTTAAACCAAGCAATGTCTCTTTCAAATATAGAAGACTAAATTTTGCCTGGCAAACCAAATTTGTTTTGCTTTCTCTGTTTCAGAGGCTAATCCTGACCATTGAGAATTTTCCAAAATGCACTTTTGATTTCTAAAACGCCTTCATTTAATTAAACCCTGACAACTTTCATGTTTTTCCTTCACATGCTGGCAGTACCAACGTGCTGTGCTTGAAAACATACCCAACACGTAAATTATTATGATGACTTCTCTGAAAAGCAAGATTCTTTTAGTTAACCGAAAGTGCATGTGGGTCCTTCTCTACTTGGTCTGCAGTTTGAAAGCTTTGGCTATGGCTTTGAGGGTGTACTGGGTCTGGCTGGGACAGAGTGAATTTTCTTCATAGCAGCCCATATGGAGCTGTGGTTTGGATCTGTGACTAATGCGGTATTGATAACGCACCGGTGTTTGGCTGTTGCTGAGCAGTCCTTGCACAGTGGCAAGGCTTTCTCTTTTTCCCACTCTGCTCCCTCAGCAAGTAGGCTGGGAGTGAGCAAGTTGGGAGGGGACACAACCTGGGCAGCTGACCCAAAATGACTGAAGGGGTATTCCATGCCAGATAACATGCCAGATAACGTCATGCTCAAATGTAAAAACTGTGGGAAAAGGGATTTTGATGAGGCAGCCATTGCTCAGAGACTGGCTGGGCATCAGTGTATTTGAGGGAAGTGGTGAGCGATGGCCTTTGCATCACTTGTTTTGGGTTTTTTCTTCTACTTTCTCTCACTTATTAAACTGACTTTCTCTAGTCCTGTGTTTTCTTACTTCGGCTCTTCTTAATCTCTCCCCCTAATCTCTCTCTCTCTCTGCTGGGGTGAGTGAGTGAGCGGCTGTGTGGTGCAGCTGCTGGCCAGGGTCAACCCACCGCAAGAATGAAGAGGTGGGAATGGGGAAGAAAAAGACTGGGGAGTGCCCTCATTATTACAGAAATTTTACACTTCATCTACTGTGTGGAAATATCTGTATGGATAGTCTGCTGTGACAAAACATTAGAAGATCCTGACTTATTACTATATTATTCACCAGAAGAACTTGTTGAGAAATCTTCTAAATGTGCAGGAAACCACCATTTTTGTGTTTTGGGTTCTAGCAGTATCTGCTGCAAAAAGCACTGGTGTCTTATAGTAACAAAAGTCTATGAACACCATAGTTGTAAACAAGGAAGAAGCTTGAGACAGAACGTATTATATTTACATAAATTTAGCTGTTAGATAATTTTAAAATTGGTATTAGAATAAGAATTATAAGCAGTCTTGAGGAATGGCCTAAAGCACCACAATTAGTATTAAAAGGAGGTTGTACTGAAAGGAGAAATATAATACTGGAGAAAGAATAACAATTAAGCTCTTCAATTGAGGTAGTAACTAGTTTTGTTTTGTGTTTTTGCTAAGAACTAAGGGATAAAATTATGCCTCAAAGATGGAAAAGATTTACTTCCTCAAAGGGACTTGCAAACGTATGAGAAGAGCTAAACTACCTCACTTGCAGAAATGGTTTTCAATTTATTGATATAAAATGCAAAGTCCTAATTTAGGTAGATAAAAACAAGAATGTTTGCTGTCAGCTAGGAGATTACCTGTTCAGAATGCCAGTAGCAGATAAAACTTAAATATTAGTAACAGTATGACAGACCTGACTGTATGATGCAGCCATGAAAAAAAATATTTGATGAGTTGAGTGGGTAGAGATGAAGAGGCAGAGATCTATCCTATAAGATCTAGATACAATACTATATACTGTTCTCACCATGTACAGGTGCTTCTGCTTGAGAAGGATTAATTAATACTGGAATATAAGCCAGAAAAAACCTACAAAGGCAAACAGTCTAGGATGAAGTCTTTTTTATCCTAAGAAAGAAGGAATAAGATAACTTGGTTTGTATATCTTAACAAAGCAAAGGCTTAGAGCAAATGCAGTTCCTGTATACAGATATATGGATTGAAAAACACCAGAGAGTGGAATTTACCCTTACCAATTACCCAAAGGGAAAATTAGGCATAAGAACAAATTGGGTCATAATTACATTTAGGTACAAAATCGGAAGTTTCTAAATGTCAGATGTTTGAGGTTCTGCAGCGTCCTTTCAGGAAATGTAATGGGAGTAGGAATCTCTCTTTTCACAGCTAGTTTTGGGGATGTTCTTTAATCAGGTTATGAAGGGGATCGTGTGACATAGCTGGTTGATAGCAGGGCTGAATTTGTTAATTTAGGAAGTCCATTCTAATATCTTGTCATATATGTTGATAGTTTCTTGTGGCTGCCATAAGCAGGTGAGCATACTGTATTAGTAGTGTGGTGGGTATTTACACTATCGTACAGAGAGCTGTCATGCTGTCAACATTATCTGTAATGAGCCCCCTCATCACTTAGAAGGCTCAGAAATGGCAATTGTAATTGTTATAACTCAATATTCCATTTTCCACTGCTGGGAAGTATGCCTTATCTTTAGTACTTAGCATTTGGAAGCTTCTAGCCTAATCAACAGACTTAAGTAAGGTGTGATTTCTTTTTCAGTTTTTCCATTTTTCTGGCCAATTGGACATTTTAACTCTAACAGAGTCTGAGAGACACAATGGGAGATGTGAAGCCCATATAACCAAGAAGGCAACTACAGCTTTTCCATTTAGTGTTTTAGTCAGACTTTTCCTTGAAAGGTGCAATCCACCTTAGAAAGACCAAGAGAAGTGCACAATGGCTGCGGAACATTTTCTTTTTTTTCCTTCTTAGGTAGTAGACTCTCCCCTGTAGAAACACTGCTTAGTAATGTTCTCAAAGCAACATCATCTTAAGTACACAGAGAGGGATTTACTTAAAAATACCTAAAAATCCAAGATGACTAAGCAAAAATGCTCTTGACTTAATCTATTACATCTGTTTACTAAGTTCAGACATCTTTAGCATGAGAGTGTTCCAGACCTGACAGCATGTCTGGGCTAAGGTCTTTGCCAAGTAGCGCTTTGAATATCCTTAGAAATGATCGGTAGCACTTTGAATATCCTTAGAAATGATCCTCTCTTCAGTTACGTGGAGGAATCAGGGAAAACTTCTGAGTGACTAGGCAAAGAAATTGTGTTGTCTCAGTTTTTTATCCTCTCTATAAAAAATTAGCAAGGCAGATTTTTAATAGAATGTTTTTCTCTTCTATTAAGATGTTCTGAGTGGAAGCACAGTCCCACTGTCCTAAAGTGGTTTATAAAAGGTGCAGGTGTATCTGAGGAATATAGGAGGTGTTGTCTTTGTAAGTGCTTGTCATGAGAATCTACAATTTTTTCATCTGCTGGTTTTCCCCACTAAGCAATCCCCTATGATCAAAGCAAATTCTTTTGCTCCTTATTTAAGTTGAACAATTCGATATCTCATCCACTGAGGTAACTTGCTCATTAGGTTAAGTCGCTGATGGCAACTTTGCTTGAGCGGAGGGAGAGAATTTTTTTAAAAATAAGTAGTTTAATTTAAGTAAGTGGTGTACTTTAGATAAGGGGAGAAAGAACAGTTAGTAAATACATAGGCCAGTGAGGTTATTTAAAATACAACCTTTATTGTAAAGTAAGAAAATATTGTCAGTGACTGTAGTCAGGAAGTGCAATACTGAACAGACAGAAAAATTGACTTGTAAATAGGTCTTTGGGAGGTTATAACTCAAGTTACATATATTATTCATATAGCAATAAAGCCTGGAATCTCCATTTGGGGATAAATATTTCATGGTGAAAGGCACTGCCCAGGTAAAATACAGAGGGGGTGTCCTCTTTCCAAACCACCTTTCAATCTAATGAGAAAATGTACACAACAAAGAAACAATGGGACTGCACCATAACAATGAGCATTTTGAAATAATAATTTCAGGTTTCTGAGGTTTCTTAAGACATGATGGTAGCTTTGGAGTTTTATTTTCTATACTTCATCATTTTGTATGTCCTGTTAGTGAGGCATGTCTTTATTTTACAGGAACTAAACAAAATGTACCTCAAAGGATGGGCAGGTGCAAGCACAATGGGAGATTTCAGGTAGGTCATCTGCAGAATTCCTATTCCTTTGAGGTCGGATTTGTTAGACAATCAAAGTCCACATCTATTTGCCTTGATTTAGTTCAATATTTAGCATTCATTTAGATGGATTATCTTTTTTTTCTGAGTTTTCCTGATGCCAGGGAGCAGCTAATAGAGTGAGAGTCAGATGTGCAGTGACCCTGCAGACTTTGATTCACCTGCTCATATCCTGCTCTCTCAATGATTTGCATGGATATTCTGCTAAGAACAGCCACTGAGATAATCTGGCAGCCAAACAGTTTAATCCTTGTCATTCTTTTTGTGGCCTGCTGGATGTTAAAAGGCAGAGAAAAATAAGAATGAAAGGAACTCTGGTTTTGGTTGCTTGTTTTTATTCCTTTCAGCTGCTGTTGCAAGTACCTTATTATTCAGCCTAGGCAGTAGGGACTTGTAATTTAGGATACGTGACAATGGACAATAGATAATCTACATAAGAAATGTAGGGCATTGCCGAGAGTACATTCTATCTACACTAACTAATACAGGAAAAATTACAAGGAAGGAGACCACTGTCTCAGCTTTACCTCAAGTTTTTCGCAGGAGAGGCAAGTAAATAACTGCATCTTTCACTCACCATCTCTTTCTGTTAGTGGCCTTTAACAGTAGCTTTGGGTCATAATTTGAAAATAAAACCACTCCTAAAGCACAGGAGCTGTATCCTCCCTTTCACCAGTCTGTGGGCATGGTTCAGGTGAGTTAATTATTTACATTTGAGTGAGACTGCAATCCCTCTGTCAGGAAGAGGCATAACCACATGCCTCCAAGAAGTTTATTTTGCTATGTTGACGATTTATAGAATGCTCAAATTGCTCTATTTACCAAAGCATCTCTGGCCTCAGCATCTGTGGACTGCTGTCACTGGCTGGCTGAATGAAATATAGTGGGGTGATAACATCAGACTCTCCTTTGTTGTTTCTAATTTGGCTCATGTGTACTTACAAATGTCCTGTGACATTTACACCTACTCACAACTGTAGAAGTTGTTTTCAGCTATATCAGAAATACTGGTTTAAGTAGGATTGGCATAAAGCCTTCTGTGTACAGTCTTTTGAAACTACTTGCAAGGTTTTTTCTGTAACAAACAAAGAACAGAGCGAACAACTTCCAAGTGATCTAAATGTAGCAAGACCATCTGTTGACTTCAGAAATGAGCTTAGTAGAGGTAATGTCTTTTTTGCTATATGTCCTGGAACCAGAGAATGCTTAAATTGCCCTTTTATTTTTTTAAAAATTTCAAGTGAATTTTAATACTTGCATTTTGGATTTGAACACATGTCAAGGGGCACTTGTATTGGACATAGCTGTGTCCAGAAAGGGACATAGAAACTGGAAAAGGGTATGATGGGTACAGGGAGGGAAAGAGCAAGATTACAGTGTCACTATTCTGGTCTGTAAAAATCTCCAGTCACTATGTCTTGTCTGCCTCTCTCCTGGTAAATGTCACTGTGCAGACACTGAGCAGACAGTTAGAATGCTTAGTAGTTTATTTTGAGTTAATGGGCTGGTGGAAGTCGAAACTGTGCAACATGATTAAGAAAGCTATTTTTCTTTGCAGGAGCATCTATTATTCACAACATAGTCACACCTTAGGAAAAGAGGAAGAGAAATGGACTCAGTTTATGGGAAGCTCCTATACACAGTTGCCAGGAACAAGGAGGCAAAGGAAAACAAATACAACCCCTATTTGCAAACATGTGTTTTGGTGTGCCTTCTGTATCACAGTGACTGTAGCTCCATATAGAATTGATTTATACCATGCATTTGAAAAGGAAACCCTAGAAAATAGGCATACATTTTGTTGGTCAAATGTTCCAAAACGCTATTGATAAGAGACTTGGAAAACAAATCCTATATACCTCCTATCATCCTGCAGGCAATGAAATATCAACAAGCATAGTGCAGTGGAAACCATGGCTTGAGAGGAAAAAGCGTCTTTGATTCAAAGCCCATAAGATCTCTTCACTATTAAAATTCAGCACACTGTAAGAAAAGAGACTGAAAGAGGAATCAAATAGAGTTTTATGGCTTCGTAACTTTTACAAGTCTGTTTAAAGCTCTCCAATATTATTCATTCTTCAGACAGTCTATGGCATTACAGAATATCAAAGGAGCAGTCTGAAAAAAGCAAGCTTTGAGAACCAATTACTAGAAAGCGATAGTACAAAATGCATTTATCGGTTAGCTTATCAAGACTCTGATACAAGGATTGATTCAGAGAGGAGCGGCATGCCTTTGTGACATTCACTGATGATAAATTACCTGCCAGAAGTCCTTGGAGAATGTATGTGTAACTCAAATTAGTACATACATCCTAGTACAAACAATATCGATGGCTAAAGTTGGCAGAAAACAGCGTACTTACATTTCTACATCTTCAGAATAAGTCAGGGTAAGTAATATCTGGCTGCATACTCTGGAGTTCCAGGTTGCCCCTGAACATTGTAGTCTCTGAATAGTATCTTGTCATTTACCCAGCACAGGAAGTCCCTAAGAGGACGACATATCTTCCTATTTCTCCCCTTTTTGGTGACAAAGATCTGCTTGAGAAATTAATATGGGATATTAATTTACTTTCAGTTTTTAATAATTTCATTCAGTGTAAGTGCTTTACTGCGATGTTCTAAGGTTTCTGTTGAAAATGTATTTATTTCCTTCCCCCCTACTCCCTGCTTCATTGCCCTTTACTATAGATGTGTGTGTGTCTGGGAAGCAGGGATTGGTCAGTATTGTGGGAGTTGTTCTTGTCATGGGTGGACTTATTTAAAGAAAAGCTTGTCTTGCCATCTTCTCTGAAGATGCCTGGACTCTGAAATCATCTAATCTCCTCTGCAATATTCATAGCTAGATCCTTCTAATGGTGGCCTGTCCTCAGCTCTCATGTATGTCACCCTGACCTCTGAAATCTGTATTATAAGTCAGCCAAGTGTAATACCTTTAAAGGCAAGTTTTTAATAGTCAGAGCAGCAAGGTAAGAACGTATGTATATGTGTGCATGTATGTGTTGTGGGAGACATGGATCGAAGGAATGAAGTGATATCCAGTCCCCTATCATGAAAAGTAAGCTCTGCATGACTCGGGAGCTACCTTCCAGCCCTTTCCATATTCCTAGTTTGAACTGTAGCGTCATATTACAGTTGTTTTGTAAAAACAAACATTGGCATTGGATTATATATATATATATTTAGCACTAACACATTAACAACAATCATAGTAGTGGCTTCATCAGGGATATGTATGCCTCTGTGCAGAAAGAGTTTGTATATGCAGTTTGCTGTAGTCACTGACTGATGGATTGACCAAAGCAAAAAAAAAAAAAAAAAAAGTTGGGAAGAATGAATATGTGACGTATGTGACTTAGACTTTTATGTCTACAAGCCACTAACATCCGCTGTTCCAGTGTGTGCCAATGGGGCAGGAAGGAAGGAATGAGATGAGACTGACCTCAATGTGTACCGGTAGCAGAGCCAGTTGTTGGGCTGTGGGAGGTAAGCTCCCTGGGAAGTTTTGTCCCTGGGATCAGAGCTAAGGCCCTTGGAATGCTTCTAGGTGAGCGTGGCTCAGCTCCTGGCCTGTGCGATGCTTTCATCTGGCTTACCACTGCTTCCCAGAGGAGACAGAGTGCAGCTGTTTGGGGATGAAGGTAGCCCGCATGGCTGAATCAGCCCTCCTGCGCCTGCTGTGGCAGGAACAAGAGGGTGCATTTGGCAATTGCTGCTAGGAGGGTTGGGGAGGTAGCGAAATGAAGCGGGTTTGGTGAGCTCATAGACAGACATGTCTGCAGATAGGTAGGTGGGGAGAAAAGAGTCTTCCTTCTGAAAATCTTAGTCTGGCCACAGTAGAGTTGGAGGCTGGAATACTCTCTGCAGTATCCTGCCAAATGTGCCTGAGGAGACAGTGTCATTCTCTTGCATCAAATGGGCCTGCCAGACCAACAATCCTCACAAATAAGAGGAAGCTTCAGGAGGTAAGTGTCGAATGAACATTGACTTTGTATGACCACTGGTTAAGTAAAGGCAATGGACGCTGCCCCTCTGCGCACAACCTATATGAAAGCAGTGGGAATCAAGGGTTTGACTTTGCGTGATTGTTTTTCCATGCTGCTTACTTTACTACAATGTGGCCAGGCTAGGAAACTCAGCTGCCAGAACAGTTTGTGGAAGGAAGAGCCTACACCACTTAAAGACATCTCTCCCTTGGTTTCCAAGAGTCTTTTTTGCTCTGCTTTGCTCTGCTTGTACTTGCTAAATGCTAGACTGTAATCGTAATAGGCAGCTGTTACGCTGAGATGAGTTTGAGTGATTCACTGTGAATTTACTAAGAAGTTCTTGTGGAAGCTGTGCACATCCTGAAGCTCTAGATTGAGGTAGATAGTAGCAGTTGTTGTTAACTAAAAATGTGAATCCAAGACACAAATCAAAACTTCTCTTCCATTTGCAGTCATGATTGGGCAACTAAGAATGTTGAATAAGGGGAGATATTAATCATTTTCCACTTACCAACAGACAAATTTATTTATTTATTTATTTATCTGTTTGTTTGTTTATTTATTTATTTAAAAAATGCAAGACTCTTGGCTATTTGACACTTTTTTTACCTTAATATTCCCTAGATACACTTTGAACAAAGTGTTTGCCTGGAGAAAGATTTCAATAATAGCTCTGCACGTTATAAACAGCAACATCAGGCACTAGTCAAATGAAAAATACAAAGCTCTCCATCTATTTTAGACTTCTACAGTCTTATTTGCATGGTCAGTCCTAATCCTTCATGGTGTACACGCAGACATACTGTATGTACGCAGATTGTATGATTTTATATCTATCAACGAGCATCAGAGCAGGGCTGAACCCACAATGAAACACTCTGCTACCGGTAGCAACTTCATTCTTTTTTAAAGTGTATTACAAGGGATTTGAAAGGCTTGGTCTTTAGACTGAGGATGGAGGGAACTAAAATTATCTTTTGTTTCTCCCCTCTTTTTTTCCCTACTCTTCTGTCTGCTTCTTTCCAAGGACTTATATTCAGATTAGAACCATAAGTGGTTCTGCCCTCTGATCACCCTGCCCTAGAAATACTGCGGCAACTCACAAAAGCCTGAGATATAGTGTTTGCATTCAATAGTGCTATAAATTAGTGATACATTACAATAATAAAAAATAAGAGATGTAAGAATGCGTGTGTTAAAAAAAAATACTAAAACATTCTTAGATCTAATAAAAATCATTGCCCTGGCACAACACCTGCTTCCCTCTTTAAAAACAGTAAAGCTAAGTCCTTTTTCTTCGTAATTATTTTTATTTGAACTGAAATTATTATAGCTGTTTATTTTATGACCAGAATGGTTTAATCTGGTGTATGATTCATACTACTAACAAAACAGACAAGTATTAACTTTGTGATTACTCCCTACCTTATTAAATAATTTAGAAATCATTTTATTACCTTTATAAATTAAACAGTAACAGTGCCTTCTGCAAATAGCAAAATCCCTTTAAACTGCCTTTGGGAATATTTCCTAAAAGTTTATCCGTGTTAGTCATTCCATAATGAAAAATGGTTTTTGACTTGTAACCAGCTGCCACATAGAGTAATACTGAAAGCTGCTTCTGACATTTCCCGAACTTGTTTATAGACCAATGACTGAAAATAAACCAATTCTTTTGTGTCTATGTAAAAATCCGATTTTAGACTATGTAGGCTATATATATATATATATGTATATATATAACATAATGAATATATACATGACCGTGTCACATTGTTCTAGGTTGCAAAGATAGTAATCTCTCTCATATTTCCAAAGGGAAGCTTCATCTGATTATTGAAATGGAAATAATGTGTCTTCTTTTAAGATCTTGGTCACCAAGGCATTTAGAATAAGTGTTTGAACAGTTCCTATAACTTCTATATGCACAACAGACTTAGTTGTCTTACAGAGTAATTTCACGGTATTAATTTTCCTGTGCATTAACAATGCATGTAACACATATTTCAGAATTGTTGTTTATCTCTTCTACTGCTGCAGCAATATATGGCAAGATTTTTCATTCCACCAAATCAAAACAAAGTTTACTGGAACACTGGCAATGAAACCTAAATTTTCCAAGATCAGTAGCTCTAAGGCAGACCTGCCAACTAAACCGCTTCAGGCTTGGCAACCCTGAGAATCCAAGCAGGCTTTTTTTCCAGAGATCTCAGGATTTGCTTTGGGAAGTTTAAGAGCCCAGTTCTAAGTAGCTGGTAACATCGTGCTGCTGGGGACGGATAACTTATTTAAAACCTGGAACCTGTTTTTATATTACTTCTGAAACAAAATTACTGCCAAATTTCCATCCTTGAAGATTCTTGGATTTGGTCCCAGTGGACTGAAATCTTGTTGCAGAAATCAAACTCATCCTAAAACTTTGTGTGTGACAGAAACTTTCCTTTCCAACCTGCTCTGTTTCTGCTTTGGAAGGAAATACAGCTGTTCTGCCTAAGTCTAAAATCTCCTGTCACTATATCAGTTGCATCATCCAAGCTAGACATACATTTCTTTGGATTTTTTCATTAAATGCTTAGTGATTTTTTTTTTTCCTCAGTATCTTAAGCTTGGAATGCTTACATTTAGACAATCTATTTAATTTAGTACCAGAGGGCCAAATGCTCATCGGCGACCACATGAAAGTGGTTGCTTTATGATCCCTTTGTTTTAAATTTGTAGCTTTCTCATGTGGACAATTACGTCTTTCTTGTCTACTGTCCTCCTTGACAATATGCACTGCATACTCACCCTGGGATCCAACTGTCAGCCTGTTTTTTTTCCTAACTCATGCATTATCAGTGATTTTACTGAAAATATGTAACCCCAAACTGCATTTAGATTGCTGCACTAGCCCTGAGGGTCTGACAAAGGTTGCTGGTGACAAGTTGGGGTCTTCTGGCTCTTCTGGCTTCTGTGGAGATACAACACCGGAGTGGAATTCCATCTGCTTAATATACAAGCCTGCATTGGGTTTTATGATACATAGTTCAAAAGAACAACAAGGGATTTAGTCTGCCAGTTTTCCTCAGCTGTCAGAGCCAGATTTCCTATACAATCTGTGGTGAGAAACAGTCCTAACACCAAAACTAAGCCAGCCAGCTGTGGTGCTTAAATTATGCACTCCAGCAATCTTGTATTTGAGCTCCCTAGTTATGGAGACAAATATACTTCCTGTAGATTTTGTGTTTTGGAGAATGTATCCCTCAATGCATGTGAATTGCAAAGGCACAACCTGCTGAACTCAGTAGAAAGGTCTACAATTCAGATTATTTGCGAAGTCTTCTAAAATCTGGTTTAACAATTTTTGTTGCATGTATAATATAGAGATATAGAACTAAGAAATACTGTGTGAATTGTAATTTATTTTTTCCATTCTGGGATCAGTCCTGAAGCCCTCATGCAGGCAGACTTCTAGTGTGTTTTTGTTCATAGGTGGGAATTGAAGTTCATCAAAGGCAAAATGGTTTTACAATATAAATTTAGTTCAGTTGTTTGATGGAAATAATGCCACCTTTCTCACTGTTCTAGTTGGTATAGCTACTGCAAGCTCAAGTGAATTTTAATGATATTTTGAAGTGACTTAGGAAAAAGCAGGGAAAAAGAAAATTAGAATGTACATTAAAATTTAAAACGACATAAAATACTTAATGTACAATTCATTAAAAGTTATATTCAAATTTATATAAGTAATTATGATCTCTAAGCATGGAAATAAATAGTGTGAGTTTTGTAGCATCATGAGACCTGTCAAAAATACAGCCACAGAGCAGAAATCACAAAATCATTCATTCATCAAATCCAGTATGAATGAGCTGCTAAATCACAACTAACCCCAAATTATTGTAGATTATTTTGTTTAATAGTTTAGACAGACGAATCCAGAAATTGAAGCCCTGTTTCCTTTATTTGCTAGTGGTATAAGTCTGCAAAAATCCTAATCTTACTGGGACCAGTGGGAGTTTTACTGTTGATTGCAGCGAGGTTATGAATCTACTCCTGATTCTTGCTGCTGTGAAAGGAACATCAGCAACTGTAAGAGAATTTCTGGAAACTGAGCAGTTGGATAAGCACTCAACAAAGTGGAAGGACAGGCATAGAATCTAGCAGCTGTTACACTGAATAGATGACAGGCCTGAGATGAGATGGAGAAACAAATGCATTTTCACAAGAACTGAGCCTTTTCCACTGTAGGTGGGAAAATAGGAAGAACAGGTTTGTGAAAAAGAAGAACCAACAGTAATTCACAGCCTCTATGGAAAGGCGAGAAGTGAAAGTATGGAGAGAGAAGTAGAGGAAGGTCTAGTATATTATAAATTCATGAGAAGTAAAAAAAAAGACAGAAAAGAGGCTCCATTGTTACATGGACAGTGGCTAAATGTTCTGTGGGGAACAGACCTGAGGAAGGCTGGATTTCTGTCTGTTATGTATTTAAATCAGCAAGCCATCAAAGAGTGTTTCATATAAAATAAGGAACCAAGATTTAATATTTCTTTTTATTAGGGTAAAAAAAACCCCAAACCACAAGATGCTTCCTGTTTAGTTTATTAAAATGAAAAAACCCAGATTGCTACATTTCATGGTTCGACAAGGCCCACAAGAAACTTTTTGCCAGAAAGGGAGTACCATGGGAATCACATTCATAATCAAGAAACTAAAATGTCCAGCTAGTAATGCAGAGTAAAAAGCAGTAACTAGAGCTGTAAACATGATGGCATTAAAAATTTACTTTTGCAAGAGGGTTGTCCAGAATGCTCTCTCAGGGAGGAAAGAAGTTTAATTGCCGTAACTTCCCATAAAGTGCATATGACTGTTGTATGTTGTAGCTGCTACTGAGCATTTCTTTTAGGAGACAGATTAATCATTTAAAAAAGATCCGGTTTCAGCAGTGGCTTTTCTGGTGCTTAGAATAAGATAACCTTGGCAAAAGGTCCCAGGTAGACATTTTATAGGTGTAGAGTGAAACTCAAACATTTTAGTATGATGCGTATAAGCACCTTTGACCAACCATTTTGTTTCCCGTTAACACTTGGCATGGAGAATGCTGACATTTCAGCAGGTCTGAGATCTGCATTTAGCACCCGGGACATTGAAAACCCGAAGTTTTAATGGATATCTAATTCTTCAAGTTTTTTACTGTTTCAACTAAGATTTCCTGGTTCTGTATGAAGAATGCACTGTGTAGCTTGGGAGGTCCTGAGTGGTGGTGACCCTGTACTGACAGGTATATTTTTCCCTCTGTTGTGTTCAACACATTTTATAGTGACATCTGGTGACTAGTTTAGTTAAATGCAGGTATGTTACTTCTCATTTTCTGGCATTGTTAACTCTCCTTACCTCCACTGTGGCAAAAAAGTCCATGATCTGAAGGCAAGGATTTGGTGAAGGCACTGGAGTTCTGCCATTTCTGGGCTCTCAGAGCCTTCTTCTTCCTCTCACTGTCCCCAGCTTGATGCCTTGCAGAACGGATGTAGCAAATTGGACTAGGGCTGCTTCAGGTTTTTCATAGTCTTTACTGAAGTCTCTACGTTCTACGCTCATCACTTGTAGTGCCTGTCTAGTGTAAATACTTGTTCTCAGTAACCGTCATTACCTTCTTTCTCTGTGTTTTCTGAAGCTTCAGTACCATGCATCTTCTTGGACCGTCTTCCCCTTGGAACAATATCTTTATTAAAATACAAAGCAGAACTAGGACTGGCACTGATTTCAGAAGGACACCGCTTTTCTTCCCAATAGTATAAATAGTTATAATCTCTTCTTCTTACCTACCTAATAGTTATTCTTTTAATCTCAATTTTTTCCACTTTAATAATTAATCTCCCTTGAGGCAGTGAGAGGAGTTCTTGGTTTAAGTCTATAGAGATTAATTCCAATTCATTGAGCTTGTCTAAAAAACCAGGTATCTTATTGAAGAGAGACACTATAGACTGCCACAATCTAGCTTTATATAACTGTGTGGCATTTTGTCACAGTTTTCATTTACTTCTCTGTCCTAGATTTACTCCTAGAGTAATGGTACTAAAGTGTTGCAAAATGCCAGTTCTACCTCCTCACTTGTTCCTTTAAAAAATGGACATAAGCATGTTTTTCTGCTCTGGGTCATAGTGTATTGCTGTCAAATTATAGGAGCAAATATCCTATCTGCTGTACTGGTGATTTTTTTTGTACCTTTGGATGCAGACAATTTACCCCTTTGTTTTCAGTTTTGTTGTTATTGTCCAAATATTGGTAATTCATAGGATGTGCTAAATGCTTCACTCCCATGACATGCCCTGCTCTTACTCTCATGAATGTAACCATTCCTACTGAAAACAGAAGAAAAGCTGTATGTAATTCCTAGGCCGAACCTAAATGACACCTTTGACTCCATCGCATTGCGATGGAGTAAAGGCCTCACTTCTCTCTTTAGAGTTTTTATATGTAGGAACTTAAGAGGCAGGGTTGTGTTTTCTTTGTAAGCCCATCTAAACCCTTCTGGCTGTGTTTCTGTACCTTTCACATCTGAGGAACGCTCTTTGCCACTGAATGCCCTTTCCATTCCTGTACAAGCTCTCTACTTGGTCATATTTTACATTGAAATGTCTATTTTGATGAGTTTTCCTTTCTTTTGAGATTTGGTTTCAGTTTTTTTAAAAATTATTTACACACTTGCGTTACTCTGAACAAACTTACTAACTAGTTCCCGTAGTTTCCCAAAGTTTGCATTTCAGAGACAAAAATGTAATAATAGATCTACTTTTCCCTATATTTAAATTTTAAGATGAATTGAAGCAGCTCATGATTGCTCCATTTTAAAGGAATGTAGATACACTTGGAAACAGAACCATTGTCCTGGAAGTGCTTTTCAATTACATATTGACAATTCATTTCTTATTAGAACTAGATTTTATAGTTTGGATTTTCAGGTCAGACGGAACATACAGCTCTGCTCAGGCCTCTTCTCCTTGGATAGCATGCACCTTGGATGTCACAGGGCACAAGGACCGGCTTACACTCAAAAAGCTGTAGAAGCAGTGTAGTGATCATGAGGTGTAGCTGCGTGTCTAGGAGTGAGAAGTGTTACGAAAGAAAAAGGGAGTGAGAGACAGTGGCCAAAACAAAATAAAAGCATAATTCAGTGTAGTATCTCAGATGTGTGCTGAATGCAGAGAGACTTAAAGTAACACACAGGAAATGCTAAGTGCTGTCCTTATGTGAGATCTTTCTCCTTGTTAAGGGGTCTTATGGTATCTGGAAAGAGCTGATGCTCTAAAGTTCACAACCTGCTCCCAAATATAGTTGCCAGTGACTTGAATGGCTGTAACTACCCATTTGCTTTTCACAGAAGAGTCTCTCAGCATTAGGCTATAAATGGAGGGAAAAATCTCATGCCCAGTCTGATTTTCCACACTTAAAAAGCGGGTCACAGTGCGGTATTCCTGGGGCCAAAAGGAGATCAAACAGGGATGAAAATCATTGTGGTGCCTGGTGTTCAAGGTGCTTGGCCGGAATGGGTCTAGACTCTGCTCCAAGGCTTATTTGCTTTTTTATCTAATGTTTGTTTAATATAAATTGTGTGTGCAGTATTGAGAGCTGAGCTGAGAATCAAATGGAAGTTGTTTCCTTCTGTCTTGTTGTTCGCTCAGTTCCACAAGCTCAATGCAGAGGTGCATAGGCAGGTCAGTCCTGAGCGTTTGCTTTGTACAGAACCCTAGACAGTCAACAAAGTATTGCTTGCAAAAAGGTATTTTTTGTTTGTGATTGTTGAGTAAGCTGTTCTGTATCGAAGTTTTTCATTTGATAAGGTAAAATCCCTCTTTTATATGTTAATATTTCAGCACTTGCTTTATTTAAGGTATATATAAAGTATATATAGATTCTATTCAATTACAATTTTAACCGCCAAGGGGTATCCACAGCAGTTCAATCCATAGGAATCATGCCAAATCCATGTTTCTTCAGACAGCTATGTTTGTGAAGAATAAGTACAAAGCAAGCAAAGGAGAAGGACATGTTCACAACAACTTCTCAGGCTCCATCAAAACTTCATTTACGTACTATGGACTCTTCACTAAAACCTTCAGGCATAATACAAATGAAGATAATGCATTGTGGGTTTTGACAAATGTAGAAGTTTCAAAATAATTAAGAATGCAAACCACTGATTAAAGAGTTTTTGAAATGCTGTATCAGTTTATGAATCATCTGCCCATTGGTCATAATATACAGGCAAATTAAAAATCAGCTGAAGGATATTAATTAAAGAAGATTAAAAGAAAAATGCTACTTGCCATGCAAGAAAATGAAATGTGCTCATTGTTGCAGTGAACCTTAATATGTAAATAAGCTTATGATGTGTGTTTCCCTCATTATTGCAATAAGTGTAATTTAAAACAAGCAGAATGTTCTCCAGAACTGGCGATTTCTTACAGGATTGAGATTCTTCATCAGCCAGCGCGTTTTGAAGTGGTTGGTCAAATTCAGACCTAGAGGCAAGCTGGACTGTTCAGGTGGATTCTTTAGCTCAAGATTTTGAAAAACAGAAGTTCTGTCTTTTTAGCCCTTTAGAGAGATCTGCCCATAATGGTGGGGACATTTTGTTTCTAAATGAGCTCTTACATTTTATTGTGTTTTTGAAGCTTTCTGTTTTATGATAGCAAAAACTGACTGCTGTTTAGTGTCCAAGAGTAGAGGATCCTAGATGTTGTGGGTGAGTACTCATTTGATTTTGGGTGGTCAAACAGACAAGCATTTGATCTTTCTGTTTCTGTTTTCCATTTGCTAAAGTGGGAAGGTAGCATTTGAAGCATGTAGCAAAGGTGTCCAGGTTTTACAATCTCTCTGTAATGCATGAGTGAAAATGCTAACTTCTGTTAAAGCATCTTTCATTAAAGCTTCGGATAGTTTATGGGAAGGAAAATCTATTTTAGGAACCACTTGTGCGTGGGAGAAAGGAGGAAATGCACTCTCTTGGGTACCCCTCGTTCTAAAAGTGTTACTGTAAACTTTTCTTTCTGAGTTGAGAAAGATTCCCATTTGCTTACGATTCATATATTTTTAAATATTGGAAGAGTTAGTTACCCCTGCTAACAAGATGTAACACTGTCTATATTTCAGTGCACTAGAATCGAACTTAAATCTTGGGTGTGTTAGATAACAAGAGGAAAAGCTGTGACATATCTCCAAAACTTATTTTCTACACAGTATCTGGCACTTTTGGGCATCTTTTTTATCTAAAATGTTGACACTGGTATACACAGATGGGTGGTGGCCAGGTCAAACTCTGTAGCTTTGCTACTGTTGTGATGGTGTCATTATGCCAATGGAAAAGCCAGTCAAGAAAGCTGCCCTGGCTTCGCCGGATTGGTCTGTGCTGGAGCGTGTGCAGAGCTGGAGTGTTTGGAGTGTGTGGAGAGTAGGGAGTGTTGGACAGCAAACATGATTCAGAAATTGAAGCTAGTTTGACTGAGGCTGTCGGTAACACATTGCAGCAGACGTGGCTGGCTTCAAAAAGGCCTGTTCGTTTCCCACTGACAATAGGGTCAGAGCACAGTGCATGGGGGTGAAAGCTAATGGAGGGGATAGTTTCTTTGCTAAGCCCTAACAGTCTGCAGTTGTTCACCGGGGAACGTGATGTTTGCAGACAGGGCTGGATGCCACTCCAATGTGGATGAAGGATGGGCTGCCAGGCAAGGGGTGCCTCTCACTGCCATGTCACCTACTTTCCATGCAATACTGGGAAGTGCTGGGTGTGGTAGAAGATTTTATTGCTGGTAAAATCTGTGAGGAAAAGAAACAACAGACTGTATTATGCAGAGATGCATGTCAGAGGGATATCATGGCTTGCACTGCCTGTCTGTCTCATCCATTTCTATTCCAACATGCGTATGTTCTGGGTAAAAACTGAGGGAATTGTACAAGGTCACACAAGAACTTGTGATTAAACAGGTAGTTGAGCCTCAATTTCTTGTGTCAGGCTAGTGGTCTAAATGGTTCCCCATGCTACCTCGATGGAAGGAAAACATCCCTCAGTAGCTTCTGGAGAAGGTGCACCCAGCTTAACAGCTCTGTAACTGGTGCTGATTTGAATCTGAGAACTCAACTTGAGCACCCCTTACAGAGCGTGAGTTGCCAGCAATGTACTGATTTGCACTGCAGGAGCACTGTTTTCTGGACTCCTGCAGCTCTTACCTGCAGCAATCTATAGAGACAACAGAATACCTTCAGGTATTCCCATTTGACTTTTCCTCTGGTAAGAAAGGGCTGAGAAGTGCTGTGAATCTAACGATTAGCTAAAATCACACAGCTGTCACAGGGAACTGTTCTGCATCCTGCTGCGCTGGCATTGCTTTCTGTTGGCAGAATGAGTTGTGATGTGCAGGGACAGGGAAAGCATGTTGTTGCTTCAGAGTAAATCAATATGAGATAGTGTGCACGTGCAGGATTTGGACATGTTTCCTTGATTACTGAAGAAGGCAACAAATGAGTGGTGAAGGAAATATTTTTGAAAACATTAATGGCAGCTTGGAGAATTCATCTTCTGTAATGTCCTTATAATCGCTGTGACCTAGAGCTGGTTGAACATTCATCCCATTGTAATATTTTTCCACTGAAAAATGTTGATTTCAACAGTCAAGGTATATCGCTATTTGTAAACTTGTCTCTGAAAAATTTTTGAGGTTACTCATTTTGATAAGATCGGAAACACACAATGAAGTTATTCAGCTATTTTGATACAGATACTTTATATGGAATATTCGGAATGCTAAAAATATTTGTCTCTATGAAACAAAAATAAAACATTTAGCACAGAATTCTGAAATTTGCTCTTCCCATCCTAGTCCAGGCTGGGCCATGACCTCTGTGGACCTTGGTTGTCTGTAATGCTGCCATGTCAATAGGCTTCTCAGAGCTTTGTTAAACGATAATTTTAAAGTTTTTGAATATCAAGTTTGTTTTGTGGCAAGAAACTCCATTTTACCTCCTCTCACTGGAAGGACTTATTGCCTATCTCGCTTCAAAGTAGGACAATGTACACGACTCAAAATTCTGCACCATTCAGGCTGTCCTGACATTTCCTCCCTCCCATCATGAAAAGCCTTCAGCTTTGACACCTGGCTTTCATCTGGCTTTTCTTGATGCCAAACATATATCACTAGTCTGTGTTTCCTACATTTAAAATTTATCTGTAGAATAGTGTGAGGGTATGCTGGCATGTTTACACAAAAGATGTAGTGACTGGAAGCTCCGTCACACAAACTTACCAGCATATGTATGTGTTTGATGATAACGTGTATTAGTCTGCAGTATTAGTCAGGAAGTGGTCTCAGATCAAAGTCTGTCTTTTCTTTAAATACTTTCCAGTTGCTTCTGCATCTCTGAGCCACTCTCTTCTCTTCCAGTTTGAAGAAAATCTGGTTGCTTTTAACCATTTGTAGTTTGTACTAAAACAGGAGAACACAAATCATACAAGGTGACTATTGCTTGTATCTATTAAAAATGGACAATTTTTGGATAGAGGCAAGTGTTGTAGAGACATCTCATCAGTACAAACATTCTCATTCCAGTGCTCAGTACCTCAGTTTTTCACTATATTACCTGGGAAGCCGGAGCCCTTCTCAGTGCTAGAACTGCTCTAAGTGCCATCTGTTGCATTAGTCATAATATTCTTGCTGTCACCTTGTTCCTCTCACCAAGTGATTGTCTTTCTCTGTGTAGTTCAGCTTTGGGAACAACCATCAGGCAGTTTGTGGGTGCCTTCCTGACAAGGTGTGAATCTAACTCCCCCTTGTCTCTCTCTCTGTAGTGATTCAATATAAATGTTATGAAGCCACATCAATGCCTAAAGAGCTTTCACTCCCTCAAATGCTTTGCTGCTTTTGAAATGTGCTTCCTCACTCTCAGGAGATTCCTTCCAATGTTAAGGAGTTTTAGGAGAGGCTTGGAGCCATCTGCTATCTGGCTTGAAAGAAGCATGTGTAAGAGCAGTGGCTACTGTTCCTGTTGTGTACTGAGCTAGGCTTAAAACTATACATCGTAGATTCAAATATTTAATTCTCAGCAGAATGAAGGCCAGTCACTCCTCATTTAAAAATGTGTGAGACCGTTTAGCCTCAGAATGATAGTTTTAGGGTTTCTTCAGTTATTCTGAAACCTTTTCTCATCATAACTTTTTGGTTTGGTTTGGTTTTTCTTTCTCCTAGCTAAATGAGATGTAGGGAGTGCCAATATTCCAGAGAGAAGTTAGCTGGCTGACGTTTCTTACCTAGTAAATAGGTTCTAAGATAGGTCTCTGTGCAGTCACTCTATAGCAGAAAATCGTCACTAGACGACACCATCAAGTGGTTTTGGATTGAAAAAACTGCATTCTGTTCCACATCAGGCTGAGGTTCCCACCTTTAACTGCAAATGCTTTTGTTACATGTAGCTACAAGGTTCACATATTTCCTGAGGCTCACCAGCCTGCTCACTCACAAATAAGCCTGTTTGCTCACTAGAAGGGATCAGTACCAGCAGAGAAGTGTTACAAAAAAGTGGAAATTTTTTGGCCAACTAATATCCATGACAAAACTTAAGGATAATTTTAATGGCCTGTGTCTTTCCTCTAAGATCTTCTCTGCGAAGAAGCCATAAAGTGAAAGTCAACTATGGTCAGCCCCAAGGGGCAGATTATAGAACCACTTTTCGTGAGCCCTATCAAAGAACTGTGAAGCTGTCTAAGGCCTGTGACCAAGATTGTTTCTCCATGCTCCAGCGAGGGTGCATGCACCTCTTAAATGCTGAAGTGAGGTGCTGCATTATAATGAGTACTTCAGATTTAGGATCCCCTTGGTCCTCCGTCTCTGAGAGAAGGTGGTGTTCTCTGCACAGCCACTGGGACACACTGTGCTCTTCAAGTGTGTAGAGAGCTAAGATGCAGCAAAGGGCAGTATGAACAAAAGAAGTGAAAAGATCTGTTACGTACAGAGGTCTTTCTACTTAATTTTCTGCTAACCCACGTAATTGCAGGAACCAAAAATGATGCATGCTGTTCCTTACGGTGAATTACTGGGGTCCTCTGGCATGACCTGGTTCAACTCTAGTTATTGCTTTCAGATGAGGTTTCAGAAATTACTTATTATTTGACAAATCTGGCATTTAAAACAATCACTTTTTTTTGGTATTGCCTTCACAGTGCCACCTCCTCTGGCAGGGAAATCAGCATGTAACGTCAGACTTTGCACTTGGCTTTTCTGAATATCTCAAAAAAGATTCACAGAACGCTAACACACAGAAGCTCATGTCCTGTTGAATATGTCTCTTTGCTCTTAGCAGCTGTCTTGTATTTCTGTTCCAGCACTTCTGCATACATTTTTTTTTTAATGTTAAGAATTTTCACAACAGTAAGAAAGGTACAAAATTTATGTGGCAGCAGTGGTAACTACAGTCGTAAAATGTGCAATACACTTCGTAGTGAAACATGTCCAGTTGACCCAACCACATGAGTCTGGTGATTCTTCCTAAGCCTGTTTTAACTAATTTTGAAGGTGTCTCTGATGAAATGCCAAAAATGAATGCAGACTTTGCTACCAGGGGACTCTCATCACCGTTTTGTTCCTTGGTTGCAAAGCCACCTGAACTCAAACCAATATGGCTGTTTTCACCTCTAATTGTAAACCTCAGCTGAGTCATTTAATTGAGGTCAATCATCGCTGTCTTGGGTAATGATATGATGCCAGCTTCCAGGTTGATTTGCCACTTGCTCCACAGTAGAAGCACCAGTAAGTAATAGGTTTAGATAAGAGACTTATCTAACATTGCAGGTGCTATTTATGCCTTTCTGCAGAAGGCCCTTCTTTTGTTCTGGCATTGCTGTTTTGACACAATTTTATGCAAGCATTTCCTATATGTGTGCACTGACAGTGATAGAAGATGGAACACATCAAACCTCTCTTTAGACAGAAAATACCTTTTAAATTTTTTCCAGAGAGCATTCACTTCGTTCTGAATTCCTTTTCCCCCAATGAGATGCATGGAAAAGAACCTCTTATTTTAACCCATTGTTCTGTGAAATGAATTTTTAAAAGTTGAAACTCCCTGTTTGCCCCTTTTCTCCTGTACACTTGCAGAGTGTTGGGTTTTCCTGGAAAGTAATGTTGGTTGTTGCTGTTGCTTTCCTGTTTAGAATGTTGTGAAATGCTTCATTTCAGCCTTAATCTGTGGTTTGCCTTAGCAAAATTGCTAAGAGCTTACTGCTGCCTCTTGTCCTAGTGGGTCACGCTACCAAAAATGCCTCGGCAGATACCAATGACATTAAAGATGCCTGAGCTGAGGGTGTCAGTGGTGGTGCCCGTCAGGCTGTGGGACACCCGGGGTGCATTAGCCTGGTGGCAGGAATGCAAGGACAGGGGGAGCGGGGATGGGATCTGGTGTTACACTCTGCCTTCCCATCTCATCTGGGCTTCTCAGAAAGAGATTTCTCATCCAACCGAACTCCCAGCCACTGTATCCATGAGATCTTTTTCTCAGACAAACTGTGGGAGTTGCAGTTTTGCAGGAATTTGGCCCAGAGAGGAAGAGGGAGGCTGAAAGTGCCGATCCTGGAGAGCAGCGCGTTGGCAGCGCCGCAGCAGCTTCCCGCCATGTTGGGCTGCTCTGAAAAAATATGGGTAGAGATAATGTAAAAAACCAAACAAACAATAAAACAAACCAAAACACGTGGCTTGAAGCAGTTTTATTTTAATAAAATGAAAATCTTCTGTTAGAAATCAGAAAATTAGTCTAGTGGAAAATTCTCAGTGTTTTGCTGGCAGTATTAAGAAATTTTCTGCCTTTATTGCTTTCAATTATTTTAACCCTTTCAATATCAAACCCACAGTAGTAGATTATTACATTTCTTTCTTATTTTGCCAGTATTTAGGAAAATTGTTTGCTTCTTTGGTTTGGTTTATATATCTAAAGGTGATGGAAGACAAAACTCCTTTTCCTTGCCCTGATGCTGTTGGAGCTGCTATTTGCTCACGTGGGTTCACGAAGAGGCATCCCTGGAGCTGGGGCTGCCCATCAGCCGAAACATTATTCCTCTGAGTTGCTTCCCGAGTCACTTCTTGGAAAAGAGTTGCCATTTCTCGTGCAGTAACAGAAGACAGCAGCATGGAAAGCTAGAAGAGCAAAGTGTGATTAGTTTTAAAGCATAGCACAAACAATACATGAAAATTATGACCAGTTGTGAAGAGAAGCGTGAAGGACTGAGACGAATTTATACTCTTCTAGCTCCCTTCTAAATGAAAAGCAGGCATAAAAATCGTCTGTGTACTGATTTGCATGCATGAGAACAGGGGGTGGTTGGATGAAAACCAGCTTATGGTGCCCATCCTTCACTTGTTAAATAATCTAGACAGAGGATGAGATCCATTCATCGCCGGTGTGTTTGTATCCCAGTGATTCCAGGGCCGCCCCCACCCACAAGCTGGATTAAGCCCCGTGGTTTCTTGTCTGTAAACTGTTCCAGCTTTGTGCCCCGCTCCCCACTCTGCTCACAGCCACACCGGGGCGATCTGGCGAGGGCAGACAGGCCCGGTCTGAGGCCGTTGTGTCGCGGCTCTGGAAGGACGGACAGACGGACGGACAGACAGACGGACGGACGGACGGACGGACACCCCCACTCCGCCCCTCACAGCCGGGCCCGCGGCTGCCGCTGCCCGCCAGGTGGCAGCAAAGGGCTGGGAACGGCACCGGCCCCACTCGCCATGGGCGCTGGAGACCGGGAGGACAAGGGGGCCAAAAATACCCCGTGAAGGGCTTGCGTGGGCATGTCCGCAGCTGGTGTTCCTTAGGTGAGCTCACTCTGGTTCTCCAGGAGTTAGAAAATGAACGTGGAATCAATGCAACACTATTCGCTCTGGCAATTGTAATATTTATTTTTTAAAAAGCGTTTCTTCAAATACGTTTTGATGTTCTACACATCACATGTTAATAAGTTGCATTTCTGGAGTGACCCTTACTGCAGAGCTCATGTTTACCCACTGTAAATGAGCTCTCTAAATTTCCTGGAATTCTTCCTGAGGGTGTGAGAAATACTGTAAGACATTTAAAATGCCTGTTTCATGTTTCCCTGCCTATTTATTCCTAATGACGTGCATGAATTCATAATGCATATTGAGATAACATTAAGATTTGTAGCCTGAAGCAGGAAAAGGTAGAATGGCAAATACTTGGCCTTTGCTGATAACTTGGTTGGTTGTAAAGGGAAGGTCAAAATTCATATGCTTTGCGATGAATTTCTAGCAACTGTCAGCTGCTTCCCAAGACCTCATGTCACTCTACTTACACGTGATTTTTATCCTTAACTTATACATTAAAGAATTTATGAGAGTTCTAAATCTCCCTCTGTTAACCATGGATGAAGATGAGCTGCCTCACAGCCCTTTAATCTTGTTTATCAGTCCATGCTTTTCTAAAGTTGCATAGATCCAATGAGAGCATTTTTGGAGGCTATAATGAAACTAAGAAATGCTTTGTTTCAAAAGATGTTTTAACATACACCTTGATCACACATTTATAGGCGATTTTAAATTATACTGTTTTTTTAACAAGGAAAGCAATAATGCCACCCTGTAGATATTAATCAAAACTGTTGAAACTATTTTCAGAAATTGCTTAGGTGTTTGGAAAGCTGTCTTATTAGAAGGCAAGGATGATGAATAACCACTGTCCTGCATGCCTACTTTTGTGCTTTAGCACTTCTCATTTGCAGATCTCAAAATGCTTTCTTTTCAGCAGCTCAGGCCCTTTCACAATCTGTCTCTTTTATAGACAGTTGTGTCAGATGAGTGACCTCTTGTTAGTGACTGGCAGAGCTAGTAGGAAATCCCCCTCATGATATGCTAGAGTCTAGGAAGTCAAATATATCTCATTTGAAATGCAAATACATCTTACCATTGTCCTTAATGGGACATTTCTTCTTTGACTGTGTTCACATATAGTAAATGCCTTTCTTTGCAATAAGCAGAGAGAGGAGTTAGCTGTTTGCTCACTGACACAGTTAGAAACCTTTGCTGGAGATCATTGGATCGGGTTGTTATTCAGCCTGAAGTGTTGTGTGACAAACTCTGGGCCGGAAAAATGATTTTGGGATGCAGGTGAACCAAGCGAGTCAGTCTTCACCATGGTGTTTGCTTGTTTGTTTTCAAGAGAGCATTTCTCAGCCATGGATTTCCAAACCAGTGCTTGTATTGTACTGTAACGCATTTTTAAATATTTTGGTGAAGAGTAATAAGGCAAGACTATATCAGATATGCCTATAGAATCCATAGGAGTTAGGCTGGGTTGGCACATTCTAGCCAGCAGGTTTCTGCACAGAGTTGCTGGGCAGGCACCTGGAGGCTGTGTGGCTGCAGGAGGCGGTGTTGCTGCTCTCAGCTGTGCTCATCAGCCGCAGCACTGACCAGCTGCAGCTCTTTGGGTCCCAGCACCAGGTCATTTAGGATTAGCTCAAAGCTGACTTGTGAGGGGTAGATACTCCCTTTGCTCTAACTAGGGCGATGGGGAAGAGTCCAGCACAGCTCTCGGGCCTTGCAATGCATTACTCTTCTTTTCCTGCTTGCCCGGTTATCTTCATATATGGGTCAATACGTTGCAGTGTGGTACCCAGCTATGTGTCTCGAAATAGAAAATGGTTCAGAGAGCTCCTCTGCAATTCCCGCAGGTGGAAATGTGGAGCAGCTGATGTGCTGCCCTTGTCCAGGTGCTCCTGCGCTCCCTGCAGAGCTTATTTTCTGTGGGAAGCAAGTCACAAGTTGCTTTGATATTGAGATTTTGCCTTAAATTAGTGCAAAACAATAAGATGATCATCTTTTTTTGAGCAATAGGAACAGGACTGTTGTCTCCCATTCCTCTGTTTAGCTTCTATATCTCTTCCACTTCAGTAGCACACTCAAGCACAATCTCTTTTGCCTTTCGTATGTATTTTTCAGTATTTTTTGCTTAAGAGCTTTGCTTATCAATATTTGCATTCAAAGAGAGTTAATACTTCAGCTGATCATGCTATTGATCTTCTCCAAAAGATATTTTACCAGTGAAAATTGATTGAATTTAACTGAAGTGGCAAAAGATTTGGAAACAAGATGTAATGAGGTCTCAGCCTTTTTTCCCCATCAGGTTTTATTTGCTAAAATCCTAATATATTGAGCATAAGTGAGAGAAATCAAGATAGATAGGAAAAGGCAATATAATGTTGTAGAATTAGTTCAAATTTCCTTTATATAGTGCATGTGGGCCATCTAGGCATCTTGCTGTGTACATTTAGAGGATGGAGAACTTGAATAAGCTGAGCCTTTTCCCCTTCACATTGATCCAGTAGGGTTCAACATAACCCATCACCTGGCCAAAAGCTCATTACTGTGTTGAGTCAGTCAGCTGATATAAGCAGTTCTCCTGCTGAACATGCTGATCTTATGAAAGTATAAAGTATAAGTGATTTTAAATCTCTTTTTTTGTCTTAGCCAGAGAAGCAAGGAAGCATATATCACTTCTGCAGGATCACGAGTTTCTTGGGGTTGTCACAAATCAGTTGGAAGTGTAAGGGCAAGTATGGCCTTTGCTTCCTTGCTGAATCAGTAACGATACCTGTTTGTGTCAAGGGAGGAGGAGAGGAGCTACAACAAATACTGTTCTAAGAGCACAGAGAAGAGCGGGCAACTTAGTAATGCTACTGTGAGGTGTGAACACAGAGTTAAGTGGGAACAACAAGGGAACAAGTGAACTGTCCCCAAACCAGACCTGGCCCAGCTTGTTCCTGGCTCTAGCCACATCTGTCATTTGTTCTGTCTGGCCTCAGGGCAGCCCTCGGGAGGAGGCTGGTTGAAACATGTAGGGACCTGTATGCCCGGGCACATCTGGCGCTGCAGTAGGCATCTGGCATGTGCAGTTAGGCTCCAGCACAGTTAGGCTGGTCTGGCAGCTCTGTAGGCAGGAGGTTGGCTCTGAGGGCAGGCATGCCTACAGCTGTTCTGCAATCTGCCTGGTGCAATCACTCTCAGATCTGTTGCCGTTGTGCTTCCAGAGCTACACGCATTCTATCTTTGGGACTGCTTGCGAGCTGAGTAACTTGAAAGCAATGGGGAGGCAGCACTTCAACTAAGCATAAAAGCTTGTGTAACTGACTTTTAAAGGGCTTCCCAGTGTGTCTCTCATAAGAATCAAATAATGCCTGATGATACATCCATTTTCACAGGGTTTTGAGGTAGATATCTTATTGCTCAGAGACAGGCTGTTCTGATTACTTCTGTAGGGACTTATGTACATTTTAGTACCTTTCGCCAAGAAGCTTCAGTGGCAAACCGCATAGATGATTGACAAACTTGTGCCACTGGGAGTTTGTGAGAGTTTGCCACGTATTCTGTTTAGAGCAGTGGCATTACACAGTCTTGCAGCTTCATATGGTGGCTGCTAAAAATGAAACCTGACTATTCAATTAAAATGGTATTCTCAGGCAAATGCTTGTCCTAAGCAAAACTGCAGCTAGGGGTCTCTGTGTACATGTAGGAGGCAGCAATATGGCAGGCTCAGAATTCGTTTGTCACTCTTAGAAGTTTTTCTGATAGTGTATTGGAAGGATTTTCTGATTCCAGATAGGTAAAATACAAGGCTTGATGTTTCTATGGCACGTACCCTTAGGCTTTCTCCTACTCGCACCTCTCTTTTGTGTGGCTCTGCATTATGCATCTACCAGCATGTAACTGATTGTCGTGGCATGTCGTTCATTGGCCTCTCTGGGATTTAAGGTGCTGCTTCAGGGATTGCCTGGCAAGGAAGGACAGGGTTCCGGCTGTGTACTGGACTTTGCTGGATGGCTGCTGACAACAGCTACCGCCCTCTGTTGCTACTTTGCCTACGAGTGTTTTGCCAGAAAGTGACATTTGATGTGATGCAAAGAGCTTGGATTTTAGCCCTTTGCTAGTGATGTAGTGGTCAAAAGGGCTGTCTTTGGCCAGAGTTAGTGGCACTTCCTCTCAGAAAAGGAATTGGCTTCAGAAAAAAAGATTGCCTAATCAAAGTGCAGTATTACTAATTTGGGCCCTTTTCATCAATGAAACATAATGTAAAAAAACCGGTGTGCCCTTATGTAAGAGTGAGGTACACGGCACCAGAGTAATTTGCATGGATCTGTGGCACAGCTGGGACCAGTCTCTGTTTCCTAATCCGGAGGTCAGCGGGGGTTTAAGAGAGGCAATCTCCCCTGCTAATGACTCTTCCATAATAGTGTCCATGTTTTCCAGATTGAAATTAAAATTAATTGTTAAAAAGTGCCTGCAGTAGAGAACGTGATAAGTACCCAAGAGTGAACAGAGAAGCTGTGTAAATCTCCTGGATTGGTTTAGCCTCCAGTGGCTGAGATTTTTTAGATCAAAGAAATAGAAAAGATTATAGAAGTAGGAACATGACAGCTCCCCAAATGTAAGTGCTCCAGGTTTCTCTTTTTGCAGGGAGAAACTGACTTGCAACGGAGGGAATGTGTTTCTTCCTTTTCATTCTTTTTGTGTTTTTGGATCTGAACGTGTTAGTTTCTCTTTGAAGAGTTTACTTTAGAGCTTCATGATGAGCTGCAGGTGGGTTGTGGAATCAGGGTGACAATATATCATTCATTATGACACCTTTTGCTGACGAAGAGTGTCTTTTAAAAATGAATTGCTTGATTAATGCACATTTTTATTAAAAATATCAATTCTCAGCCTACTCTGTACATGGAACTGACCTGAAAGAAACTTGCTCAAAAAAGCATCAAAAATTCCCTAGAAGCATAAAGTAGCAGCCTTCTCCGCTGCATGCAATCAGTGCAGAGGAACGGTAAAACTTAGCAGAACTGGGTATTTCTTGTTCTAAAATTAAACAGTGTAGCTTTTACTGAGCAAGGTATGTGAGGAATAAATGTTTTATGTGTTATACATGATCTAGCTTATAATAAGTATAGGAGAAGTTCTCCCTTTTACTGATACAAAATGCATTTGGGAAAGTGCTGAAACAGGAAGAGGAGACATGGAGGAGACACGCCTGTCGTAACCGACTGACTCTTGCAAAGCGCTTGGTACTTTCCCTTCCCACAGAAGTCCATGGGAGTTGAGGGCATGCTGCACTTTGCTGTAGGCACTTAGCACATCTAATCTAATCAATTTTTAATGTGACTTTCACTTTGTACCATCATGCTGTATACAAAAACCAGATACAGCTATGTGATGTTTTTGCTAATGTTTCTTAATGCACTGAGGTCAGAAAATACAAAGTCTTATAGCAACAACCTCCTTTGACTCTAGATTGACAGCTGTAGAAGTTAGCAAGATAGACAAAATTGTTTCACAATTTTCGCCATGTTAATATACAGAGTGTTTCAAAAAGATGGACGCAATTTCAAAGCAGTATATTTCATGATGGCAACATGTTACAATTACACAAAAATTTACAAATGGTTTAATGAGTTATCAAGTTTTAGTAACCTTTTTATAAATGCTCTGTGTTCCATTCACCTGCTATATGGACAACATCAACATGATAGTTGAATTTGTCCCAAACACCTCTCAAAGTGTCTTCTTCCACTGAGGTCACCACTGCTGTGATTCTGGTTTTGAGCTCATTCAGATTAGTCATTAATGGTGGCAGAAAAACATGGTCTTTGACATATCTCCACAAGAATAAGTTGGAGGGTGTAATGTCTGGGAATCTTGGGGGCCAAGAGTGTAGCACCAAGTCCTGGGGTTCCATGTGACCTATCCAACATGGAGGCAGCATTTCAAATTGGGTCCATCTTTTTGAAATGCCCTGTAGTTTGAAATATTCACATTTGCAGTTTGCAATATCAGGGTGTCTTCCCCATCAGCAGAGAGTAGTCTTGACCCTTCTTACACTGACATAAATAATACTTCTGTTCTTGACTTTGCTGGGTCAGTTTTGAGCCTTGCCTCTGATTTCTCTAGATGATGAAATCAAGGTATGTGTATTTATAGAGGAAGATTGTGATTGTACAGTTGGACCGCTTCTGTTCACACACCAAAGTACATTTACAGCCTTATGTGACTGCATTTCATCTGTAGTCAAAGCCCGCTCCCTGTCTACATAGTTGGGATGTGTCAAGTACAAGTGCTTTGGAAGTCCACAGTCATTTCCTCCTCTTTTTGTGGGGTAAAGGGAAGAATAATAAATACAACCAAAGATGGACTTTTCACTGTGATTCAGTCCTGCTACATACAGGTTAAGAGATGCAAAGGTGGCGTATGTATGGAGTGATATGCTAGAGATTTGTAGCTCTTGATGCCTAGTTGGCATGGCTTTGTCCTGCTAAGTTCCTCGTCTGAACATAGTTTGGTTTTGAAGAAAAACAAGAATGGAAGCTTGGGTAATTATGGATGGTGTCGTCCTTACTTGGTTGCTCATAACTCTTTGAATAAACTGCTTCATCCAGCCTTCTTTATTGGTTGAAAAAAAATTAACTGCATTAACTACAGCGATCATGATCATTCCTTGATTTGCAAGCTGGTTTCATAGAAACAAAGAGGGTCCATTTTCCTTTTCCACATCAAAGCACACTAAGCTTCTTGTCTGTGCCTCATCAAAGGAATGATTTCAACACATGTATTCCTCAGAAAATGACAGGAGGAACTGGAAACAAAATTGCAACGAAACATTAATTTAAAATAACACAAGCATCCTAATTGGAGATTTGCTTTAACAGATTTCCCCACGTCTGAAAAATGATGGCTGGGAGCATAATCAGGCTTCCAGCAAGCATCATCTTTGAATTGTTCATAATAACTCTTAAATGCATTCACTGCAATTTTAAAATGAACTTGGAAGCCATTATCTGTGTGGGTAATCTAAGGGACCACATCTTGATCTTTTGCTCAAGAAAGATGTATTCATTAAAACTGCTAAAAACAACAGAGAACAGAAGGCATGTCAAGGTCACTGTGATATTCTTGATCTGAAATTACTGCTGTAGTTTGTACAGCGCATACATAAATCACATCTGGGCCATCTAGGTTCCACTGACTCAGCTAACGTTACACGAGGGATGAAGTGGCATAAGGTACCAGTGCTTTCTGTGAGAAACCAAATACAATGTGTCTCCAAACCACATTCATCTCATATAGTTAGAAAACCATTGCAAAAGCAAACATCCCAAATTCTCATCACTCAGGGTTCACAAAGGCTGAGGAGTATGAGCTGTCACAGTACAGTCAGCAAAGAGAAACTGCCTCTATGTCCTTAAAAAGAAAATAATTGTCTCATTAATATTAACAAAAAACATCCAGCCACATTCATCGGGTTAAATTCAAGAACATATTGTGAATGTCTGAATATATTGCAGCTTACATGTGCAAGGGCATCCAGTACTAATTAATTCAGAATAACTTGATGATGGATTTTTGAGGGTTTGTAGGCAAGAGATTAGAAAAGCCACATGTGGAGAGTGACAAGGAGACAGACACACAAACAGTGTCTGGGATGGAGAAGCATTTATTAATAAAAGGAGACGTCCACACAGTGCTGACTGCTAGCAAGTGATGCACTCCCATGGAGTGGGTGTGAGTTTCCCATGGAATCAGGTTAAGTTCCATTTAATCCTGCTTATTATTTAATTAAAAGGCAGGGTAGCGGGAGCCCTGCATCTCCTCTGTTGGAGCCCTTCACGTTTTACTGCTCAGCTTTGTGTCCTGCGGTATGAGGTGGAAAGCAGCTGCCCAACAGCATCCTGGATTGCAGGGCACAGTGACATTACTCTGTGTTCATTGAAAGGATGTATATTAGCACATCTCGTTGTTTCGTGACTAATGCAGAGGAGAAAAAAATAAGGCAGGCCAACAAAGGACTTTTTGATAAGGTTAACAGACAATGTAATCAGAATGGTATTTGTACTGGGAGGCTGTTTTCAAAAATCTCTGCTCTCACTTTCCTTTTCTAGACTTAAGCTATGCCGTAATCCACATTTACTGCCAGCTCTAGATCCCTAGATCTGATGGCTGCAGCAGGGCCTAAATTAAGCTCTTAATACAAATCCATTAGGAAAAAAAATGGGGAAACTGGCTACCTGGACTCTACAAGTGAAACAAGGGAATTTGGCGTAGGCCTTTTAGGATAGAGAACAGGTAATGGATGGTGTGTGTCATGATAACAATGTTTTACATAGCATTAAAAGTCAGGATGCTGTTTCCTTTTGAATCCCTGTATTTCCTTCAGGAAAATGCTATGAAATGTCTGTGTTCTTTGGTCAGCTTTCTGATTAAATTCCAGATCTGATGAAAGCCAGATAGAGTACAGCAGTGTCAGTGGAAGCAGTTAAGGAATCTTCCTATGAAACTACCACTACTGCTGCAAGTACTTTAGCAAGGTAGTCTGTGCACTAGTTTTTCAGGTGTTTGAGCTTAGAAAGTTAGTCAAAGGATTACCTTCTAGTTTAGTTCTTCAGTGCACAGAACAGCCTCTTGTACTACTTCAGTGTGTCTGCTCCATGGGCATGACACAGTTGTAAACAGTTGTAAGTACAAGTGTGGCAGAATAGAGTTCTTGCTGCTGACTGGTGTTCTTAGGTACAACAAAAATGCCAAGATTAGTAATGGTCAGGTACAACACACAGTGAGATACATATCTGGACAGCTGGGTATGCTGATCCCTAATTTCGCTTCAATCACAGCACAATGATGCAGCCTTGCTGCTTTCTCAGCACCTCATTTAGGGGCCTGCCCTAAATTTTCAAAGGTTGAGTCGGACTTGACTGAGATGACACAAGTCAGTAGGATGATGTGGTGGAAGGGATATCTTTTTCCAGAGGAAATTGCCTCCATTAATGAAGTTAACAGCTTAAGAAGTATTTTATTATTTGGGAGTGATGGGAGAGCGCAGACTCCTAAGGCAGCAAAGGGAACTAAAAGAATTGTTTTGAATTTTACATGTCTTGGAATTTTCTATTTTTTGGATGTAGAACATGTGATAGCTGCCTGTGTTTTGTTTGACCTCAGGACTGAAGATACTCTGGGTGATCACATTTGTGTGGTGCATCTCTGCTTCCTCTACTACTTCCAAACATAACGGAAAATGGTGACTAATCAGCAAAGCTGAGGCTACCTTACAGGCTGTCTCTCCCTTTATTCACTGTCTTGAAAGAACATCTGGGACTCTTCTTCCAACAGTGCTTTGATTTTTAGCTCAGGAGTAATGAGAGAGCAGGATGTTCTCTGTGAATCGGCCCTAACCCCTGTTGTTCTGACAAAGCAAAACCCAAGGTTTTTGACCTTGTTGGCAAGTCTTTTCTGCTTATTCATGAATTTTACTGTGGTCAGGACATGGGAAAGGTTTTGGCTTTACATGTTTGCACTGGAAAATGCTCCCGCTTTTGTTCATTCAAATGGAGAAAAGGGTTTTGTTCTCCTCCTTGTATTGCGAGTTTAAGAGGAAACTGCCTCTATTTCCATTGCTGTTTCTACATTGCCATGGGAACAGATTTGAAGTGCTGCATCCATTAAGTCACTTAATTGAAAAATGGCACCGTTTATCCATTCAAACTGCACTTTTGCCACTGCTCTGTGTACATCTACATGGCACAATGTAGTTTTTGAGGCAGTTTGGTCCCAGAAGCAATATAGCTCCATTAACTGCGTTTGGGCATGGTGGTTTGGGTTGGGATAAATACTATAGGCATGGTGACATAGCTGTGCTGCCAACTCAGGCTTGGGTGAGGTGATTCCGAGTTAGTTCAGGTATATACGCTGATATAATGTAGCCCAATATAACACTGCATTTAGTTGCACGGGAGTTTCTCGTAAAACTTCTCATAACACTTTGCATTCATTTACTGTTTACTGGTGCAAAAATTCAATGTCATATCTAGTTTTTTGTTCATTTTGAGGTTGGTTTCTGGTTCTGGAATGCTAAATCAGATTTCACGTGACCAGAATAAAGCTTTCAAATGTAATTCTGTAGTATAGCAATTACTGCCTTTTAAGTGTGGCAGTCAGGAGAGAGTGAGGCACAAATTGAGGCAAAATGAGGCCTCCTGAAGAAGAAACCGCAGGGCTTGTATTTTTGACTGCACAATACCTAAATGCCAAAGAATTTTAAGAGTATGTTAATGTTATAAAATCTATCAAAACTGTACGTATTCTTACCTAGTAAGTGTGGCATTTTGGTTTTGTGGTGTGGTGTTGTGGTGGTTTGTTTGTTTGTTAGTTTCTGTTTGTTTATGGTTTTTGTTTTGGTTTGTTTTTTTTCCCTTTTATAACCTACCTCAAGAGTGAAGAATAAAGGAGTAATCTTCAAGTACATTTGTATTTCAAATGAGACCCAATTTTAGCCTTTTAACCTCGTCTGCAGGATCTGCTGGTACAAGCATTTTTTATGAGGAATACCATTACTGTTCCAGTTTCTCCATTTGAACAGACAGAGAATGTAGAGTATTGATTATAGAAGTTTACAGAGGGAGTTTTAAGTACTTGATAAATGCTGTTAGCATGCTGCTACTTTGTCACACTTTGTGCTGTAGGTGCTTCAAACAAGATTGTTGGCTGGGTTCAAAAGGGCAGTGATTCTGCAGCCAGGTTGGAAAAGATGAGCTGCTAGCAAATCATACTTAGTAACTAGAGGAGTATGGGGAGAAAGGAAGGAAGAAAATAGCTGATTTTTTTTTTCTTTTTTCCCTGCATTACTATTGACAGCTCCCTCTTCAGTGCTGCCAGCCTTTCTCCAGCAGTCAGTAAAATGTTATGTCTCTTTATCTCTTGGGCAGACATATGTAGGCTAATTTCCAGATACCTGCTGGTGATAAATAATTTACCACTCTGCAGAGAATTTATGATTTTTAAAAACCTGTTTAAGCAGTTACTTGGCAATTTATGAAGAGAGTACAAGTGAGAAGCCCTATGGTAGTAGTTGAATATTAGAAAAAAATTGAAGGAAGCTCATAATGATCCTAGAAGGCAAGAACTTAAAAAGGACTAACCGTGAAATAGTGGTTTAAATACTTTTATACACCTTACAGGTCTGTGGCAAAAATCACTCATCACACTGATGCTAGGGAGCACGGTGTGTTTTGAAGTGCGAGGAAGGGAATGGTTAAATCTGAGCTTCGACTTTTTAACAAGAAGGTGCAGATTAGAGTGACACTTGATGCGCAGTAGAAATGTCTCCTTTGAGCTCTCTGCAGTGGGCTCTGTGTGAGGGGAATTAGATGTGGGAGCTGCTGAACTGCCCTTCCTATGAAATCTACTTGAATTGAGCTGATCCACAGCTGATATTTGTCAGTAGCATGAGAACAAGCGAGCGTCCATTTGGGACGTGTCAAAAAAGGTTTTATGGTTTAAAATGAGAAGTACCCAATTATATGAGTCTTAGTCTTGTTAGTCTTATTTAGTGAGATGCGTCCTTAATGTTTTGCTTGACAAGGAGTATAAAAGATAAAGAGTGTGTTCTATAAATATATTAGGAAAAAGGAAAAAAAGAAAAAACAAAAAGGAAAAATGTAGATTCCCTGCTTAATAGGAGAAATAAAGGGTGAGGCGTACAGGACTGGAATAGTCAATGCCACCTTTGTTTCGGTTTTCACCAAGCATTTAATTGTGATCAGATGCTTAATGAAATTAATTTTAATAAGGGGATAGGTGTGCTGTCTACTTAAAGCTCTCAGTGAACCTCAGGCTTGGTCTAGAGTACCTAAGGAGTTCACTGGAGAGATTTCTCGACTGTTAGTGGCTATCTGTATGAATGATATCCTAAGAGCAAAAAAACTAGCACAGCAATTACCTTTACAGTGAAAAAACGTTGAAGATCTAGTGAATATTAGAGCAGTCAGTCAAATTTCGATTCCTTATGGATTCTGAGCTAAGAAAATCAAGACCTTTATCTTGACAAATAATGTAATTGTGGTAGAATAACTGAACTACTGACTGGGTGAAAGAAGTATCTTTGATATATCTGAGAGTTTTAAAGTACCTTTTAGGTAAAGATTTTTTTGACAGTCTCAAATGCCGTTTCTCATAAGCCAGCTAGGTAAGCTGCTCTAGAGGTCATTGCCATCACACAATAGCTTTTCAAAAATTTTTTAAAGCCAATTGTTCACCTGTCTAAGCGGTGAGCAGTGGCTTAGTATGGAACTGGAAGGGTTTCTGGAGTTGGGGCAGACCAAATCTGTTGTATACTCAGTTCTGGTCAGCACTTTCCTTTACCAACTTCTATAATGAAACAGCAAATGCAGTTACAGAATTCGTCATGGATAAAAATGCAGAAGAGGAGGGGAATGAAGCACGCTGAAGGATGGCATTGGGACAGAGGCTGAACTGAAAATAAAGTGACGTTCTGTTTTTGGAAATCAAATACATACATACCACAAGGCTTCGGCTACTCAGCTGTGTGCCAACTACATGATGCAGTTATAAAAAGGCAAATATAATTCCAGAATGTCGTAGGAGGAGTGTCAGATGTAATTACTCTGCTCACGTCGGTGCTGGTGAAGGCTCAGCTGGAATCCTGCCTTCAGCTCTGGGCACCGCACTTCCAGAAAAAGTTAGAAGGAGCTGAGAGAAGAGTAATGAGAACAGCAGGTGGTTTAGAAGACATGAGATTGGAGATAAATGTTGATTATTTCTTTCCCCTCAAAGAAAAAAGGAATCACTTAAGTTGCAGCAAAGATTTGAACAGGGTTTGCAGTTTCTAATTGGATTTCTAATTGCTGTCTGAGGAGAGAGGTGTTTTTAGCAGAAGTGACGTGGTAGAAGTGTAGCCATAGCTTCAGTGCAGAATGGCTAAACCCCTGGGGGGGAACTTTCAGCAAGCTTTTGGGAAAATTGTGATTGGTCTAACACTGAGCTGAAGTTTCCACAGTCCAGAGTCTGCTTCCTGAGCCGTCCTGCAGCATGGCTGGGGCGATCGCCTCGACTGGCCTCACCACCGCCGCTCCTGCCTCTGAGCGTGAGACATTGAGCACATTCCCATTGGGAAGGGGAATGCGATTATCTCAGCATTATCCATGATCTATCCTGAGCCTTTTTTTCTCCCCAAGCATTCTCTATTTTTTTTTAATACCCTCGTAATGCCGTCTGACTCTCTCCACTAATAGCTTTCTTTACTCCATATTTTTCAAGCCTTCTTGCTTGCTCTGGTTTTGCCAGCCTTGCCACTGGCCTTTCCTTGATTTTCAAATTACTGCAGCCACAGGGCTTTCTCATGGTGTTGGTGCAAAGGGTGTTGGTTCAAAGGGTGTTGGTGTGGGAACTCAGAAACTGTTTTCTCACTAATGATGACAAAATAATTGTTTAGACCTTCTAAGTCAAGCACTTACATGCTGAAACAAAATGCAAGATAGCATAGATGTCTATTTCATTGCTGCTTTGGTGGGACTTTTAAATGACACAAGGCCTGTGCAACTTACCTGGGGAAGATGCAGTCGTGTCTTGATTGCTTTCCATGGAAAGATCCTAGGGCTTTCTCAAAAAATGTTTTCTTACCTGAATCATTCTATACAGTGTAAAACAGATGTTCTTCTACTCTTTGTATTGAATATATAGGATTCAAAATTTCTAGGGTTTTCAGGCAGTACCTAAATTCAAATTAATGTATTTAAACTGAAAAAGGACCTTGAAAATATTTCTCTTACATACATATTTTAGACTCACTTTCCTATCCCTTTAGGCAAGGTAGGCCATTACTGTTATCTCAAGAGTTGCCATGGAAACAGTTTTACACTCTCTTTCCTTCTCATTCTGTTTCTCTCAGAGAGTATTTGTCTCTTTAAAACTGTAGCCATGCTAAAATGGAAGTGAAACCCTAATAATTAAATACCGAGAGTCACTTCACCATCTGATATCGAGCAAATAAATTTGTTGAAATCAGTGAAGCAGTGTCAAATGACAAGGTGAGAATCTGTCTGTGGATTTTCAACTGTTCCTCTCCTCTTTTTCTCCAGAATTAAATATAAAACCACTTCGAGGTCAAACCCAGTTAAGGTAAAAGTTTTTCAAGCAATTTCTTTTGAGCTGAGATGGATACATCTTGTTCATCTTGTTGTTGCTCCTGGGTAATGACAATGGTTTATGCAAACATAACTGACAGAAAGTGTTAATGATTTTAGATTTTGAAGAATTTTTAAGTCCTCAAAAGGAAGATGTACCGCTTTGATAGAATTAAAGTACTGTATGAACTCCACATGGCAGCCACATATGAAGGTCACTCACTAAATTGAAAAATGTGTCAGAAACGTGGGGTTTTAATTTTTAGAAATCAAGCAATCATACAGAGCAAAACCCATTGAAGGGCAAGTGGCTTGTCTCATCCTTAAAGCTCGGATTTCAATAGGGAAATGGGAGCTAAAATGAAAGTATGAAGAAAGCATGTGTTCATGTGATCCTTTATCACGTAGGAGAACTTGTGTCAGTGACTGATGAAAGAGGCTCAGCAATACCCCAACAAAGGTTAGGATTATATGTTTGCAAAGTGAATTCCTAACTTTAAGGACTACTTGACAGAAGGGAATTGTAATCAAAGTAACCAAACAGAAAATGACAGCCGTTAGTTCAGTCTGTATTTGGTCTCAGGAGGACCTATATCCTTGCCTGGTGTTTTCTGTTCAGGCAGTGGTGGCACAGTAGTTTTTGGAATGTAGTGATTGCCCTGTTTGTTTCAAATTTATGCAATAGCAGTCAGGTACTGTATCAGCATGATTCCAAAATAGTACTCCATTCAGCTACTACATGGCTTAACAGAAAGTGGAGACACCACAAACAACCTTGACTAAATTTCCTTTTATTTCAGAAAGAATTTTCTGGCACCTTTAAAGATGAGTGATTGATATGGGCTCAGAGTACAGAACATGGTCTAGAGTATGTGTAGAACAAATCTGAATAACGAGTAGGGGGCAGAGCTGAAGGTCAAAAGGGCTGATGAACTAGGGATTGTTGGGATAGATACAGGGCAGATGCCTTCAAGAATCCCGGGTTAGCATTGGGATAGCATTAAGGACAGAGCCTGAACTGGCAGAGTCTGATGAGATAAATTTATTGATGGGTCTAGCAGGGATCTGGGACTTGCAGAGTTCCTGGGTTCTGGCATGACTTGCTGGAGGTCAGGGATGGGCATCTGCTCTGATTTTAGGGCTGTTGCTTGTCTGTCTGGACCACGGGTGTAGATCTGGGTTAGAAAGAATTCCTGGGGTGGATAAAGGCAAAGCTTGGGCTGGGTTTGGGGTTGGAGCTAGGGTTGATACTAGATTTAGAAACGCTGCTGGTCTCAGTTAAAACTCTTTAGCTCATGCAGTCATTTGTACGGGCATTATTTCATGCAGCCTGAATCATGTGACACCTTCTGAGAGAGACGAGTTCAACAGATCATGTCCTCACAGCTGCCTTGTCATGTTGTTGCAAAAGAGGATATAAAATACATCTCTGCCATCAAGTATTTACTTTCATTTCCTTTACGAATCTTTTAATTGCAACGTGACCGTTTCAGGTGGTATGTCTGCATGAACATCTGAGCTGTGCTGAAGTCTATTGATTTCAGCTTGAATATCTGCAGTTCTATAGTTACAGATGACTAAATTTCTATAAAAATCATCCTGCCACACCAAATCCTGTAGTGAGAGCACATTGAAATACAGCTATAGCAAATGCTATTCCCAGACTCCATATGTAGTAACGAACTAAACATCTGTTGGATTTCAACAGGTTTAGAATTGTGTTGGGGTAACACAATTTTTAAGGCAAGATAGTACAAGCTTTGAGGCCATTCCTATAAAAAGAGGAATTAAAAATGACTAGTGCAATTAAAGCTTGTCAAAATAATTACAATAATGATAGGAAAGATGAGAATTTATCTACTTAGGCGTAGTATAAGTGATAAGAATAGGCAAGAAAATCAGCAAATGCAAGAAGTAGAAAAATTAACACTAAAAAAAAATCAGAGTATCTATCATTAAAGGATGTTTCTTTCATCTTCTTCTAAGTCTATTCATTTAAACCTGTATGGTATGATGCAAACTTCTTTGTATGGTTCAGTGTATCTCAATTAAGATTTTACTGCCCTGTCATAAAGCTTATCATGGGCCAAAAGTTTTCTTTTATTTCTCTTTCTGTGAAGCCTGCCAAGTTCTGTATAAGCTGTCACTCACTGTGTTACACTCAGTGGCTGAATAGAGGTTTGTTCACAATGAAGTTGTCCCAAATTTCTCAGGGTTTTTTTTTAGACCATTTACAGTCTATCCTATCTTCCTAAATGCACTGCACAGAGCTTTTGAGTTAGAAATGATATTGCTGTGGTACACCAAAACATCATACAATGGACCTGAAAAAACAGCAATAATATCTATCATTTATTATGGATTTCTAGCGGTGGCTTCATTTTGATGTCTTTTATACATGTAATTTATAATCAAAAGACATGGTATGTTAATGACTGAATATAGAAAAACTGATTTACCACTTTAAAGTGTAAATATGAAATGTTGGTATTGTTATTAAAGTGCTATCTCTTTGACCCAAGACAAAAGCAAGAGTTAAGAAGTCAGTAATAGTTTCTTAGACCTGTTTTCAGGCCATCCCTGCAGTGGTTACTCTGACAATATCCACGGGACACCTGGCACAGAGGCACAGCCCTCCACCTGAAAAACCTAACCAGACTGCGCAGTGTCAGTGGTACAGATAAGGGACACTGAAAAATGCCTGCTGCTTACATGCACATAGATAAGTACTATGTCGAAAAGCTCACACCAAGTAATAAGTCTTTCTAGTGTCTTTATCTCTGAGGTAAATAACTTTCAGTAATGAACAGTAGGCTCTGAATGCATAATGAAGGTATATTTGGTGATGAATTGCATGAAGACATTAAGCATGAGTAACAATTTAGAGTATTCCTAGAGAGTTTGCATCGATATAAAAATGTAAAAGCTTGGAGGGGGTTTTTGACAAGAGGCTCACAAAGGGTGCCCACATTTCTCTTTGGCTGCAATGGGGTGCGACTGCCCCAGCCCCATTGCTCTATATGAAGATGCAAAACCAGCTTTAAAGCAAAGTAGTATTTCAGCGCGGGAGCCTTCAACATGCAAACAGGGAGAATTTGGGAAAGTGTTCTGTGCCCTCTGCTTAGGTGGATGAGAATTAAATGTTTGGGTGACTGAAAAGGACGAGTGGTCTCTCTCCTGAGGCTAGAGCATCCCCCTCTCCCTGTATCCTCCAATAAGTCTTGTCATGTGGACAAATAGCGTCTCTGGGCTCTTTAGGTTTTCATTTGAGTTTTATTTGGTTTTGCGCTCTTGGGTTCACATATACCGCGGGCTAAAATTAATGCCTATATTGTCTAAGTAAGTGAAGCCATTTACAGTATTTCTTTCAATTAGTTCTCTTGTCCCAGCATTATGCAGAACCATGGCAAAGAGCTGTTATTGGGATTTGTTTCAAGCTGGCTATGAATGAATGAACTGAAAAGTATTTTACAATGGCAAAGTAACAGGAATGAAAAGGAGCTTTTCTGAAGCCTTCCTTGCATCTGTGTCTTGTCTGGATTGGATAGTTTGTTGTGATTCATTGTGCTTTCATCTGGCAGGCATTAACCATACTAATTTTAATGCTGAAAATGAACTACTTTTAGTTATCTGTTATTTTTTGGGGGATGACATTGGCTTTGTGTCAGCATTTAAGTTTAAAACTAGAATTCTGGCCCTTCTGAAGTTAAACGGGAGGTTTGGCATTGACATCAGTTTATCCAGGATTTTCACATGGTGTTTTATGACTGTCTTTCTCTCATTGTACTTAAATGTCACGAGGCACAGACAGGTGTCAGCAAAGAGAGTTCAGTTCTATTGCAGTTCAGCAGTATGATTTTCAAATCAAGAAGGATGATAACGTTTCAGCTCCGACGGCTACCTATTATTTTCCCGTACAAGGAAAACCATGACTATACGGTGTGATGCATGTGCTGCTGTATGCATCCACACGGACAGCTTCACCACCTGCGTAAATTGTTAACAAGGTCACCAGGAGCTGGGATAATTCTTGTACCCTGAATGTGGAAATAGAAGAGGGTGCACCTTTTTCCTTCTTCTCCCATCACTTGCATGATGAGTTGTTAGAGTGTGACCTCTAGCAAGTACTGCAGCAGACTGCTTATATTCACACGGCAATTAAAGGACACGCTAAATAAGAAGCTGTTGATTTCTGCAGTTGTGCAAACCTTGCTTGTAAATCTTGCTTGCACTGCAAGATTGTAATCCCCGCTTTTGGGGCATGCCACACTGAGCTACAGAATGCTGCAGCAATGTTCACAGACAAGTTTCATGTGGCATGGCCACTGTGAACGAATACTCTCAGCAGAAGTAACCTAGATAAAAAAAGAAGCAGTCAACAGTAACATTTCACACACACTCTTCCAAAACAAAATCATTGTGCTGTTAAATTGCATATCCTACTTACGGTTTTAAATTCTTCAATGTCTTCTCTCTCCAGATTCCTACTGGGGGAATTATTGGACAATTTATCATCATTTCTGTATTATTTCCCTTGTGAAAATCAAATGCCTGGTCAGGGCCATAGAATATGAGTCTCTTATTTTTAAAACCATCAGACATTTTCTTAGGAACAAGAGCTGGCAATCAGCTGGAGAGATCCCTATTCGGTCCTCAGCCCTGCAGGACTTCAGTGAACCGCACAAAAAAATGTATAGGGAACCATACACAGACTTGCAAGGTACTTGGGCTGAACTGGACAGCTGGGCTTCGAAGGTCTAGGTTAGACTGAAACCCACATGTGAGGGAGAGGTCAGTTCACGCAGGTGAAGACTGAACTCTCTGAACTGGGGTTTCCTCAGCTTTTCCAAGCGGGCAAACTGGGCTTAGTGCTGCCAGGGCTATTGCTGTGTCAGAGCTCTCGGGAGTTGGCATTATTGTGTTATTGTCCATTTGGGGCTCTGTGGTTCCGATGGTGCCGCTTTGTCCTGATCTCTGTCTGCAGAGAAAGTGCTGCACAGTCTGGGTTTGGGTCCAGGCAGACCAGTCAAGACTAAGGAGGACAGATCTCTCTGGTAATTTGATCTCGAATAGGAAAGGGTTTGTGAACTGAAAATGACGCAGACAAAATCCCCAAGGAGATCTATAATTATATGTAGTAGCATTCTACTAAATTGAGAAAGTGCTATGCAGGGGGACGGCTATCATCCACTCTTCTGCCCTGGAAGAGGGCTCGTAATGATTTGGGTGGAAATTGTGTCAAAGAATCCATATCTTTCATCCAGTAGCTAGAGATCTATGTAAATGCAATTATTTTTATTTTCATTAATGATTATGATTAATGGGAGGTCAGTCTTGATCATTTTCGTTGGGCTTTTATGCTTCTTGAATTACATTTTTAATAGGACTGAAGTGTCTAGACGAGGGGTGCAGTGAGTTTCCATTCGTGTTTTAGTTGACAGGACTAACAAAAATATTTGAAGTTATATTTCTTTAGTGGGGGATTTTTTTTTTACAAGAAAGATGATTTTCTTGAAAACTGTTGACCTTGTATATCTGTGACTTCATCCTAATTTCTGGGCTTTAAAAATGTGCTTTTTAAATATTTCCACAAATATAACTTTAAAAGATATAATTTTTTACAGATTTTACATGGAATTTTATTCGGTTTTAGGACAGTTTTAATGAAGTAAAGCTAGAGAAAAAAAGCTTATCAAAATTTTAAAGATGTAATGACCTCTTTTTGCAACGTAAAAAATAATGTTTTTACACTTCAGAGCTCTTAGTGAAGGTAAGTTTACCATTTAGGATATGCAGATCTTCTGTGAAAAATTTTAGAGAGCAGCAGCACTGACTTTTTTGTAATAACCTCTATGATAGATACGGCTTGCTTTGTCTTTACAGACTTTACTGACAACTGGATGCCAAGAGACTAGCAACATAAATCATGAAAATGAAGCAGCCTAATGTGCAATAGCTAGTTACAAAATTCATACTTGGTATTAGATGAAATAAAGTGTAAATACTCAGAAGATAATAGGGTGCCTTAATCTACACAGTTAATCCAGCTCTGCATGCAGAAACTTGACAAGATGACTGTGCCGGTTCCTTTGGGCACTGGGACCTCTGGGCAAAGTCTTGTCTCCTTTGATGCTAATGGCCACTCGCCTTGCCTGATGCCAAGATTTCACCTTGGATCACGATCCTTCCCAAGCACATGTTAATAGGAGGAGCAGAAAAATGTTTCAGTGCAACTGACCAGTGGGAGCAGAGCATTAGGAAGGAGGGTTTGCACAAAGGGTGTCTGTGGAGCAGGTTTTTTGTGTTGAGTGGTGCTGTCAACCTGTAGCAGTTGGTTGCGTGTGGAGTCCTCTGCGGTACGTTACAGGAGGCTTTTTGCTGACAGGCTTGGCACCTCTTTCCTGCCTGTGGTCACAGATTATATTTATTTGGGAGCTGTCTGTGGGAGAGGACTTTGAAAGCACAACAGACTGTGTCACTGGAAGTCTAGCAAGTCATACAAACCAGCAAATTTTCATATGTGAGAGTTTATTTGAGCTTTTTAGTGCCTCTATAAGTAAAGAGGGGGCATCCCCCCCTCTTCTTCTGGTAAGGATAAGGAAAATTGGAATGGCAGCTTTAGGAAATACTGAATATGAAAACATGACCGGCAAACAAGCCTACAGGGTACAGGATTTATGGAATCATGAAGCTGGTATGAAAGAGCACTTAATAAACCTCATTGAGAGAAAAAATTATGAAGTAGAAATGCGATCAAAGAAAGGCCTGGGATTTCCAATTGAATTTTGAGATACTGTTGAGGGGCATGAGCCTGGTCATAAGCCTAGAAGTTGCAAATAGCTAGTGCCCAAGATGATCTAAATAGCAGATACTTTTGTGGGGAGATTAATAAATGGAAGGATGTGAATGTGAGGAAGGATGATGGAGAGATCAGCTGGTGCAGGAAAACAGAGCTAATTAGGATGCGACGGGTAAAGGCTCCCAGTAGTAGGTCAGCCAGGAACAGCCTGTCTGAGACAACAAGGGGAAGGAACGAGGGAATTTCTGAAAGAAAGCGCCTGTGGAATATACCAGAGATGATGGTGGAGTTGGATGTGGTGTCACACTTATATAGTAATGTATAGTAATACACTAGATTACAAGGAAAATTAGTGAAATTGCTAGCTGCACAATAATGGAAGAATTTAATTTCCTAGAACTAGATTACAAAAATAAAAGTCAGGACTGAGATGCTCCTGGATTTGACGGGAATTAGGTCTTAAAACTAAATAGTTAGTGAACCAACAAGAAGTACCAATTTTTGCTGGCCTTTGTCATCAACCTGGGCTGAATCATCACAAATGAGTTTTGTTCAGTTTTAAGACAGAAAAATGTAGACATAAACCTGAGGTTGGGTGCTGTGATGCTTATGGTGTTTGCAAAACTTAGGAGCACAAAGACAGCAATCTAGTCACAGCCTGGAATTACTCCCAGCTGAAAATACAGACACAGTCTGAAGCTTTAAATCCAGGCCAAGAAAAAGGAAGAATTAGGGAATGGGGCAAGTGTCTGTCCCTGAGCAACAACGTAAAGCTGGACATCAGGAATGTGCAAAGAAAGGAGAAGGCCTGAAAACCTGGTTGAACTGGATCTTGCACAGAGAATCTCAGCACCGATGTAGAATCTAAGAACTAAAAGGGTCTGCTGTGTACAGAAGCTCAAGGATAATCTATGTGAAGTCCAATTCTGAATGATGATTTGACATAGTTTTCAAAAATGTTGATTATCCTTTAGGATAATGTAAGTAATCTCCATTGTAGCATACTGATTGAACTAACAGATGAAATTGGCCAGTAACAAGGATGTTTAATCAATGTGTAAATAGGGAAATTACTGTGTCTGGAGTTTTCAAACATTCAGAAGAGGAGAGGAGGGAAGTGTCTGCACAAGCACAGACATGCTGTTTTGTACTCTAAAACTATGCGAAGCCTCGGATTTTGAAAGAGAACTATTTAATGACACAGAGGCAGAGTTGAATTTGGAATAGCAGCAGAAGCAGCAGGAGAATTTGTGTAGCTGTCTCGTGCCAGCAATGTTTTTATAAGGTGATCACTCATACATAACTTTCTGCTACATCCGTGCTGTCTTTAAATGTACTTGAGGTCTTTTAGTTAAAGAACACAAGGATTTACGAATTCTTTGTAGTTAACGTTATTGTTGTTTCACCATTACCTGGTCTAAGCCAATTGTATAGATGGCAATGACACGACCCTTACAGAAATACTCGTTAGGTCTTAGCATAAATAGAATTTGAATGTCAAAGATTTCAACCTCAAAGCCCCCAGTAGGTTATCCCCAATATTAAGGCTGTCTCAAATCTATACTGTGCAAATTATGTCTTCTGGATTCCTGCCAGCTTTCTTGTCACATCTTGCTCTTTCTACCATTTTGGCTCATTTCAGGGCATAACCTGAAAACTAGTAGCAACTTGAAATACGCCAGACACAAAAGACTATTTGTAAGACAGAGATTTTCTTTCAATGATGAGATTTCAAATGATAGGTGTGGGAAACGTCTCCCCCTCTCTCTTTTTTCTCTTTTTATTTATAACTGTTTCATTCCCATTTCACCATTGGATTAGCAGGCTTTGTGCCAGTAGAGAGAGAGATATATATATATAGTAGATACATACCATTGAAAGTACCGTGGTCACTGAATGAGTGAAAAATACACTGTGTGTGACTTGTGAAGGGCTGTACATGTGCTTCCTCTGGCTGCTCTTGCTGACAAGACCTGTTAGTCAGCGTGGGAGCCATTTGGAAAGGCAAGAGCCAGAGAATTACAGGTTTATGTGCCTAACCTTACTGGCAGGCAATATCCTGGAGATGTTAGTAAGATGCGAGATCACGAAACATCTGGAGAAATATCAGCTGACAACAGGTAGCTATTTCCGATTCATAAGGAATAATTTGTGTCTGACAAATCTGGAAATGGAAAAAATGATCAAAATGAGACAGTGTATTGGCACTTTGAAAAGATTTGAACAGGAATTGCAACACTGATGTTATGTATAAAGATTTGCAAGTATAGCTGTAGAAATGACTTTAATAGCCTGCCCAGCTAAGATGACAGGCACTTGGTCTGGAGGTTTCTTTAGGCACAGTCTTTAATTATCCTTTAATTATTTTAAGGCTTTAATTCATCTTTAATCCACAGCTGATTGGTGCTCAGTGGGCTCTGTTCACCTCACTAGAACTATAATATTTCTAAGAGGACAGTTTAAGAAAATGTAACAAGTTAAGACAGAGTGAAGACAATATGATCTTAATTGTTTAGCTGAATACAGCCCTCATGGACAGGGGCTTTTTGTAATTACTTTGCTGCAGAACAGACCACTTTCCCCACCTATGTCGGGATACTAAAACGTGCTCATTGTTTGTGTCCCCAACAATAACAAAATCCTTTTGTGTGTGGCTATATCCCAGAGGAAATATAACCTCATGTAACCCACAAACTTCCAGCCAGAGAGGAAGAAGTTATGTAGCTGAGGAGAGGAGATTATTCTGCTTTTATACAATATCAGATAATCGATTACTACTTTGCAACTTGGAAACAATTTCGTATTGATATTCATAGTTCACCATCTATTCTGTCTGCTTATCACAGGCTGTAATTTATTAAATGCTTTGGTATCCATTGAGATTTAAACTGCTGTGCATGTAAATGGCTTAGTGTGATCTATTTCATCTGGTAGCTGTTTGTGGGGAATTATTGTTATGCTGCGTGTAAAGCACTGAACTGTCTATACAGAGTTCTTATGTACGAGCTGCAGAAATGTTCCGTTTGAGCCCTATAAGAAAGCAGTGTCTTCCTTTGGGTTTTCACAGAGGTGTTCATAATGTTGATACCCTGATTTTATACATGCGACTTCTTTCTTTCCCTGGCTAGCACATGATTTTGAGCTAGATTTGTTGTAAATCTCGAGTCAGTGCAGGTTATTTAGTACAGAAACGGAACAGGGGCAAATGAGTGTTTGCTTTCTGATTTCCCCATTGACAGACACTCGGGAGCCTGAGCCAACTCTTGTGTGAAACTCTTCCCTCCCAGCTGTGGTCCTAAATCAATGTGCTTGAGCATATATTTAGCCTTAGGTAGGTGCCTCAGTCCTGCAGATTTTCACAAATTCTAAAATTTGTTTTAAACATATGCCTGCTAATAGCAGTTGCTTTCCTCAAGCAACTTTATAAATCCTTGAGTCTGAGCTTCAATTCCACTTCCAGTCCTGGAGGAGACTGGAGTTCCAGTCTTGCATCTGCTGGTTATTTAATGTTTGAGGGATGCCTCCCTGTGGAGGCAGAACGTGATGCTTTTTTTTTTTTCCTAGCTGTGGAAGATGAAGTCTCTTCTATAATGATGAAGTCTTTTTTCCATAAATTATAGTAAACTGGTAATTTTTTTTTCCTTATTTTGTCTCCCAGAGAAAAAACATCTGCCTATTGGAGATGGTTAGCACAGTTTTTGACACAGGAGAAAGCCTATAATGAAGCTATGCAGAGATAAGAGGGCTGTGTCATCTAAAACTACTTCTGTATATCTCCTTAAGAAAGCCTACATGCATCAGTGTTGGAGAAAGCAATTTCCTATGTGTGCCTCAGAAGGGTGGCATTTGAGGATGAATGTATTTCCCCAAATGATTAAGAGCCAGTGCTTGCAAAGCACTTCATTATCTTTGGATGGGCAAGGATGCATATTTAAGAGTACTGGCAATGATCGCTTTGAAATACTTACAGCTATTATATGCAAACAGCATCAAACAGCAAGTGGTACTATCATTCAGGTAAGAGTGTCATTTGGGAATTTTTTTTTCAGATGATGTTGTCATTTAGTTCTTCTTTTGGTGAAACCACTCTTAGAAGACAAAACAGATTTTGCATATTAAAGCTGTTTACAAGGTGTCAGATCTGACCAGTGAAGACCAGTCCCGCAAATGGTTTCTGTCAAGCACAAATACTTCCCAATAACCCTGGCTGGCCCGTGATGCAGTACTGTGCCACGGGCATAACCAAACACAAGCTTTAATTGTGCTGACTTTGAAATCCATGGCACAATGCCTACCATTTCCAAAGCTCACATTCTTCCATTTTTGTTGGATTTATTCCTGGTTAAACTTCTGCTTCTCCTCCTATTCTCTGCCTCATTATCATTTATCTTTTTATGAGGACAATGGATGTCATTTTGGATCAGCATTACGCTTTCTCTCAAAAAGGCAGAAATGTCTTCTCTTCTGTATATCTCAGGAAACCAACATAGTTATACAAACCCAGAGCCAAGACAATCATATGCTGATAAATAGAGACCTAAACTACTTCGAGGACAAATAACTCCAATCTGGATTTTTTCCCTCAAATGGGAAATGTTCCAGCAAGTCAGGGTAGGCAAAAAGCGTGTAATAAATTATAAATGTGCAGTGCTAGCAAACTGTTCAGTAATGTGCTATAATGTTAAATACATTAGATATTAACATGAATTTTCTTTGAAAGTTATATGCCAGTGCCATGATTTTTAATATGGATACAGTAAGATATGAATTGATTAGAAATTTAAAATATTTTATAACTTTAAACCCAAATGATTTTGTGTTTACTTTAAGACTTTTTTTTGTGATTAAAAATGCAAGACTTCTGCACAAGCAGCTAAATTAACTGGCTAGCGGAGAAACCATACCAGAGGCTATAACAGGTGGAGTCCTTTTACTTTAGAGATGAGGGTAAATCAGTATAGTTCAGCGTCAAGATCTGTCTCCAAATTCCCTCTTATGCTAAATACCACTGGAACATATGTCCATCCTCTATGTTCAGCATGATACACGTACTGATGGGCATACTGTAAACTTTATAACAAGTTGGCTCTAAAATTACCAATACAGTCAATATTGCACAATAACATGCACCTAACATTCAAATATATCCTGGTGAGCTGTTTAATCTGTGTTCAGAGAGGGGCATTTGAGAAATACAAACACAGATCCTAGTACCAGAACAGGGGGAGCTCTTTACAAGGAAGTATTTCTTGAGATGCATCATGTAGTTTTTCATAGAGATAAAAATATGGGAACTTCTGAATGGACTCTCCATTTCTTGATGATCAATGATGGAGGAATGAATTTCTGGAAGATATTTGCTATCTAAACATATTTTGCTGACTGTATACAGAAGTGAGGGGGTGAAATTCTGTTTTGTTTTCTTTTCTGTTTTGTTGTTTGGATGTTTTTAAATGCAGGTGTTAGATGAGATGATCTAATGGTCCCTTCTGGCCCTAAGGCAAAGTGCAGCCTCCACTTGACAATATTCACGGAGCTCTCTCAAACCCTTTTTACCAGGCCTTTGGGGAAGGAGGTTCCTAATGGGGAAGAATTTTATAGAGCAGAAATGTGTTTGCCAGCAGAAATATTTGCTGTTGGCAGTTGACTTTTCAGGGAGGAGGGGAGGTTTTAATTTGAAATGTCTTTTAAATCTTCATTAAAGATGCCTGTGGCAACATTCGGGCATATCTTTGTATATTTTGCCCTGGAAATAATAAATAGCTTTTTTTTTTCAAGGCAGAGAAACAAGAGTTTGCATATTATTTCATGTCAGAGGTAAATTTCATCTCATATTTGGGTGTTGGAGGGAAAAAAATAAGGGAATATGACTAGCATCTGTCTCGTGTCACCTTTCTTGAAAGCAGTGCTTTCCAGCTTTCCTAAATTTATCCATTTCTTGTGCAAACTGTCAGAGATTTAGGGAACCAGACCTGTTCTTCTGTTAGCTCTGGTTCACCTAGGAGGACTGTGGACTGCTCACTTCTGGAAATCATGGCCATTTTTTAAATGCAGGCATAGAAACATTTATAAAAGTAGCACAATGTAACAGTGTGATTTGTAACCACAGATAAATCATCAAATATACAACCTGCCGGACAACCAAGGTATTAGACAACCCATTGCACAGGTTACGCACAATTGCCAGCTGGCTCTGTATCTGCAAAGCAACCGGGAAATCTTAGGACGGCTTGTGGGTAGGAACACCGACAAAATGTTTGCAAGCCTTTTGCGCCATTTATCCATTCATAATTCAGAAATGACAACAGATTTTTGGAAAATACTTTGCTTATGGCCCACTCCATTCAGTGTGACACTTTGAGCAGAAGACGGTGCGAGGAGCCATGCTGTGGCGCACAATCTGTCACTGAACCGCGTGAATAGCGCCCGCGTCAGCCTTTTGTCCCCGGCCACAACAGAGACAACTGGCTCTCCCGCGTGTAGGCGCTGCTGGATGGATTGTCCTCCGAAGAGACAGATGTCATTAACGAGTGATATACAGCAGGCAGTGTGGCTTTTGGGGCTTACAATGGCTGCAACATCCAAAGGCCATATGTAGTGATCTCATTAGTTTCTTGATTGCCTCCTGCACAGGCTGTTGGAAATGTTTAAAAGTGCAAGTTCAAAAGGGAAAGTAATGGATCATGTTTGGATTTTCTCCTTCAGTCATGCAAAGCAAACAGAGAACCTGCTGAGATTGGAAGCTAGACTTAGAGACTAGGGCATGTCTTAATTGTGGGTCTGTTAAATGGCTTTGCTTCACACTGTATTTTACGACCGTCTCCCACAGTCAAGGAGTCCAAAAAGATACTGAAGACATGCAAAGTCCTTTGGGCATTTTCAACCTGAGATATTTGTCCACTTGGTTCTGTTTCAGCCCCAGCAGATGTTTATCTTCTGCTAGGAATTTAAGGGAGACATCTGCAGAATTCCTGGGATGTTCAGCTTTGGATACAGCTGTGAAGAAAAACACATGATGTGGGTAATGTTTTATTGTTTTCCTTTTAGTTTTATTTCTTCCTTCTCGGTTTCAAAGGAGTATTATAGGCACAGCCACATTCTGCATCTCAGTCTGGTGGGGTGGTTTACCTGTAGCCTACTTTGATAACTTTGGGAAATCTTTTCATTTTGGTGCTCAGCAACACTTTGCATTGTCTTTGCTCCCTATTTTAATCAATGGGAAGTTCCCTTCCAGCCCACTCTGTTATTTAACTATGATTTCCCAGCTTCTTTGCAGAGCTTATTTCTGCCTGAACTGGGCAGCCGTTTTACAGCAAACACCGAGTGAAGAAATTTCCCTGTGCAAGATTTTTTACAGAGGCAACAACATCTTTGTTTTCAGAAAGATATATTCTATTGCAATTGGCAGCTTTGATACCATTTACATTTTACCTGTTAAACCTAACACAAACACAAACTGTTTTATTTCTTACCTACAGCAGGGTATTTTTAAAATTTTTAAAAATGACGCAAAGTAAGAGCAAAAGTGTCTTTGATGCTTTGAAAAACAAAAGCATCAGTAAACTTCTTTCTAATCTTATCCCTACTACATAATTTACAAACACTTTAGTGCAAATGCAAACTGTTGTTTAAAAGTGTGATTAGATATTGTTTGGTGGTAATTACAGACAGTAATTAGTAGGAATGGCATTCTGTAAGGATCCTTCTGTTTTACCTTCATCGTTCTGCTCTCTCGGATGGTTTTCCTATTGGGTATAAAATTTAATGTCAAAACTTGATTTTGGATTCCAAACTTCTGGAAGGAAGAAGTTCCTGCAGGAGAACAATGGTTGAATTATTAGTGGCTGATGTCCACTTCAGTAAAATAGTGGCCCAGGTTGCCCAGAAAGGTGGTGGATGCCCCATCCCTGGAGACATCCCAGGCCAGTCTGGACGGGGCTCTGAGCAAGCCGAGCTGGTGAAGATGTCCCTGCTCATGGCAGGGGTGGCACTGGATGAGCTTGGAAGGGCCCTTCAACCCAAACTATGCTATGAGTCTATGATTCTATGATTCAGCTTTTTCCTGAGCTTTGCTGTCTCTGTTCTGAGTTCAGAGTCACTGTGATACTCACTGCCTCATGTCTGAAATCTATCAGCATAACCCCAACTTGGCTTTTTTGTTCTCCACAGGCTGTCTTTCCAGAAGAGAACATTAATCCCTTCCACCCACTTTACAGTGCATTGCATTCCCTCTGTCTCCCAATTAAAATGTCTGTGTAGACTGAATTTAGGATTAGTACAAGAAAATGGTGTGATTTTAGTGAAATATAACAAATAGTTCTCTAAGTGATGTATTAATTCTTCCCGTAAATGTTATACCTGTGTATGTAAATTGTGGTTGCAGGCCACACTGGAGTGGCTTTGAAAACCATCGCAGTGGTGGGAACTTTGGAAGTCTGTGTGTGGCCGGCAGAATGCAGCGTAGTGTCCAAAACCTGCGGCCAGCTCAGCCTCGTGGCTTCCAGGTGGTGGTAACAGAGGTTGGAGTCGTGGCCCTTGTGTGTATGTGGATTTCTGGTGGGATATCCCAGGGCAGCACATTAAAACTGGCTGCAGTATTAGTCATTACCTGGCTGCTCTTTCTCTTTAAAGACGACACTATCTGTGCCTGTGACATAAGAATAAATACTTTTATGTAAATATTTTCCAAGTGGAATTACTCATTATTAACACAGACAGTTCTGAAGGCAAATACAAACAACTTGTGTCAGCAAAAACATTATTATTAAGGAATTCAGACTTTAAACCACATCATGATTCATAGAGCACCTGACTGATTTTTTTTTTGCTTCTCAATTTCTTTTTTCCTCTTCACTAAATACGAAAATGTGTTATGCGGCATATTTCCTCTAAGGATGGATCTGGCTGATACCATCCCACAGGTTTACCAGAAGGCTTGTCTTGGTGTCTGATAAACTGGAAGCCGGGCTAGCATGTCTGCTCAAATGTTGGATAAGTGGAGGAGAAATGGAGCGGATGACATTAGGTGGACATGAACTGAAACAGAGCTACAAAAGGTCCACCTGACCTGAGACTTTGTGATGAGATGGAAAGGCAGGCAGTGCCTTTTTTACTGCAAAGGAAAGGCTGCAAGGCTCATCTGCAGTGAAACTTGATTGAAACCTGAGTGTTTCAGTGCTTCCTGGAGTGTAGCTTTGGCTTCTACTGCCTTGGGTCAGTGGCTTTCTGTATACATGTAAGGCATTGGGAATGTGCTGAATGCTATGGTAAAATAAGTAGTTAAATAACCACTAAATAAATTCAGAATTCCCCTCTAGTTTACCCTCAGTCTTTCAGACTCTACCAGCAAACCCTCTTGCAGGGAGGGTGAGGGTTTTGGTGCAGGTCTGAACTCCATGTCACTGGCAGAGGGATGGAGCAGGACTTCCCCCTCTTGGGCTGCTGTTGCTTTTGTCTCTGTGCTGCAAAGAGTACTTCTACATTTTAAAATTTCTTTTCTTCCTTAAGAATATTTTGCATGGAATTTTCACACTCTTTAGAATGGAAGAAGATGAGAGGATGAAAGATGTCTAATTAATTGAAAATAATCTTGCCTGTAATGTTTCAAGTAACTAAATTTTTGTTTTGGTTTGGTTTTGGTGTGTTGTTGATTTTTTTTTCCCCCCACTGCTATGCTCTGTGATACCTTCCTGCCTCAGGTCTCTTAAATCACAGCTGAATCTCTTTTATGAGGCCTAAGGGAAAGTCGAAGGTTATGATCATTGCTTTCTTTTGTAAATATGTTACAGTTCATTTCATCTAGAATCTGGCTTTTTTCACAGCTGGTTGTTGAGTCAGTTCTATAGGTTCTGCTGTGATTTAAATCACTTAATATCCTGTCTTTTTTTTTTTTTTTTTTTGGTAATGTTTCTTTTTCAAATATGAAGAATACTAGCATTCATGTAGATGTAGATTTTTAGAAGTACACTGTAGTTTCATTGCACATCTTAAACTATGTTCTATTTCCTTTATAGATCTTGCAAAATGAAAAAAAAAGTCATCATCCTAATCCACGTTTTAAAAAAATGACTACATATTCAGGCTTCAGTAATAAATCAAATAATTCTTTCGCTGCGTCATTTATAATAAAAATATACCAACATTTATCAAATTCTTTTCCAACTCAAATGAAGCAGGAGGACAGGAAGGTATATTAAGGCAAATGACACTGATTTTGAATAAATGTATGACTGATACACTTTTCAATGTCTGAAAATCTTCATGTTGTTGTGTTTGTGAAGTGATTTTCTTCTTCTTGCTCCTTCAGTACTTATCAGTAAATCAGATATCAGACCTTATGTAGAGACCCATAAAACAACTGCAGATTAATCTTATCATCTTGGTTTGGGTGCAAATTTAATCATTTGAATAGGTCAGAAATTTTGTTTTTTACTTCTGCTTTTCAGTAAAAATAATTTTCCCCCAGATTTCACAGGCTCTGTCAATCTGAACTCAAGAATTTTGCTTACGGAGCTGAAATACAACATGTTGCTTGAAATCAAGTGGGTAACGAGGCCAGTAGAAGGAAACAATACCAGTCCACTTACTGGGAAGATCCCCAGTGGCCTCCCTCTGTGCACTTGGGGCCACACACAGATGTGCACTGCTACAATTTTGTATCAATTTGTAACAACTGCTTGAAGGTCTTTGACTCTTGGGCCAAGTTCACAGGCTTATGGACACAACTGAATTTCCCAGACACAATAATATAAAGTTGATGTTTTTGCTATTTGTAAGACAGAAGAAAGAGGTACACTGGGAGGCACCATAGTCTTGTGTGTAAGGTACTTACCAGGGTTTGTGGGGATGATCTAACCTTTGCATGCTTTGCTGGATTTATCTGCGAAGCTTAAATCAGGATCCTGTTTTATCTGCAGCTGAAGCTGACAGCTGGTGAAGGAGAATAAAAAACCTTTGGGGTTTTGGCCCATCATTAACTGCTTTGTAGTGAAAGCTGCTAAGTGTCTGAGCTTAAAAATGCAATGTGTGTCCTCCAGTAGTGCATGTTTATTCTTGATTCGTACATCTTTCATTTTCTTGCCAGAGGGGTAGGTGTATTTGCTGTGCTGGGGAAATATGACTAAACTTGACCTGAAACTTAACAAATTATACACTCTTTGCTTATAATTATTAAACCACAGATTAGCAGATCTATCTTTAAATCAGCAGGGACCCTGAGACTTGGCTTTCTGCACTAGGAGATGACATGAGTAAGTGATGGAGCAGAAGGAGCGGAACTCTTCATCACGCAGCTTTGAGGAGCCAGTCCTCCCTCTTGTTCATCTATCAAAGGTCTAGTTTCCACTCAGGTTATTGTATGTTGCTGCAGCAGTCTTCCAGCTCCAACATCTTTTTCTATAAAACATTACATTTTCTCCTCTCTGCCCTCCCATATCAACTTCAGTATTCTATGGCTTGGTCAGCTTTTCTGCATCTTTTTCTTCTATGAAATGACATTGAGTCCCACTGATGTCCAGTGTTTTCTTCTCGTATAGTCAGAATAAATAGGAATTATGGCAGAACTCCATGGCAGATGGAATTCATCCCACAACACAAAATAGAGACAACTCCAGCAACCTGGAGATCCTTAAAGACCAATATACCTCCCGTGCTGCAAAGCTGTGGCATCACTTGTGCAGTGATTTGTAGTCCTGGGATTTCTCTGATCATTGATCAAATGAATGCATCCTCCTATTACACTTTCTATGCAATGTGTAGCTTTTCCATATGCAAAGGTTGCTGAATCCCTGTAAATTCCCACCATGCAGCTGCAGGCTACTGCATCAGTGCTGTAGACAAAAAGTATTGCAATTTTGGTGGATGACTGTAACTCCATATTCCCCTGCAACTTGACTTGCTGACAATATCAAGATAAATTCCCTCTGCATATCATTATAGCTTTTTTTTCTTTGAGTGCTATCTGGCTTGCCCAGCCAACTTCCATCTGGAAATTTTTAATTGGGAAGAAGAAGGTGGCAAATCTTTCCTTTTAATTGCAACATGACAGTAGAATAAAAATAGGGTATAAAATATGTTATATCTGCTAGGGTTGCTAAGGCTTAGAGTCTGGGTCTTCATTTTCAATGGCTTTCTGAGCAATGAAAAGCAGAACTTCTACAGTCTTTTTTTTTTTTTTAATTAAAGAAAAAAAAGTAATCACTAGAACATAGTGATGATAGTTCAAGAAAGAGGTGATGCCATTGAGGCCCCATGCGGGCCAGTGCCCAGTTACTGGGGGAGTAAGTCCAAAGAATAGTGGCAGAAGAACAGAACAATGAACTGCTCCCCACGTGCTCTGGTGGTACAGACAAGTCAATCCATCACGAGCGCACAGCCGAGCATCTGGGAGATCCAGATGATAGACACCGTAGTTTGCCTGTATCAGCAGTAGTGTCTCTATTGTTGTATTTTAAAAGTGCTTTTCTAGCAAGGCCTAGGGCATGATTGAGATGCTTGTTACTGCAATTGCTCTGGCTCAATCAATCTTCATGTGTGATACAAGGCCAACCTGGTCTCGGGCTTTTTATCTGCTCCTTCTGCTTGCAATTTTTAAGAATGCACTTACTGACCTAGGAGCTAAAAATGTATTTTTTGTCAACCATATGCATGTACCACGCCGTTAAGAGAACACCTTTTAATTGTGATTCTAATTGCTCAATGCAAAAATATTTGTTTTAACTGACTAAATCCCAGTCAAACCTTCATCTTGTTATGTTTATGGCTGTTTTTTTCTAACATACATTCCTGTGGATTATTTTGCAAGCCATCCCATGGGTGTGTTGAGCATCCAAGCATCGTTGCAAACAGTTACTGCAGATGTATAGCTATAATTCAGGTGAATCATCATTCCCCTTGTTAAAGTTTTACAGCAAAATATTTGGCTAAATACAAATGGGAGAGGTCTATTTAGGGATCAGATTAAAAGCAAAGTTTGTCATGCAAGGAAGAGAATTGCCTTAGACGTGCAGTTTATTTAAACGTAATAAGTGCACAGCTGGGCAGTATATTTAAAAGTTAGGTGTTGTTTCACTGTCACAATCCTCAGGGCCTGATTCACTGTCAATGTGTATCAACACCAGATCCTTGAATAGGATTTCTGGAGTAGAAAGCTGGTGTAAGTGATTGTTTGCAGGAGCACAGTGTGTTTGAATCTCTCTTGCAAGTGGAGAAGGGTTAATGTGACCTCAGCTTCCACGGTCCTGCCCCGAGTAGCTGAAGGATGCATTGACTCAGAGCATCACTGCTGAGGCTCTGGAAACTCCAGCTATAAACAAACCCACATTTGTTCCTGCAGACATCCAGCTGTCCCTTCTCAGTCCTGCACTAAAAATGTGCTTAAAAGTGCTTTGTCATCAGGAGATGCTTTAAGTAATTATTTTGAACTGAGATAAAACCCATCCATGAAAAGTTGTATGTAGGCTGTGTGGTCAAGAAGGCAGGGGGCAAAAACTGTCCTGGCACAAATCTCATTTGGTCTGGTGAATGCTTCTTGTCATCTTGGAAGTAGAAACAGAACAGAAAACTCAGCTGCCAATACTATATCACCTATGGGCTTCAGAAAATGCAGGAATGATGTGAGGAAGCAAAAAGATTCCTTAAACCTGAATTTCAGGTCTGGCAAATTGAAATGCTGAACTTGCTGCTTCTTCCCAGCCTGTGGCTGGTTTATTCTCATCCTTTTTTGTCAAGACTTTTGCCTTTTTCTTCCTGTCATTTGCTGGTTCATTGACCAAAATGCTCTCGTTCTGGTTTGGAGTGTTTATATATGCTCATGTCCACTAATTTGAATAACTGTAAATACCACTATCCTATAGTGCTCTCAGTTGCTTCAGAAATCAACCACGTAATTACTCGGTGCAGAAGGATTGACCATATAATTTCCTGATGTGTTCTGAAAGCTTCGTTGGCTTTTGGAGGAGAAGTGAAGCAACTGGAAGATCTTCCAGCTAATGTACAGAGCTCTGTGTTCTTCTTTATTTTTATGACCTTAGAAAATTTGGACTTGTTTACTAGTCATACTGTAACTCTTTGTCCCAATTTCTTTCCCATGTTTCTATAAATGAAGAAAATTCTGCTAAAATATCACCTATGCTCAAGAAAATTTAGTAAAGCATTGTGACTAGAATAGATTTTTTAAAAGAATTATATTTCTCATGTAATAATACAACATTCAGCTCCTGTGACTACTTCCAGCAGAGGATTTCATAGATAAATTCCTTGTCTCTTGCCACCAAAATCATTTGTGGAAAAGGTTATCGCCATTCTGCAGAGCAAGGAACTGAAAGAGGAGACAATGACAGCCCTGGAACCTAGCTGGAGATGTAGCTTTTGAGAGGGAGTTGTGCCTAAAGCACAGACATCCTGTTCATCACAGCTAAACCAGGAGGGTCTCTGCGGTAGGAACTGTGCTGTTGGGGTTCGTGTCTGTGGCTGGCTTGCTGCTCCCATAGAAAATACTGACTGGTGGCATCTTTCCTTACCACACCTTATCTTTAGGTGCTTTATTGAAAACACGGTGTAGCAGATTGCTTCCGCTGGTATCTATATGTGTAATGCATATTACACATATGTTATTGCCAAATACCTTTAAGAGATGGAGCCACAAATGAGAAGCAGGCAGAAAGTTTTCTATACAGCCCTGAATCAGTGCTTCCGGTACCAGAAGGACTGAGGTTTAAAATGCGACTTCATGTTAAAGTCCTGACTTCAGCGCATGCTGCTGTTTTGTGTTTTGTTTGTTGGTGGGAGTTGTTTGTTTGTGGGAGTTTTTTGTTTGTTTTGTTTTGTTTTTTCCTTTTCAGTCTCTTGAGACGCATCTCACTGTGCACTGAGGCCAGCCATCATCTCAGAGATCTCACTCCAAACATAAAGTGACTGACACTAAGTTTATATAGTGTTCAGTAATGTGGTGGCTGAGGCTCCCTTTTTGGATGTACTTTCTGTACGTACAGATAGTAAGTGGTGAGTACTGCCATAAAGAAGCCCCGTTGTTAACCAAGGAAGTTAAATAACTTGCCCAAGGACACACTTTGAAGGGGCTGGTTCCACCCAGGTGGATTTTTGTGGTGCACCACTGAAAGCAGTACAGTTTAGCACAAGCAGAAGCGATCACCTGTGCCATCGTTCAGCAATGCGCTACACAAGTCAAGGTTTCTGTATTAAGCAGAATAGATCCTGACTGCTTTGTTCGAAGGGATTAGAAATTAGTTCAGACTGAAATGGGAATAGGTAGGAGCAAAACTTACTCCCAACCTCTACTGTATTTCTCCTGTGCTGTACTGAGACTCTACAGTTGTGATATCACAAAGACAATTTTAGACTCTTTTGTACTCAAGAATAAAATAACTTAATGTTTTACCTGTCTGTCTCTGGAGAAGAAAAGCTTTAATTAAGTCTTACTTTAATTATGTCCCATCTACACAGTACCTAAATGCATTATGAGAGCGTGACATTTGCTATTTGCCTGCCTTCTGGGAAGGTTTACATGCTGAATCCTCTGATACTGTATAAAGTTCCAAGTGCTATTATTAAACAAGTATGTGAAACAAGATTCTTAATATATGCACTCACAATTATTGCTAAGTAGTGGTGAAAACCTGAGTGATTAAAGTATTATCTGGAACTTTCTTCTGAAATAATAGAATTTTGTGTTCATGTAGAAATTCTACAACAGTGGTGGTCCTGATCTGCTGGCGCGGCTGGTGGCCTGGATCGGAGCCTTATTTCACAAAAGTCAGTATTTAATCAGTCTCATTGGTAACACCGTGCATTACCATTCTCTGCTGTTCCAATCCATAGTATAATTAAAAAACCCTCTGATCTTTGCAGGTTGTCTTATCTTAATTAAGCTAATGAGAATGTCATAGTTTGTAATATTTATTGAAAATAATGTCCTCGAAATGAACTTTCAGGCATTATTTTATTACGAGCTGTGTATGCTTATGACCAAGAGACTGATAGGAATGTGCATAAACAAAACATTCAGCTTTTCTAGAGGTCCTCAATCTCCTATGCTGAGTATCAGTTAGTCTTCCTCAACCTAACTGTTGACTTAATAGAAATTTAAGCTGATGACGGTAATAAGAATGAGCAGCCATGGACTTCTCTGTGTCACCCCTGACCTCTGTAACTTAATCCTCAGTGAAAAGTCCTAGAATAGTAGTAGATGTTTTAAATATTTTAAAATATCTGCAGTGGGGTGTTACAAGTTATCTATGAGGGAAGACTGACACATTGATACTTTTTCTCTGTATATAACTTTTCTATATTATTTTATATTTCTTTTCAAATTGTCGCAGCTTGACACGTGAATCTGCTTGGTTCTAAGGTAAGCCAGCATGCAGCAACTGAAAATGACATTTGTCTTAACGCATCAAAGTAAATATTGTTCACTTGAAGATGACACATCTCTCCAGGGCAGCAGACGGACTCTCCTGAAGGTGAATGTACATCCATGCAGGATGCATAATTTGGATTGTTTTTGCTCCACCCCTGTTTACTTTTGCCCTCCGGCCAGTTCTGTTGTCCAGACCTGTCTGTAGCCAGTTGCATTACCCCACAGCCTTTGGTCTCTCCTGCACCTGCCTGTCTTTTGCCTTGAAAACTTGAACTCTCAGACCATGCCCTTGCAAAATGGTCTGAAGTTTTTCATATCGACCATGTTTGGTCTTATTTTCCTCTTCATGTATAGACTACTACCTTCTCTGACAGCAGTGATTTGCATATGATTCCAGCAATTCTGAACACAAACTCGTATTTAAAATATCTTTTCCCTTTTCAAGTGATACGATGCAACAAGAAAATGATAATATTTTGCAGGGAAAAATTGAGAAGTGATGATAAGAAGTCCATGGGCACTGATATTATAATAAGCTTCCAAACTGATGTTAATGCTAAGTAATGTGGCTTTGTGCCCAGCCAGATTTGCCAAGAGTATGAATTTTGCCTTGGACATGAACTAATTGTTATTTTTTGAAAAACCTTTTCCATATTTAGCACTTTTTTGGGCCCACTTAGAAGAATGTAATAGTGCTGCAAATACCTTGTCGCAGGAGTGTGTGTAGCAGATAAGAGACCAACAATGCGTGCATCTTAGCTTGAGGAACTGATCTGTCAAAGGGTGTCTATCATCTCAGCTCTTGGTATTTCTGTAACATGCCCTGTGTTCCAGTTCCAGAGATTTTGTTCCTTGAAAGGAGGTACAGACAGATGACGTTTGAACTCCCAGCAGACTGATGACATGGAAGCATTTCTGAGTGCTGCTTACTCTGAAGGAGAGGGTTGGTTTCTATCATCCCCAAATCTCTTGCTGTTGCTTACAAGAAGGTGAGGTGGAGGGGATTGGTTTCTATCATCCCAAAATCTCTTGCTGTTGCTCTCAAGAAGGTGAGGTGTTAATGCACAAGGAAGGTGATTTTCTCCCTCACTCATTCCCCTACTGCACAATATCGAGGTCTTGTAGTCAAGTCACCGCCATCTAAAAAAAATCAGATATCTTTCGTATACATTCTTTTGTTTGTGAGGTCTCAACTTTGCTATTTGGAAGCATAAGACACATTAATAACTGGACATCTTGATTTTGTTAAGCCTTGTTTCCACTGGGGGTATGTCAACATGAGTAAGCAGTGCAACGCAGCAGGAGTGGTGTAGTGGGGTACAGTTGTGCCAAGGACCTGGCATCCATGCTGTGAGCTTCAGGGTTTTTTTAATACGGTCTTCATGAAGAAACACCCTATATGTATGTAGGGCTGAACTGGAGATAGTACCTTCAAGGAAGGGAGAAAGGGACGCAGAACCAGATTTCAAAAGGTCAGTGAAGGAAATGTATTTTCATAAATATACATCCTTTCCCATAGATTATATTAATAGCATGATGGACTTATGTGTGTGCTGTGACACCTTTTAGGTGATGCTTAGGAAAATATTATAGGCCAGTGGATCTTAAGTCTGCTGTTATCCTACATTTGCCTGCCCAGATCTGGAAATCTTGCAATGTATAAAAGGAAGATGAAGAGGCAGAAAGTGATGTAAAATATTCAGAGGTAATCCCACTTGATGAACACTGTTCTCTGCTTTCCTTCCACCTGCCCACCTCAGTTAGGACCAAGGAGAGTCTGATCATCCAATTACTTCCCTTCACAGCGTTTCACATGGGCAATCTCCTCATTGAAGAAAAATAATTGAGTAGTCAGTGTTCTCATCTAGTTTTTAAAAGCCTGCAATAAGCCTTATTTTAATAATTCCACCTCCTGGTTTCTGGCATACCAGCTAGTTGACATATTCTTTCTAGTGTCTTCTTCAGAGACATCATTCTTCTTGTCTTTTGTCATATGTTTCACTAGGACTCTGCTAGGCTGCTACTTTAATAAATCCTACACGCTTGCATTCTTATCCCCCTCACCTCCTTCATTTTTAACCAGATATCAGTTACACTAATAGCCTTATATACCTCCTGAAGAGGTTTCTGTTAGACTGGGAACTGGTTCATTGATGCATAGCATTTGCGTAAGAGAAAACCAGCTTTTCATTCGCTGTGGGGTTTCTCCTTTGCCATAGTTCATTTTTCCTTGTGTGTACTACTGTAATGTTTTGGGGTTTTTTCTCTCGTCCAGCTGAATGCCAACAGCAGTTAGGGAAGGAAAGCAGCAAAGAATTGCCATTAGGCATGGTGGAAGTATTCTTTACTGCTTGATGTCTCTGCTGTTGAAGGATTGATTATCTTTCCTTTGATAGCACCCATATTTCTCTCTCTGCCCTTTTTTATTAGTTTCTGAAATTTCAAAGTAATGTTTTTTCCTTTTCACTGTGCTTAGGGCTATTAACTGTCTTAATAGCAAATGTTTCATATGCTTAAGTTTTGTCAATGCAAGGGTTTTCTTGCTGAACTGCTACCAGAAAATCAGTTTAGTGTACAGCTTTTCTGAGGCTTATTGTGGCTGTGACTCGAATCTCACATGAGGCTTGAGAATAAATCAGTTCCCCTCTTTTGAAAATCACACCGCTACCATTTCTTTGGAAACATTTGCCAGTGTTTCACATTTAAATAATTGTGAAGATAGATATTGAAGCTAAATAAAGGCCGATTGTCTTCAATGTCCCGTAACAATCAATGGCACATCGAGGCTTCATGGCTGTCATCAGGCAGCCCATGACAACGCAGGGGATTCCCAGTGACAGCATGAATAGAGCACTGACCTTTCTCTTCCCAAAGTTTGCTGCTCGCCCCTCGGCAGAGGCTGGAGGACAGGAGTGGGCTGTCACACAGGCTGCCATTTGCCCTCCTGTCTAGAACGTCTCTTCATCCGCCACACAGTTCATGTTGATACTTCCCCAGATATTTACACTGTAGTACTTGTATCAGGAAGATTTTTTTTTTTAAACAAATAAAGTCATGTAGGCAAAAGTGTAAAGTTTTCAGTGATGCATGAGTAAGGATTCAAATATGGTGTATTTTGGTTGCTTCTAATGATCTAGGATTTTCTTTTCATTTATAGCTAAAGTCACAAGTAATCCTGCAATTCTTCTCTTCTTCTCCCATCTGTATCACCTTTTGAACTCAGCGGGAGTTTTGTCATCTGTTTTGATAGGCTACAGATAAGATAAAGGTGAGCGGCTCTCTAATCTGTTTCTGTGTGGATGAGGGCAAAAGAACTCTGGATTTCAGCCTCTACTTCTGTTTCCTTTGGCTTTCAAAGGTCTAACATGCTTCCTGGTGCTTTTCAGCTGTTATCCTGAGGCAGCTCTGATCTGGGTTGTAGCCACAAGTGTCTCTAAGTGGGACAATTATAAATGCATGACCTAATGAAGGAAGGAAAGCACTGAAGATCTGTGTTTGTGTCCCAGCTTGGTCATAGGCATTGTGCCTTCAAAAGGAGGAAGGCAAGGATATTTCTGTATGTCATGACTATATTTGAGGATGAAATACATTAAGTGAGTGGGATACACTTGGGTTACCATAACGATGCAGAGAGAGAGTCTGGACAGCTGCTTGGCCCTCTCTCAGTGAACTATTATAAGGTGGTTAAAAGGTAACAAATGTTTTGGCTTCTCATAATTTAGCATCTGCTTTGGCCATTTCTGTGTGTTTGGAGGTTTTTTTGTTTTTTTTTTTTAAAGTGGTGCATCCAGTAAGTTCCCCTAAGACCTCAGTACACATAGAGTTTCCAGGTTTCCACTTATTAGGAGTATAAGCCAGTTACCTATGGAAATTTTCAGAGTTAGATGGAGTCAGATTATTAAAATATGCAGCTCTTCTATGGTATAATGGTCTCTCTCTGTGGCATTAATCCTTCTCCTTTTCACACAATGCACTTGAAACGCTGCTTTTCTCTGTAGGCGGCAAGTATTGTCATAACTTCACTTCAAGAACTATTCACCTCTTAAATGTAGAAAACAGTTCTCATTGTACTTCAGCTAGAGAATAATCCCTTTTCTTTCACTCCTTCATCCTCCGTGGTACACTGATGGTAAGTGAACTCTCAAGCAGTTACAATTTCACAGGAGCTTTCATGGATTGTGGAGCTCTGGGTTTTTGAGATACCATGCGTTCAATCAGCATCACTTGGAATGTGTCTCTGTTTTTAAATCTGACTTGTTAATGTCACTACATTCATCCTAAATATTGCATTTTATGGTGTGAATTCTTGTGGTTCTCTCCTTAATGTCTTCTCGTTCTTTTTTTCTGAGCAGCTGTTGGTAGCTCCCCCTGCTGCTGTCAACTCTTAAACCTCTGCATTACAAACTGCAGGGTAGGGTGAACTTACTACATGAAATTAAGACTCTGCAAAGCTGGCTTACACTACACATTAGGAACTCCAAAGTAAAGAGAAATGGAAAAACGACCCATTCCTAATGTAATGTGCTAAACTTAGTTCATACTTTGATCCGTGAATAACTGGCAAGTTAGAAGCTTTTAACATAATATTATGTACAAAAATCCAGCTGGTAACATTCTTAATGTGCTGCAAGTATGAAACAATAAAACCGGTGTTAGGGCCACCTCACTGTTTAGACCAGACAGAGAAAAACCACAAGAAAGGCCTCTTTCTGGAAACACAATGATGTTTGAAAACTGATCCTGGGTGCTGTAAATCTGCAGACCGCTCTGTAAATGTATCAGCTGGTAATACATACTGCTCTTAGTATAAGCAAAACTTTAGCAGAGAATTATTAATTACATCACCACACCTATATAATAGAGTTCACTGTAGTTATGTAGGAGTCGATGGTATTCAAGCAGTTTCTTTTGATGAAGTAATCGGGCTGCTTCTGGGGCCTGTTTCAGCTGCTAGGGGCGTGCTTCAAATGTAAATGACTGCCAAATGGATTCCTTCTAAATTCCAGCCAATTAAAATACATTTAAAGTGCAGCTGGTGGAGAGCAAAAGGCTTATAATTGCATAAGAAACGTTTGGGCACGAAATGAATCCCTGAAGTTTGGTGAACGAAGATTATTAAATAATGCATTTCTGTAGAAGTAAAGCAATCAAAGGGCTTTCCAAAACTGCAGTCAGAAGCAAAGATGACACTTTTACCACCACCTTAAAAGAGACAAAGCGGGAGTGTGTTTGTCAGGGTGTCAGTTTTCCACCCTTGGCTCTTTAAACCATGCAAGTTTGGCAGCCTGCCCTCTGTGGTGCTGCATACAAATATTGACAGAACAGTGTGGCATTTGTTAAACCCCTTCTTGGGAAGCAAATGATTAAAACTCTGAAGGAAGATCTGAGAACTTCAGACATTATATTTTTTCTCAGTAGCACTATAATATTTACAGAATGAAACAGAAAATAGTGAATGGGGTGTAATGAATGACCTTCCTTTTCTGCTTTGCCTTGTAAGTAAGGACAGATTTTTTTTTTTGTTTCATGCTCTTAATGTTATTATTAAAGAGTTTTACGGTTGGTAGCACTGAAAGGTGCCATTAACACTTTTGATTTAACCTCATGTTTTGGGAAAAAGCTCAGCTGATAAAACAGACCATGTAAATAGGTGAAAGACATTATCCAGGAAGTAGCTGTGTGTGCGGTCACTGCGGATACTGCGTCCGATGGATGCACAAACCTTTACAGACATTTTAATTCACAACTGCATTTGAATGTCGGTACTTTCCAGACATGTTGCAGTCATGCCTGCATCTGCCTGAAAGTGAGATTACAAATCTTGCTTCTTTTAATGTACCTTTGTAAAACTTTATCTTAATCTGTTTAGTAGATCATTTTGCTGATTTTAGAAATGGAAACAAACATTTTCATAGGCAGCTCAGAGTGGTTTTTTTCTATGTAATGTTTTATCTGAGAATACTGTCTTTACCTGTTTGGTATTAAACAAACAGTTGAAATTAGGTGGATGAAAAGTGTTTCCTGTTATCTCAGGTTTTTCTTAATTCTATCAGGCGGTAATAAATGAAATCAGAAAAATACCTTCCAGAATTAACAAGTAGGGGTTTCTACCTGTTGTTATATCTTATTATATGAAATTAATATGAAAGAATTTGAAATCCCTGATTTCTTCCTATTCCAGCATATCCAGCCTGTCTGTTTTGGCTTCCCTTTTGTTAACTATGACTAAAGACTCCTGCAAATTTCGTAGCAACAGATCATATTGCAGCAGTAGGGGTTCAGATAAATGTGCCTTGTTAATTGTTAAAGTGTAAGTAGCACAGAGCATGTGCCAAAGGGAGGCTCATAAGAAATAAGCTTATCGCCAAAATTGATGTCAAGTAAATTATAAAATCAAGTTTTAAAGGCATTTGTCAAGAAACATAAACATGAGTACACATATACTATGAAACTAATGGTAATGCAGTTAGAACCAAGAAAATTAAAGAGAATCAATACTAAAAGTCTCTAACCTGAGGGGTTTGGTTTCTTTTTCAAATACTCTTATTGATGGGAAATTATTCACAGAGGGAAATCTATTGAATAGATTGAACCTACTTTGTTTGGGTAAGTCCTGCTCATCACCAGCCACTATTACAAAATTAGGGTCAATGTGTGTTTAATTGCAATTAGTATTATGGAAATAGATATGTTTGCATGTTTATGAAATATGTAGTATATATAAAATAATAAAATATAATGTACATACATTATATTTGGAAGCACCTGGTCTATAACAGCATTAGAGTTTTGATAGAAGCCCAGAGGCAGTAGGAGTACAGAAGAGTGCAATGAATAATTAGCTGTTCATAAGGGAGTGGGATAGACCCAAACAGCTAAGACTGCCATAGTTCGGTAATACTTACAGAAATTTCTTTTATATTTGTCTGACTTTTAATAAACTGCTAGCTTAGGAGATTTTTTGAGGTCTGCAGAATAGCAGTGTAATATAAGTAAATTTTTATAACAAAACACCAAATAACCCCTTTCTAAGGTTGCTAAGTGAGGAAGCTGATAAGCGTGTGTTGACCCACCAAAAAGCAGGCAGTTAGTCTTTTTTTTGATGGAACCTCAGGGCTAACAATGACAAAACTTGTTTCAAACTAAACCTCTGTCTTAAACAGGCTTGACTCACTATAAATCAAAAGATGAATCTAGCTCCTCCTGCATAATAACATTTTTCATGCCATTTCCTTTTCCTTTATGCATATGTGCAATGATGGATGTATCTCCTAGGTCCAGTGATTCATCTAATATACCAGTAACCTTAAGGAAAGCAAGAGAGTTGCTTGGAAAGTCTACAAACCAGCAGGTGAAGAGGGTGTATTGGCACTTCTGAATGTCCTTCTTGATCTTGTTGTACTTTGGCTGGGGTTTATCTGTTTGCAAACCAGAGCCTCCTTTGCTGCACAATTAAACTGTGAGCAAGTGTCTCCTCAGGAGCTGCCTGAGCTGCGGGCACAGCGCTGCCTGCTCTGCGGCTTGGGGGAGCTTACACCGAGCTACGTATGAAACTTGCCAAACTGCAGTGCACTTCTGCACAGGTGTGGAGGAAATACTTCAGGAACACTTAAAAATTTTTAGGTGTCCCCAAGGTTAAATATCCTTTGGAAAGCTGGCTTTCTGGATTGTTTGCTGGGATATTAGCCCTTAAATTCTGCCAAAACACAGGCAGGTTTCTATTGGGCTTTTCCCCAGAATGACTTGCTGAGAAGTTGTACAACTTTGGTGTGTCTCCATGGGGAAAATTACATAAGTCCAACTGAAGGGTCAGCATAATTTATAACGGCAAACAGATGAGAACTTTCCTGCAGTTTTCCCCTGGGTGGTATTACTCTGTGATTCTGCTACAGTAAAAGCCACTACTACTTAATGTCTTTGGCAGGTCTAACTCTGAAATCTTTGGGTATCTGAATATATACCCTCCTTTATTAAAAGACTCACATGGAGTCTGTAACAGTTATACTGCCCGTAGGACTATAGAATGGCTGTTCTGCTGGTTTCCTGAAACACAAAATGCTCTTTGGTTTCTACATTAAAACATCGATTAACATTAGGTAGGATTTACTGTTTCTTCTCTCGTAGTTTTCCTTATACTCTAGAGAACTCTGGAAGACAGAACCTGGGGTCCACACTTATGGGAAGCGGTACAGCAGCAGGGGGATGCCAACTTAATTAGTGGATAAAGATGAAAGTCTCACCCAACCTGTAGCCTAGCTGGTCGCAAAACTTGTACCTGGGTAGAAGGGGGATTTTTCCTGCATGTGTGGTATTCTCCAGTAGCTGTGAGGATAGAGGCCTCTGCTTTTTATGTTGTGCTGCAGTCAAATCCTTGATAATGACTCACGTATGATGTTCGGGTCCAAGTGAAGGTATTGGCCTAAGGGAGCTGTTGCCCTGTGTCAGCTCTGATAACTGTGATGTTTGACACTGGTTTCTGTGGCAGGAGCTGCATGACCCATGTTTCCCTACCACTGCTGTGTCTTCCACCGTGGTCTCTGGAGCTGGTCCTGAGGTCCACAGTACTCCTGGCACAGGGACACAAGGACAGAAAGACGCTGTATACCATGGGGTTCTGTGTAGGAGTGTGTTAGCTTGGAGTGCATTTGGTGCATCTTTCACAGTTCCTGCCTGAAGTCATTATCACTCAAGCACACTCAGTCTGTCCTCAAATGTGAGGCAGTAGTGTACTGCTCACCTTCAGCTGGGATTTGAATGTTGGCTCTTTGCCTCTCAAAGGGCAATGGTCTAAGGGGCTTTGTAGGGATTTGCCACACAGTGGAAATCTCTGCCCCAGTGATAATGACACCTGGCCACGTTGATGACAGAACTGGTGCCTGGGAAGGATCAGACCCTATTCCCAAGACACGTAAGGGTGAGGAAATCTTGGGGGAAGCAGGAGAAACGAGAATGTGATTGTGGCAGAGAGTAAAGGGAAGTGAGATCCTCAAGTCTAGATCCTTTTCCATGCATGGAGTGTAGGAACACAAATGTTTCTGTAAAAAATGGATCTTCAGCTGTGAATATCTAACGTGCTATTAGGTGGATTATGCAGGGTCAGAAAAATGAAAGAAAAAAGCAGGTATACGCTTGATTTTTGTGTTAATTTCTGTTAACTGGAATTATGTTGCCTGTACTTTGAATTTTGCAAATGAGTTCTTCATTTTACCCTTAGTCTTACCACACTCGGATTCCAATAATTTCAGAGAAATTGGTAAACGTGATGACCGCCTTTCCTAATAAGCATGGTGAACATTAAATTTCCATGACCATTCCAGGGTCCTGGAAAGCTCTGATAGGATCTGTTGGTCTGAATCTTGAACTGCATGGTTCTGCATGGGCTGGTTTGGGTGATGTCCCATGCAAACCCCTGGAGTCTTCCACTGCTCTGTGCTAGCCAGATAAATATCACTGCAGCAACGTGCAGCATGGCGGTGGAGATATCTTTTGAGACTTGAGAGTTACGAGGGAGTTAAGATGATGTTCAGAGCATGAACAACTTGGAACAAAATATCTTAAAGCCAAAAGGATAGTGCTTGTTTTCTAGACTAAAAGTGAAAATTGCTGATGTTGATTACAAAGTAGAATTTGTCTTTTACACCAAATTTGTGTCTGATAGTTTGCTTATACTCTCATGAGCTGTGATCTGAGAGCAAGTGCAACTGCTGCACTGTGTATTTATAGAGAGATTGCTGGAAGAAACTGCGATAGTACTTGTGTTTCTTTAACTTCATCAAACAGGAAGTTTTGGTCCTCAGTGAGGTAACCAATTCTTTCATCATTCTTCTCTAACTAGTAATTTACTTGAAAAGGACAAGAAAAGATCATTCTATGTCCCTTGCTGGTGGTATCATAAAGCCACACCGTGGATTGCTTTTGCACTTTGGGCATGTTTCCTATTACAAAATAAAGCCCCCTGGGGATAAGTTCTGGTATTTTTGGTTTTGTGGGATTTTTAGAAATAATTTTTCCATTTTGTTCGGTCAGTCATTGATTTGCTTAGTATTTTCTATGGATCACATGTTGGGAAAGTTGAGGGACAAGTTGTTCGCAAGACAGATAATTATTACCAAACATAGAAGTTGTGTAATATGTAGGCGAAGAGAAGAAATATTACTCTCTCTAACATAGTTAGTGGAAAACCTAAATGAAAGAGTAATGTATGCCAGATGTGTATATCACAAGGAGTGTAATTTTGGTAGGAATGATTTTCAGTAGGAAATAGTAGAAGGTAAGTCGGGCAAATCAGAATGTGTTGCAGGTGATCTCTTACTGGCAGGGCTGTGTGAGCACTTGTTAGTATTTGTGGAGATAGTGCTTTGGTAAACTTCTTTATTCTTCATAGTACAGTTTTACATCGTAAGATAAGGGGGGAGATCAACAGTCATTGACTACACGATGACAAATAATCAACAGTCAATGACAAATAATCAATAGTCAATGACAAAGCACAAACTTAGAGCTATATTTTAATTACCCAAATTACAGGACTGGCAAGACTGGTTCAGGTTGTGCCTCAAAATCTGGAAGCTGCAAGAGCTCTGGCAGCCCTGTCTCTGCAGAACTTCACCATAACCGTGAATCTAGTTCTTGATCTATAAGCTTTAAAGTGATCATTTCAGATCTCACACTATGCATCTGAGAACCTATGGATAAACTCAGAAGTTTAACCTTCTCAAAGTCGCTTACGCGGTTTGTTGGTGGCAGAACAGGCAACTCCCCAGCCCCTCACCTAAGCAATAAAACCTCTGCATACAGTGAAGATGCTGACGATCTTTTCCTCTATAGAAAGCAATTCGAAAGAAAACAGTATTATAGTCACCCAGAGTTGGACAGTTCAGGTCAGTAGTCCGGAACTTTAATCTTGTTGCGGTAACTAGAGTTGATAAATGAGGACATCACACTTAAATGAGATTTTAAGGCCTTGGTAATCAGTGCGGGGAGCTGTGGTTCACAAAATGGATCCTGAGCCTTAATGGAATTGTTTCAGACATACACCCTGCCGGCAGGACTTTCGTGGTAGCCCACATGTATTATATGAAATCTTTGTCACGTCAGCCCAGGAGAACCCCGCCTGGATAGGCAGCCAGCCTCATCACTGTGGGCTTTGTTTCTGGAGGGTTAGGCTGTGTCTCTAGACACCGATTTGTATAAATGGGATTGCTCCAAGGAAGGAACTGCCTTGATTTCCTTCATTTGTTGGAAGAAAAGTAATTTACTTCTACTTTCCAGCCTCTCGCCCACACTGGCTCAGTTTTGTGGCTGGTCCTAAAGGAAAAGCCAATTCTTTATTCTTTCCAAATCACCCTTCCAGATAAAATAACAGTAGCTGTGTAGTTCCTACTTTTTCCACTCCATCCCATCTATACCCGTAGGGGATATATGCAGACAATATGAAAATAATACCTGTGTTTATAGTCTTCCTTTATATATATATATATATTTTTTTTTTCAGTCTAGAAAGGCTGTGTACAGTTAAAAAAGAAACTGACCCACTGCAAAAGGTTATGAGGGACAACATGCATTCCTGGAACCACATTCACATTCAAAGCAACACCTTTAACTTTGGCAACACCCTGACATTGCAATGTGCAAGGAACAACTATTGCTATGCTTGTTAATGCTGATTATTTTTTAAAAATTAGTTTATACCTCCTTGATGCTTCTGTGGAGAAACACAGAGCTGATTTTTTTTTTCTTTTGCCATTTTTGTTGCTAACACCTTACTTTCAATATTGTGATGCATATTTGTCTTCCAAGAAATGCATGAATTGTTATGCACTCTTGTAGCAAAGGGATATGTGTCACAAGGAATATTTAAGTGTAAAATGTCATGGTTTACAAAATCCCGTAGAGACTGAGGTGACCCTGTTTCCTTACCAATGTGAACGTGGCTGGGCTGGGCCAGCGCTGGGCTGGGGGGCTGAAGGGGTTGCTTGGGCTGCGCAGGGAGCAGACACGGGGCTCAGACACACTCCCCGCTCCAACGCCGTGCTGCGGGGTCCTCTTTGCACAGGGAGGATGTGCATTTACAGCTGTTCTGTGAAATAAGCTCTTGTAAAGTGCTTTCTTATTGCCTGGCTTGATGTGCCTGATGCAAACGTCATGTATCGGTATCGACAGTAAATAACGAAAGAATATTTTATTGACTAGCTCTCAACAACAGAGCTGTATGAGAACAAAAAGCAAGTCCCCTGTACTGCTCTTGGTCCTCTCAGGAGACTCTGATAGAGTGCCAAAACAGAGTAATTTTGAAACTAAATATTTGTAAATGGATTCTTTGTTCATTTAAAGGAGATAGGGAGGAGAGTATAGAGGCTTCTCTGGGGAATGTCGTGGCTTTGTTGTGCAACACAAAGACCATGTTTGAATCAAGATGTGGGTACTTCTGACAAGATCTTTTCTAGCAAAATGAGGCATGCACTACAATTTCTCCAGAACCCAATTTATAACCCTGAAGTTTGTATTAGCTCTTTAAGATTGCCTTCCATCTCTTCTTCTGAGCTAATCTCTCCTCCCTCATGGAGGATCTGTTAGTGAGGTGTTTCTTCCATTGATTACTAAGAATTTCACACAGGTTGTACTGTGAGCAAAGACACATTTTCTTTAACCGTCAAACTGTTGATCTTTCTGCAAGGCAGCAGGCTGATCTGTGTGCCAGAACATTTAATTGGCGGGATTTTTTTCCCCCTACAAAGCTATTTCCTTCATACACAAGAGAAAAAAAATAAGAAGGGGGAGGATCGAAAAGAGCAGAGCAAACATGAGGAAATACTTTATTTTTTATCATTGGAATGGACCCTCAGATGGGATTTATTGCCATAGCTTGCTTACTGAGCCTCAGTTCAGCTGTGACAACTGGTGTCATCCAAGAACATGCTTTATTGGCAGATTGAGGTGGCTTTAGAGAGTAACGTATTCGCCAGTATGATTTAAGACACCAGAATCTAGGTGCAGCTTCATTTGGACTTGGTTAGTGCTGAGAGGATCCAGCTTCACACAGCAAGTGCTGGGCAGCACAAGAACTCCAGGTGCTTGGTTCATGTCTGACCCCTCAGCCCATTGCATTCATCCCAACCTCACTGCTGCTTCTGCTGCCACCTGCACTGAGATTTTGATGGTCAGAATGAACAAAGTTAGAAAAAAAGGCTCCAAATCTTCATAGTTAATTAATTGTGCTTTGACAACCACAACATCACCATTCCTCTGAGTGTGAAGCTCTTAACTAATTTTGTTCAACACAGTGAGAGTCCTTGTCATAGAACTTCTTCAAAAGATGAGCATGGCCCTGCCTTTTGACAGTTGCATAGATTATGTTCTTTGAGCTGTTATAATCTTTACTGATTGTATGGAGCTGCTGCTCTGTACCTCCCATAGAGCAGTGGCTCGTGGAACACCTGCTGAAGGCTGAGTCAACAGCAGAGTTTGTCTTTTGTTAAGTGTTCTTCTTAATAAAGAAAAGGGAATAAAAAGTCATTTTGTGTGACATTGCTCACTAGGCAGACAGCTGCATAACACATTCTGCTGCGAAATCCTGCTGATACTCGGCAGCGAGCACGTAGGTTCTGCATTTGGTCTTAAATGACCCTCTGCAGTGAGCCTAAGTTCGTCAAAGATTTTAGTAGTTTTGCTTTTAGATGATGACAGTAACAATGTCCAGGATGGGGAAGAAATGCTTCTGCTGACTTTTGTGCGATCAGGATTCCACCACAAGCAAAAGGCCAACAGCAGTTTGAAAGGATGGCTGCACAAAGTGTTTTTGGCCATTGAAGAGGATTGCTTGAACTGACATGATCCAGGAATAACTATACTGAGAACAGTCTGCTGAGACATCATGGACAATTTTATTTTATGCATAGGAGGTGCAGGCTTCAAGCCCCTGGCAAATGCTGTCACAGGTCTCAGTAGGGTCATTTTGCTGCTTTGCTCGAGAGAAAACAATAAAATAATTATTCAGGAAAAATATTTGAGAGCTTGAAACACTTTTTCATTATGTACATCAGAGCCACAACTTGGCAAACAATAAACAATGGGAAAGTTTGTCTCAGTAACACAACTTAGCAGAATAAAAAAGCTGGAATTCTTTCAACAAAGTATATTCTCTTCTTCTGATACTGTGAAAACTGATGTCACTTGTAATTCCTCACGAAAGAAAAAATCCCTACAGTTTGCAGTACATCAATGCAGTCATTTTTTCCTCTGACTAATCTATAAAAAGATATTGTATACGAACGTTATTTTCTCTGCCAGAAATGCATTCCTGGAGCATAATAAAGGCTTTTCTGTTGTTGTTCAGTAATTTGGATAATAGTTTCTCCATGAAGTTTCATAACATTTATTTACTACCATAAATGATTGGACCAAGTGGTTTCAGCAGTCAGAACTGGAATCCCTTTGCAATAAGCATTCTTGCTGAATTAATTTTATAAATATTATGCCTAAAATAATTTCAAATGACAACTTTATGTGAGTAACATAACATGAATATGAAATAAATCCGTAGAGTACAGGAAATTTTCATGGAAGAGGCATCAGCTGTGTAGACTCAACTAAGAAAAACTTTTTCTACAATTATTGTCAGCCTTGGATAGTTACAAGTATTTCTTATTTGGATCAATTGGAGTGCAGTAGTTGTGGCCAACAGCACTTTTTTGCTTTTATTTGTAGTGCCTCCAGAGTTTCTCTTCCCACAGAATGAGGATTCAAGTTTCTGAAAAGTCTTCCTACAGTGCTGGGAGGCAAAGCCCACACCTGAATTTCCTGGCCCAGCAGCAGCAGCAGGGTGAAGTCTCCCTCTTTATGCATAGACTTGCATGTCTTCTGCTGTTGTAACTTGTGGTTTTCCACCAGCGTGGCTCTGCACAGCGCCCCGGCTGCATCCCAGGCACGGCTGGTGGGCAGTGCTGGCTGGGGGGACTCCCAGAACAGTGGGAAAATGGCATTTTGCTGTCGCCCTGCGCTCAGTCCCGTCAGTTAAGGTGCCATGGAAATGAATTTGAGGGGACTGTTCCTCTCATATGGTTTGGGAAGTGTGGGAAAGAGAAGGAGAGGTGCAACTTGGCTTACTGTGTAAAATATATTGTGCTGGGTAGCATGAAGCTGAGGGTCTGATATTAGCAAGACTGACATCTTTTGAGTTGGAATCCAAATTTACACAGCCAGCCTTTGGGTGAAGCACATGTGACCCAGTTTGTGTGTATCTGCTGTAATTGCTGTTTACAAGGATACTGCAGCTTTGCTTTGCTAGTCCTCATTTGTGTATAACCCCCTGGGAAGATGGTGGTATAATGAGTAATGCTGTGCCCTCTTGTCTTTACTCACATAATTGCAAGGAAATCAATTGGAGCTCATCCTGTCTCTCATTCTTGTCATGTATTGCTCAAGAAAAGCATTTCTGCTGTCAGTCTAGCTGAAATTCTCCTTCCTTTTTGATTTACTTTGCTTCCTTGGCATCTTGCCTTCACACGCTGGTTGTGGTTTACGTTGCTGTCATTGCATGCAGTAATAATCACTGAAGTGACCAGAACACTGTAAATTGTGGTATTTAAATTAAAGATGATGCCTGCCTTTTTTTTTTTTTTTTTTTTTTAGGGTGGGTGTTGTATCCCACTATTTTCGGGTGGCACGCATTTCATCCGGAAGATGAATCACTTGCTGATGTATTTAAGTCTTGATTTTTTTCACAGAGGTACTAAGCATCATCCTCCTTCAATCAAATGAAGTTTGAATTTTAAAATGGGTTCAGGAGGCACCATGAAGTAAGGGTTTAAAATGTAGCATATTATAGACTCTTGGGGACTCCGGTGTGAAAGACGGGAAAAAAAAAAAAGGAGGAGGAGAAAACAGCCGCATGTGGGGCCATCATTAAAGAGCTTAGTGTGGGGGTCCATGAGTGTGACAAGAGAGGCCTCTGCTCCTCCACGGCTGCTTCGGATCTGGAATTCAGGTAGTGAAGAGCAAGCTCGATTTAGCCCGATGCTGTTTTTTTCCAAATGCCTAATGCGACCTACAGCTACAAATATTATGAGTATCATCACGTGTCTCTCTCAATGACACTTTTTCTAGCTGGAAGCATGGCTGATTTCAAAGTTATTGGAAGGCGAATGTGTTATTTCAAGGGAGGTTTTGTTTTTTAGTAAGAGTTCTGCTTGATTCTCATCTATAGGCATATTTGCCATAAGTTTTATTTTTCTATTAGTTCAATAATATTGTCCCCCAAAGAATTTGCCTTTTCCTTAAGTCAGATCCCAGTTTTAAATAACTTCAAGGGCGCATTTCATTTCTGTGAGAGGCTTTAAGGCCTTACCTGGCCCTACGGGGCTGAGCAGAGCCAGGTCCCCTTGCCCTTCCTTGCATCTTCCCAGCGACACCAGCAGCTGTTGGTGCTTGAAACAGAATTACTGTGCTGGGTCCTGAAAGGAGGTTAAACCATGATTTTTCACCAGCTTCCCTGGAGGGTGCTTTAGATGTGCAAATCCCAGTGAACTATCGTTTCATGAAATGTCACCGAGACATCAGATAGAGATCTCTGACTCCCTTTGCTTCCTCTTGGAAACTTTTGGAAACTGGAAAAGGATCTGTAGTGTCAAGAGAGGGCAGAGCACACGTGTAAAGTGCTACTGCACGTGCAACTCGCTCAGTGTTACTCCTAAAATTTCCACTGGGAGAACATGTTCTTTTTACCTTGCTATTCCTGGGCAATTAGTATGTGAAATAAAAACTGATGTCATCTAAATAGGGCCCTCTTGTAATTTCTTACATAGCATTCTGCATGGGAAGAATGACATATCGACTCTACTTATGGCACGGAGGGATGACAGGCAGTTTATAACCCTTCCCAGAGTATGGCACAGACATGAGCCTGGCCTAAATAAGTAGCTGGATTGCTTTCAGCTTTGTGGTATAGTCTTTATTGAACAAATGCTTTTAATGTATTTTTTGTATGAAGAAAGGTTTTAAGGAGACACAATAACTAAGAAGGTCGTTTTCACTTTTGTGAGATTTCTGTTGAATCAAATCTGTAGTCTAATGGTAATGTAAATCATTGGAAAATTTTACGGATTTAAAAATGGGGTGCAGGTCTTATCCTTGATATCCAGGAAAGCCTAAATCACTTAGGCTCATATCCTTGGAGAGACTAAGATATCCTAATTCCCACCTAAATACTTCCTGGATGCTAACTCCACTGAATCACGTGAATATATTTCAACTTTACTTCACACTGGTGAAGAATTAAGCCTTTTTCAGTTGTAGTTTTCATTTAAAGTTACTTCTAAATTGAAAAATTGCAAAATTCTCAGGTTTGGGCTTGTTTAGCACACCTGAAGTCAAACAACCTAAGAAAAGCCATCAAATGATACATTTCCACGCATAATTAAAAACTCTCTGATTTTTTTTTTTTTTCACTGAAGGAAGTATTTTATTAGAGAAAGTAGCGAAAACTTTTGATCACTGAAACATTTTAGAACTTTTGGCTCGTATCATGTTAGGATCTTACTGCAAGCAACCCCACAAGGATTCAGTTGTAAACGTGCAATGTGTTGTTGATGTCTTTCTATTTCTATTTCTGTTTCTGTTTCTATTTCTATTTCTATTTCTATTTCTATTTCTATTTCTATTTCTATTTCTTCTTTCAGTCCTAACTGTTGTGTGTACATGTACATACATGCACATCTTTCTGTGGCTGTGCAGAATCCAGAAAAGTACTGGGGAAATACACTTTTACATCTGATTGTGTATTTCTTCTTTCTGCACAGACAAATTAACATTATGGATTATCTCTTTTGTCAGTCATACAGAGATACAGGTTTTTAATTTCCAGAATTATTAGTCACCTGGGCTTGCAAAAACACCTGTTGGCTGCGTAAACTTGCTGGTCCAAATACCCTTGCTGTGATGAAAATACTCTCGCTGCGATGCCCCTTATCCCATAGGTCTCATTTTTCCATAGCTTCAAAAGAATATTGTCCTCTTGGCACTCACTTGTAATTTCCTGCCTCATAAGTAAATGTCAGAGCCAGTGGGGACTACAGACCAGAAAAATAATATTCAAAAAGAAGCTTCATGATGTTAATGTCTCTAGAGTCTTCCTTTTAGCAGTTACAAAGGGCACGTTAACACCTGATAATAGAAAATCATTCTGTTCCACAATTCTGCATGTAATTGTAATGGGCCATCAGTCTACTTTTATTTATTGTGTTTTTAAAATAATGCACAGGTGTGATCAGTTAAACAGCATCCTCCCTCAGCCGCCCTGCAACACAAAGCCCAGAAAACCCTTTAAAATAATTTGCTATAATTGAACCTCACCAGCTTTGATGCATTTTCCAACTCCCTGCAAAAACAGAGCACAAAACCATTATTAATGACTAAATGCTACCTGAATGTACTAAGTAGCAGTCAGCTGAAGGTTAGTCTGGCTCTTCTCGCTGAGAGCTACTGAGTAATGAGACCTTTGCAAAAAGATCTGATCTTTTCCTGCAAGGTGCCTGAACTAGACATTGAGGAGTTTTGATAATCGGGCGTTTCATCTCCATCGTAGTCTTCCGCGCCCTGTTAGTACAATGTAACAAATAACACATTTTTTCCTCCAATGACTTTAGAAATAGATTCTGCTGCAGTCAGAGAAGTTATTTTGCAGTTTTATTTCCATAGTCAGAGGCTTTTCATTAGCACAGCTTCCTATGACATTATTTTATTCTACGTGTAGTTCACCCACAGTATGGAAAACCGCAGCAGTAAATATCTACTAGGTATACAGGTTTTTGTAATCAGTCCTGGACAACATCTGTCAAAACAATATGGGAAAATCCTGGCTTGCTTTGTCATTACAGAATGGGACTGTTTGTTTATTCAATACAAGAAATAATGTGTATTGAGAGGAGGCCAAAAGAGTGACACTGACTCAGTTACTGAGACTTCCAACTTCCAGCTACAGGATATTTTGATTCCAGCATTTCACATAAATGATAAACAATCTTTACGGGAACCATTGAATGATAAAAATGAGATCATGAATTGAGAGCTAGGCTATATATTTTTTTATCTGTTGTATGCTATAGTTTACATTAGGGTTGATCTCAAAACTGGAAAGAGGCAGGTTCTGTATCACAGCATTTCGAATAAATGTTTGCCAGCTATGTGAGATTCTATCAATAATTCATCCCTGTAGTTCTTCTGAGATGCTCTGTTAATGCAAACTGTCAGAGCACATGGTAATAATATGAGCATTTATGTGATTTACAGATCTACAAAATAGCAAATAACTAGAAATTTCTTCACCTGACAGTATGCATAGGCTCTTGAATGTCAGAAATAGCGTGCGTGACAGCTGCAGCATGTATAAACCACGGTCAACTGTTTAAAGTGTTCTCTGGGTATAAGTACATGCACTTACACTGCCATGTTCATAGTCCATTTCCAATATCTGATTGACAGATTATATTTTATGTAATAGAGCATTTTCTTACTTTTTAATTAACTCTTTAATCCCCCGAGGTGCTCAGTGGTTACAGTAGTAGATCTTGGCAAATAGAATTGGTAGAGCTCAAACACAAATGTTTCCCTGTTATGCAGTGCCGCCCGGGCCTGCGAGCTTTTTAGTAATTTGGGTCTTTGGCAACGTACTGGAAATTGTGTTGTGTAAAGTGGTTTGTAAAATTTTTGTGTGTGCTCTGGTTTAGTGAGAAACTTAGAAATGGTGACTCATATGGTAATTTATTTTTGCGTCTTGACAAAATTCAGGTGAGAGTCATTCTTTGATTGCAGCTGCACAAGTAAGTGCCAGCAGCAATGGGAAGAGCTTCCTCGTGTTTCAGCTGACTTCCCATCTTTGTACCAGCCTTGGTCCCAAGAGCTGTTCAGGTCTGTGTGGGGCAACGAAGTGCTGCCCTGACAGCAAACTGGAGTTGTTCACACCTGTCCAAACCTTTCACTTCTGTAGACTGATCTTTTAGCAGTGTGAATGTTAATCCTGAACTGGCTCAGGATTTATCAGACCCTGCATACAACCAGCCTATGAAGGTGTGATTGGAAATGTGAGATTAGAAAATGTATTTACATTAAAAAGCTTGAGGACCAGTGGCTTTTCTTCTCCTTTTTCTCTGGCATATTGTGTAGTAGAGCTTAATTCATCTTGCTATCATTGCTGAGTGCTACGGGGGGAGAGGACTTATCCCTCAAACCTGTGTATTTTGATACTTAGCAGCTTGAAGCATTTTAAAAGAGCAGCATTTCTACAGTGAAGGAAGTTCCATTCTTTCCAGGAGTACATCTGCTGGGTGCTGTCATTCATACCTAAGCAGGAATGAAGAAAGAGAAATGGGGATAGGAGAAAATCTCTGACATTCAGTGAAGGTAGGAGAGGAGGTGATACGTTGAGTTCCACCTTGTTTTCCTCTCTTCCCCCATATAATCCCATGAAGGCACTTATACAGTAATTAGATAACTGACTGAAAGATGTAAACACTGGATAGATTTGTAACAGTGCACAGGTGTCCAAGACTTTAAAGCCAATCTGTGCAAAATAATTGCCTACTATAACCCTCCTTAGTGGATATTGGCGGGGATGCCACATTCATACACTTGGCTCAGTATAGACGATAAATTTGATTTTTGTATGGGGAAAGTTGAATAGCTTTATCTTGTTCATTAGAGTAGGGAATAAAACCAATATGCAAGAGTCTAGGGGTATTCTGTGCAAGCACAGCACACCTCATTGTGCTGAATGATATGCAACGGAAGATCACATTGCACCCTTTTTCCTGGAAACTCATCTGAATATAACTTCATTTTAATCTAGGGTAGCTGTGGCTGTGCGTGCTGGTCCAGCTCTGCCCCACCATTCCCCATGGGTTTCTCATCCTCCACATCTTTTCACAGTGACCCATGATTTCTTGACTGCAGGGTGATTCCACTGAGCTTACGTGCGTGCGTGTCTTTACGGACAGATGGATTTTGTGTGCCTGCGCAGCAGCAATGATTTCCATCTGGGAGCTAAGCTGAGTCACCTGTCGGCTGTGTGATGGGGGACAGGAGAGGAGACGGGAGGGCATTCCCAGCGCGGGGAGCAGGACCGCAGCTTCTGGCAGCTCCCTGTGCAGCACCAGCCCTGGAGTAACGCGAAACTGTGACATGAGTGACTGCGGATTTGTGAAACCGCTGCTGCGCCTCATTGTTTCTGTGGTTTTGTCCTGAAACAAAACTGGTTTTGTATGCCCTCCGCGGCGTGCCGTGACTAAAGTGTTTGTCTGCCGTTCCCCGGAGGCTGGGAGATTTGCTGTCTGAGACAGGACTGCCCGATAGGGATCAGCCACAAGCAGGGTGTGACTTGCCCCTGTGGTTTTGGGTCTTGTTCGGGAATGCTTTTGGTGGAGTGCCCCTCCTTTGGCCGCGCTTGGCGTGGTGCGGCTCGTGGTGCATTTCTCCAAATCCTGCGGGAGATAGCGGATTCCCATTGACATCAATGGGCTTTGGATTGGGTTTTTAATCGTGATTTCAAATATAGGGACAAGAGGCGGGGACACAGATGCTAATGAAACAAGCTCTGTGCCCCTGGTGGAGGGGCCCGGACCAGCCCTGATGTCTTATGGCCTTTTCTGAAACTCCATTCACAGGTCAAGATTTTTTGAAAGGAGGAAGTTTTCACCTAAGCAAATTGTGTAAACACAAGCCTTTAGGAAAGCTCTACTAAATAAATCCATTATACTGATGTTCGATTCAATTTATCGTAGTCTGTTAATATCTTGTTTTTTAAATATGTTTTATAGAGGAAAAAAGTACAGGTTTCCATTTGAGATTGTTGAGGGGGAAGCAGTAGAGCTGAAGGCAAAATCTGTTAGGCCGCTTTGGGAAGGGTTGTAAAGAAACCCCAAGAACTGCACTTTAATGTTTATTAAAAAGCTGGTGCTCTCAGTGAGGCTGCCTCTAAGAAAGGCTGTTATTTCATTGCAGCTTTGTGCTAAAAAGAATAACAGAATTTCCAAGCTGTTTTCTCAGGCTTTATATAGGTTGAAGGTTTATGTTCCGCTCATGTTTTGATAAATTTTCCTTCCAGGCATAAGGTGTAGAAACTTTTAATTAAAGCTTAAGTTTTGGAGCGAGGGGTAAGTGTTGTGGTAAGGCACAGATGCTTGGTCATTGTGTAATTCCCAGGCAGAAAGAAAAGATCACTGTAAATTCAGCACATAGGTGAGGTGGCCAGTTAGATCCCTGGAGCACTCACACATACTCAGGTGGAAGATGTTCCAGGTGAATATCTGTCTTGAGAACTGTCTCTGATGCTGCCTTTCTCCCAACACCTGTGTGATTTTCCTCAAAAATGCTTCTAGAATGTGCCACCTTGAGGGCGACTACTTTCCACAGTTATCCATAGGAAAGGAATACTTCATAGGTGAAAGACACAGGATTAATCATTTTGAAGTGGCTCCTTGGCATTTGCTGGAGAAGCCGGGCACAACCTGCTGCCCAGCCAGGCCAGGAGCTGGTGACGAGCTGCGCTGTTTCTCCTCCGCCTCGACATCATTTGGGACAACCGGTTTTCTAATTCATGGCACCAGACAACACTGCTATTCCCAGTGGACGCAGGGGCATTTCTGTAAGTATAGAAGGCATGACCATGCCTTTATTTTGACTAAATTGAAGTTGTGCTGGCTTGAGTGGCACAAGAGCCAGGTCTCCCGTGTGAGGGGGTGACGAGCACCTGGGTTCAGCCTGCCTGCTCCAGCTCCTGCAGTGGGGACAGCTCTCCTGAGCAGCTGCTTGGGGAACAAGCACTTGTGCTTTCAGCTCCTGACACCAAACATTTCCCAACAAAACCAACTCTGTAGGTCTGATGTGGTGGAGCAGTGAGCTGAAGTCATTTAATCTCCCCGTAAGGTTTGACTCTACACTCAGGGAGAATTATGCCGGAGTCAGGGCTATAGGAATAGCTAAAATCCAAATTCTTCCTCCTTCTTCTTGAAAACTGATGATAGTATTTTAATAACTGTACAGAGAACCTGAATATGTAGACTAATTTGCAAGATGTATATAAAATGTATGTAGCCTTCAAGGGACTTGATGGACACTGTCACTTGCTAAGTTGGTCATTCTAGGTGATAAATTCAAATGGCTCTGTATGTGTTTAAAAAATTGTTGTGGCTGCCGGGAAAATATTGGAGCAATTAGGACGTTCTCACTAACTAGGAGATTAGAGAGGCCTTCTTGGCAGGAAGAAAATGCAGTTTGCTTATAGCACCTGCATATACTTGCATGTCTATGATCTAGTTTTTACAGCCTTTGGTGTAAAACAGCCTCTCCTTGATATATTTGCAAAATTTGTATGATGTTCTTCTGGAAGTTCTGTTGGGTGGAGAGGAAATACAGTGCCTAGTACAAACAGTTCCTTTTGAATGCTGCATTCCTACAGTTATCTGTCATTTAGAAAAAATGCAGCTCAATAACCTATTTTTAGCACAGTTTCTGACGGTAGTAATGAAATATGTTTTTTAAAATCATAACTTGTAATATTGAACCAACTCCTGTCATTATATTTACCATTTCTGGTACATAGTCCCCATTAAGTTACAGTGGCATTTACTGTTTATCTTGCCAACTATCTGGTCATTGCATCTTTCTGAGGAGAGGAGGGGAGCGGAGGAAAGAAGATACCAAGCTTGCTCCCATTCAGTTGTGCTATATTTTAATAACATTGGTTCAGCTTAATGCTGATTGTAATTTTCTGGTTTGTAATGCACCTGGGTACACTAATGCAACCTAAATCTGTTCAGAGTGTGAGGGCCAGGCGTCTGAGATTGGTCGAAATTTTCAGATATGTTGGGTAGCACAGTTAGAGTCCTATTGCATCCAGCAAAGATGCTGAGATTTAATTCAGGGGGTTCCTAATGTGCAGGTGGAGGAAAAAAAAAAAAAAAAGAGGTGGCTGACATCTTATCATTTGCCCAGAATTGCTTGGTCTTAAAATAGTAAATAATCAGAGCAAACTTCTCAGGAACAAGGCAAAGGTCAAAAATTAATGTAGGCTTTTCAAGCAACTGACTTTTTCACGGGGAAATGGTAACCCTGGAGGTCCTGCCAGGTGAATAAGCTGTAATTAAGTTATTAATCAGTGATGGTTTATAAATACTGTTTTTCTTTGGCTTTAGTTTCATATAAAAGCTTCTGAAATAAACCTTAAAAATAGAAACCTAGTTTTAGGTCCTTGTCTGCCTGGAGAAATTAATGCAAAATTAGTTGTAAATCACTACAAAACAGCTATTCCACATCAGTTCTCTGTGTAGATATTTCTAATCCACTCTACATGGTAAGATTGCAGGGAGTGACAACTGTCCTGTCCTGTCTTATTTCGCAGCAAAACTTTCATGGTGACCAGCCCAAAGACTGTCTAACTCAATAAAATTACTTTAATTGGAAACCACGCTAAAGGGTAATACTACCCCTGCAAGAGGAAAGAGCAGTCTTTTATAGTTGATATTTTTTTAATATAGTGGAATACCTAAGCTTCCTATAGAATGACTATCATTACTTATGTTGTTATTGGTTTAGTTAATTATAGTTAGATTATATCATGAAAGGACACACCAGCATTACAGTTCTGGCGGAAATCCTGATGTTTTGAAATCCTCTGAGTGGCAGAAAGTCCTAGGTATTAATTGTGCCTCATTACAGAAACAAAAAGAGATCCTGATATGTCCTAAGGCTGCATAACAATAATTTCCATCTGTTTAAAGAAAAGCGCCAAAGTTAGAGCACTGTAGAAATTATTCATGTCCCAGCTGCTGGGATGTTTGGAAGAGCTCTGAAAGAAAGTTGTCAGTATTGTGGACAATGAGCAGAATGGGCCTTATTTAAAATTCTGAAACATTTTCTATTTACCTCTGGCATCATATAAACAACTCTCATAATGCCAACTCATACAGAGTAAGATACACTTCTGCATGCTGGGAACGGCTGTGTCTGTTGTGTTGGAGGGTAAGGAAAAAGCAGCAGGGCAGGAGAGGTGACAGAGAAACTGGTCCAGGTGTCTACAATGGCTGAACTCTTGCTCAACATGCCAGACTTGATCCAAGTAGTTGAGCAAAGCAACCCAGAACATAAAGCAGAGCAAGAATATCTGCCTTAAAACTGTAAAGGGTTCATATTTTCAGGATGTACCCAATATACAAAGCAAGTGGTTCTGCTAGTGACTGCTAATCCCTGTCATTAATACGTTTGTCCATGAGTGTATGAAAGCTAAGGGTATGGCACTCAGCTTCTGCAAGCAGGTTGGAAGTGCTCATCTGAATCGCTAAAATTGTATTTGAAATCAAGGGAATGTGGAGCAGGCGCTCGCAGTGCTGGTCAGTATGCACATAAGTTTCTTCATCTTTAGCGGGTATAATAAGACAGGTAACTGGCCTGAGCCCCAGCTCTTCATTTGATCAAAAAGCAAGGGTGAGTCTCGCTCCATGTTATCACAGACCATTTCAAAGTCGGTGCTCAACCTCGGAGCTGCTTTTATTATTTCAGCTAAGAACGATGTTTTAGGATGAATCAAATGAGCTCACACCACGACTAGGAAAGCCTTTTCTGGTTGTGACTTACACTCTGAATATAAAGCATTTTCCTGCTTTTTCTTTCTAAAAGCAAAATGGACACTTTTGATCCTTCAGGTGGTGATATGGCAGTGCCATGCGGGGATAACTGAGCTGGCTCTGAACCAGCATGCTGGGCTGGGGCAGGACTGTGACTGCACTCCCATGGGGCTCTGCTGGGGGTGTTCCTGCCCTCTGCTCCACGCCGGGGAGCTAACGTGGCCAAGTTGCTTCCCAGAACCAAAGGAACTTACTCAAAACTACTTCAAACATCTCTGCAAGTCATTGCACCGTACAGTGTAGGAATCATCCAGCCCCAGTCTTCTGTTCTTCTGTGCACTTTCCATAGTTGCATATACTGGCACAAAGGGAATGGAAAATGCAGCTACATTAACTTGCCAGTATGCTACAGGAATTTATTATGTTTAATTCCAGATGAATAAAAAATGATCATAGATCTACTGTTGTCTGTTAGTCCTGTTTGTGTTTATACTCATGTCACTGAACAAAATTTGGATCATGGGATTAAAGTAAACAGTCAATAACAAATATGCAGGGACCTGTTAAAGGATTTGACAAAAGTTCCATGTAAAATATGAGACCAAAACAGGCTGGAGGACTGAGCAGAGAAGAACCTGATGAAGTTCAACAAGGGCAAGTGTAGGGTCCTGCACCGGGGGAGGAATAACCCCAGGCCCTAGTACAGGTCAGGGGTGGACCTGCTGGAAAGCAGCTCCGCAGAGAAGGACCTGGGAGTTCTGGTGGACGACAGGTTGACCATGAGCCAGCAATGAGCCCTTGTGGCCAAGAAGGCCAACGGTACCTGGAGTGCGTTAGGAAAAGTGTGACCAGCAGGTTGAGGGAGGTTGTCCTAACCCTCTACTCTGCCCTGGTGAGGCCACATCTGGAGTTGTGTGTCCAGTTCTGGGCTCCCCAGTTTAAGAAGGACAAGGAATTACTGGAGAGAGTCCAGCAGTGGGCTACGAAGATGAGGAGGGGTCTGGAGCATCTTTCTTATGAGGAAAGACTGAGAGAGCTGGGTCTGGAGAAGAGAAGCTGAGATGGGATCTCATCAATGTTTATAAATATCTCAAGGGTGAGTGTCAAGAGAATGGACCAGACTCCTTTCAGTGATGCCCAATGATAGGATGAGGGTCAACAAGCACAGACTGAAGCACAGGAGGTTCCATCTGAATATAAGGAGAAACTTCTTTACTTTGAGGGTGGCAGAGCCCTGGAACAGGCTGCCCAGGGAGGTTGTGGAGTCTCCTTCTCTGGAGACATTCAAAATGAACCTGGACACATTCCTGTGTGATCTGCTCTGGTGAACCTGCTTTAGCAGGTGGGTTGGACTGGATGATCTCCAGAGGTCCCTTCCAACCCCAACCATTCTGTGATTCTGTGAAAAGTTAAACAGCTATTTTATTTAGATCTAACTCACGTGGAAGTCAGCAGCATCTGATTGCATTTCCCTACTGCAGTTGTTTCTTTTAACCATGGATTCCCATTAAAACAGCTCTTTGACATCAAGATTATTCAGTCATTTTATTTTTATGTGTGCCATTAAGTAAGCTGGGTGGCAAATTGTCCTCTCAAACAGATTGACTTGTTTTACCTGTGGGGAAGGAACAGCTGAACAGCTAGGAGGGAAATCTGCCAGTTCAGAAAATTTATTGTAATTTACATAGCAGAGACAGAATTGTTTAGTTTTGAATGCTAGTTTGCTTTTGATGTTTTTAATCTAACTGAAGTCTTTATCATACCATTTGAAATTATCCTCGGGGGCTGAGGCTATCACTGAAACTTGCAAAAGTAATTGATACTTATTCTGTGTTGTTCACTGTGTTTATATGATTAGAAGATGAGTTTTTCCTCTCTTTATAGCATGCAATAAACTCTTCAGTACTGTAGTAGAGAAGGCGGTGTGATAAACCAGAACAACCTTTGTTTGATATACCTGCCCTTTTCTATCCAGACAAACAGAATGGAGGGTTTTTTCTTGCAAAAAGACTAAGAAACATTTCTCCTCCCAAAAGTAATTTCAGGCTGTTTCATCATCCTTTTTGCAAAGGCACACTTTGGTCTCCTGCCCTGGAAAGTGTCTAGCTAGCTGTTATGAGTCGTTATATGTCATAGCTTTAAAGTAATCATAGCATATTGTTGAAATCCTGGCGTGTGTACAGTTTATTATTGCTTTCTACAACACCACAGGATTTTTCAAGAGCACAGCAGAGAGAGGCCTGAGGACTTGCACTAAGGTACTTTCGAGTAAGACTTCATGGTATTGTCCAGGGCTCTGGTGACAGTACTGGGACCAGTAATTCCTAGACTTTAATTTGTTGGTGGCTCCACCTGGGCTTTAAGCAAGTATCCTACCCCCTGAGTATTTTACCCGTGACATGGATCAACTCTTTGTGGACCTTAGGGGTGCTAAGAGACCAGATAGACTCTTGATAATAGTGACTCAGTGAAATGGGATGCTTTTATCAACTTACATTGTATGTCACAATACGGAATTATTATACGGTATTAAAACAAGGCATGTTCTTGCAGCTCTTATTTAATAAGTCACGTACTGGTAGTGGTTCCTCCCTGTCCTGCTTTGAAGATAGAATTGAAAGACCTAAAGAGGACTTTAAATGATACTAATGTATCTCAAACAGTTTTAGGCTAGTTTTCATACAGCCTTTGGGAAAAGACGGTGCTGAGTGCCGATTTGGGTCACTTCGTTTGGCTACGTGTGACCTGGTGTGGTTGGGACCCATGGTGACACTGATGTATTGTTTTCACAGGCGTCATTTTGGCCAGTGACCAGGGCTATTTGCGGGTACTGATTAACTGTGTGTGTGTACTTCGGCAAATAGAGTGGGTGATAGGACCGATCAGATTGTTACCAGATCCTCATGAAGGGATCGATGAAACACGTCAAGGCAGATAGCAGGGGAGGTTTGTTCCCTCCTCAAGATCTCTCTCTGGCAGGAGCAGGAACTGGCCTGTTTATGCAGTTTACCTATTCTGGTGAAGGTAGAAATAGCAGTAGCACCCCACAAAAAGCTTCATATGGTAAGCACAAGAAGAAAAAAGAGTAAAAGCCTGTAAGGGAGGACGTAGCCTGCCCGAGTCAGTTCATTACTTATTTTTTCTCCACAAGCAGCAATACAAGGGGAAAAAGGAGGAAGGATGTCTGTCACAGAGAGACACAGATTATCATTTGGAGTGAAAAGGTGGAGATGGACATACAAATGGCTGAGAGGTAGACAGCAGTTTTTGATCTTTCTGGTATCCTTGTGAGAAGTCCTTTTTAATATTGTGTTATCACATTCGGTGTTAGGAGTGTCGTGTGCTCATTTGTTTGACAGAACTGCTTGGAACTGCTTGTTATATTGTGGATTTGCATAATATGTTTAAAGGCAATTTAAATAAAATTTAATTCCGATTTATGCAATCTTCTCTGAAGAATTTTTTCTCTTAATAAGTTGAAGCGCTGTTACCTCTGTGCCGCACAGTGTAAGGCTGAAGCTTCCAGCCAGATTCTTATCTCCATCTGGTGCATGCACTTGGGAGGACTGTTTATAAAGCCATCTGAAATAAATAAATTCTATTCCTTATTTGCTGTGTTTGATCTGATTACCATCTCCTGCAACAAAGCAGGAGCTATGAAATCCTACAACTGAGGGATGAAGAAAGCTATTCTAGTGCTTGCTCTCACTTTGGGAATATGATCCTTCCTTTGGTGTGTAAAGGTGTCAGGATGGAGCAGATCAAGGTTAAGCATCAAGCCAAGAGCGCAGGGCTGTATAACTGGCAGTCTCCGGGCAAGAATCTCTGCTCTGACATGTACAAAAATGTAACCGATTACTCCAGTCCAACGGCCAGTTCATTGATTAAAAGGGCAAATGGGCTTTCATCCAGGAGAGCAGCAGAAAACAAACAGCTAGGCTAAAAAACAAGACTATTTAACCATCTGAAAGAGCATGGAGCCATCACAGCTGCTGCAGAACCTGTCACGACTTGGCTGCCAAGAAGCCAGATGCTTGCATCAGAGGAATGCGTGTTTCACAAGCCGATACCTCTGCTTTCTGACACACAGCAACATGTCCAAGAAGTCAGGCGGAGAGCCAAATTAGTCAGCTTTCCCATTAGGTGGCAACCTTGCTGGAACACTGACACCTGTAGAAATACACGTTTCCATCAGAAATAGATTATGGACTCGATGATCCTGAGGGTCTCTCCAACCAAAATTCTGTGATTCTATGGAAATAACCCTCTCCTCGTAGTAGAGACCACTTTCAATAACCAGTGGGGAACCATTGCCCATATCTGAAGTTAAACACTGCATAACTGATTCAATGATTGGATCCATTGGAATCCAAATTTGCAGGGGCTTATCTGTGTGATTAAGGATATACAAAAGCCCTTGAACATACATTGGTTTTGGGCCTGCTCCAGAATCCACTAATGCCATTGATTTCAATTAACTCTGGATAAGGTCACTGGTGGTTGAATCAATTGCTTGATTCCAGAAACAACAGGAAAGGCAAAGGAGGAATAATTACTTAACCCATGGAATTAATGAGAGCCAGTCCTAGGTACTTACATTAGTAATCACATTTAAAACACTTCTGAGTTCTCTTGTAAGACCAAAATCCAGCTTCTAGCTACCTCTTCTAGTTTCAAGTGGCAACACTCAAAACAGACTTTGTATGATTTGCTTAATATTGTATTTTACAACGAGTCAATTTATAGTGAAAGCCAATGTCCTTTAAAGACATCCCATCAATTTTCTCCAATGAATGCTTTTCATAGAATTCTACTGAAGCAAAAATTATGGAACTGAAAAAAATTTAGAAATTGATTGCAAATCACTGCTGTGGCTGGAAAAATTGTAGAGGCTCATTTTAGTTTGCAGCTCATCTGAAAAGGCCAGATAAAACATTTCATTTTAGCCATAATTTTTCTTATGTATCAGAACGGGCTGTCAAGACTTCATCCTGACACTTGCGGACAGGATTTCCCATAGTGTAGGATGTGAGTTAGAGTAAATATTTCTATATAAATGTCCTCTTCCCAGAGGCAGAATATCATCTTTTTAGCTGCTGGGGAGCAGGCAGGTCATTACAGAAAGGTGTCCAGGAGCTCTTGGAGGGGGGATCACAGCGGTGCCAGGTGTCACGCACATCTGAAGAGGACAAACCAGATCGATAATATCCCATGACCCCAAATGTGGTGGAATGGCCAATCGGAAGGCAGTTATTGTTGTTATGTGTTATTTGCCACTTTCTCTGAAACTTAACTTAATAAATGTGAAAGAGGAGAGAGCTATTGTTTGTTCCAGCAGTAAAACCTCCATTTGCTAAAGACCTTTCCCCTATTCTTGACATGCAGGGGAGGTAAAAAGCTTTGAAAAATCAGCTAGTAAGGTTAAAAACCAAGCTATCTTTGTGATCAAAAGCTTACCAGTCTAATCAAAATGCTTCAACTGGAGGCCCTTTCCTGACTGTGGGTATCTGAGGAGATTCATACGCTGCCCCCACACGCTTCCTTTTATTCTCTCCACATATTTTCCCTTGGTTCTGTTGTTTATCCTCTCTGCCAGCTACCCCAGGCTTAGAAAAGTGTTTACTGTGCTAACTCATGAGGATCCCACATGCTTGTAGGTATTTGTTTTGTGAGACACACTTAGCTGTGTTGGTAAAAGTGAGAATAATAGTAATTTTCGAAGCGCATTTTGCTCTTCAGTACCCTGGTGTCATTCAGAAGAAATTTCCATGATATTTTAGGAACCAGCTCAAGACTTCCAACCATGTGCAACTCCGAGGAGGGTGAATTCTGCAGCCTGTAATTTATTTTACTATTTTTAAAATTTGCTCTCCAGTAATCTGAGTATTTATCGTGGAATAAAAATATAACAGTTTAGGAATATTATATTATATTATATTATATTATATTATATTATATTATATTATCTTTACAATCTGTTGGGATTTTCATGTCCTGCAATTTAGTCCTTCTAGACTGCAGAGGTTAATTGACAGGCTGTGTGTACTTAGATCTGTTCATTATATCTCATCTTACCTGTTTGTCCATTGAAAAAGAGACAGCATGAAGCTGAATTATTTCCTCTGATGCATGACTCAGTTCAGCCGGCCGCGCATGAGTCCAGAAGCAATTACTGCATCTCATGACTTCAACTTCTTTATTTTTTCACTCAACTTGCAGCTAGTCAAGGACTGAACTCTATTGTGAATTTTGTTCTAACAAAAGCTGTGGCATTCCTGCCAGAAATAAGCTGTATCTGCACAGCCAGTAGCTATATCTTCTGATGACTTAGAATAGCCATTAGATGGATAAATGCGCTGACAGGGTGAACTAATGGCCCCTCCCTTAATAAGGGCTGTAATTTGAAGAATGCAGAATCTGCTTGTCCACCCGCATGGGAATTCTCCTCTTGGGAAGCATAACTTGCTGGTTAAACACGCAAATCTCAATACTTGTTTCATTGCACATTTATTTTTAAAAGATCCACCAGTTCTGAAAAGGTCTGAGATAGAACTTACTCAGCTGGAAGTCTCTGAAAAGTTGCTTTCAGGCAACTGGAGTCACTGGCTCTGCAGTGCTGCCTGACCGAGATGTGAGCAGCGTGTCTGCTGCCCCATCCTGCTCACCCAGGTGTGCTGAGCCTGGAAATGCAGTCACATTGTTCTAGAAAGTTTAGTTAGTGCTAAATTTTGCTAAATAATACAAATTCTTCCAACAGGCTGCAGTTTTCCTTAAGGCTTGTCCTTGTTTATTTCATTAAACATTTGGCCTTTTCAATTAAATCAGTGGTTTCCTTATTTTATGCATCTATATACTCTTCCTTTCTTCTACAGCTGTGTGTCTGCCTGTTTTGTTATCAAGGGAGCTGGAGGGCAACCCGTGTTTTGCAATTTTATAAATGCTTCTAATGGCAGGTGAAAAAAATGAATCTTATTCTTGGTTTGAGAAAGCACACTATAAATCAGGCTCAGGTTTAAACAAAATCTAAGTCTTCTCCTGATCCTAGGGATGGCCTTGTTTCTGCTGGGATGCACTGAACCCTTATGGAGCTGCATCTGCAAGCACACGGCCTTGTTCACGTTTGCTTTAATAGAGCAGCTGCACTACGGCACTTGTGAAGTTGGGACTAAAGCTGTATGTTTTGAAATTCATATTATTGAATATTATATGTTAGTACTTATTACTCCCGTATCCCACTTCATCTTCAAAGTATTTTCAAGATTTCCTGGATCAAACCAGCAAGTTCTTAATGAGCAAGATATAATCTCTTGCTGACTGCAGTGGAGAAGGAACGCAACCCTGTATTTTTTGAGTCAGGGCAGTAAATATAACTCATCGTTATGTACTGTGGTGTTTCTTGTGTGCTACAGGCTGATTGGCGACAGGAATAAATGAACGGGGATTTATAACAGATCTCCTTCAAAAGCAAAACCTAAGTTTTTGAGGCAGCAAGCAGAGGTAGCGATACCGATGTGAGCAGTTCCAGCGGGCTCAGTGGCCCTGTGTCAGCAGGGTATTGCTGTCACTAAGGGCAAGCACCAAGAAAGTCAGGCAACTGTCATTAAGGTCACACAATTTTTTTTAATGTCACTCTTGCAGGCAAAAGTGAAATATTCAGCTGGTGCTGACTGCTATTGTTCAGGTGTGTCATTGCATCTAGCTTGATTTACATCAGCTGAGGATCTGACCTGAGATTGGTTTGCTCTCTGTAAATACAGGCAGAATTTGGGTTGATGGTCTTATACGTAGCAACTGGAAACTTAGTAAAAACTTGGCTTCAGCTCATCACTGAGCTCAAGTTTCGGTTGTTTTGTTGTTTGAGGAATGTGCAGTCTCGGGTGTTTGGGTGCGAGTGGCCAGGTGTTTCCCGATATTGAAGCTCTTCGCCTGCAAGGGTGCACAGGTAACAGACCCCTTGGTGCTGCCCTGCCAGCTTTGAAGTTGTGAGTTGAAAGGACTGACTTCTGAGAAATGAAGGCGCAGCGCCCCAGCCCCTCTCTTTCAGCAGGAACTCTCAATGGCAGAGGATAGATTCAGGTTAGTAGCTGAACTAGTTCTCCAGTACCCCATGCTGGGAACTGAGCATGTGCTTGGGCTACTTGGTCTTGGACCTTCAGCTCTGAGAAGTAAAGGTCAGTATTTATACTCTTAGCACCTAGTAAATAACTATGTTTGATGGTGTTTCTTGCTTTCTTAAATTTTTCTTTGGAAAGTGAGAGACTTTTTCTCCAAAACACATTATAACTGAAATTCAGCTGTCTTAAATCTGGCAAAGATTGTGGTTTGTAATTCACTAACTTTAAAACTTAGGAATGAATTGAAACTTTCAACTTACTGAGGTCATCTGCTCTGTGCTTTAAATTCCATGCAGATTTGCACCCCTAGCTACATTAAAAAGTTTCAAATAAACAGAAGAATTAGGAGAATGCAAGGGTAAAATCTGAAAAAGGCACTGCTGGCATTTTTAATTTTTCTTTTTCTCACTGTGCTCTTTCCATGCTGAAGCTGCTTAGGCTGTTCTTACTTTTCTGCTTTCTCTGCAAACAGTGTTTATTCATTCTCAGAAAACATCAGTTGGGTAAACAGAAGTATTTATATGTCTACCACTGCAACTCTTACTAAGATGCAAATTGTGCTGCAGGGAAGATAGTTTGTGCTTTTCTTCCCTCTTCACTTTTCTTTTTTGACAGTCGGTTAATAAAGACTCAACAATAAGCAGCTGCCTGTGATGTCATTTGGGACTTTGTCCACAGAGCTTGTATTTACAAGTACTGAGCAACTACATAGCAGCAGCAAACCCAACTATCAGCAGAACTTCATGTCTGCTGTTGCTGGAGGACTTCAGTAGCGCTGTGGATGGTGTAGAAAGCTAACTCTGTTCTTCTAACCACAGACTTTTAAAGCTGCGTAAATAAACACTGGATAAACTCAAGAGAATTTCTGGACTGCAAAGACTTCTTACAGTTCTGAGCTCTCCAGGGCTGGCATGTTTTGACTGAACTGCTGCAAGTAAGACTTTTGCTGTTTTGGTGTTTTTATTATCTCTCTAAAGCTTATTTTCTCTAGGAGTGTGTCAGCATTGCTATTTGTAGTTTTGCTTTAATTAAAAGAGCAGCAAGTATGTAGTTGTTAGGAGTAATTACAGCCCTGCATCTGAGTGTGGTTCAGCAACAGAGGAAAGGACAAATGAAAACTTGAATCTGGCTTTTGTTTGCATGAGATTACACTGAAGTGGCTCTCTCTTAATTTAAGTGATTGTTAAAATCTCGTGAGTACTATCTTTAACTGAACAAAAACTAGCCTGTCTTACATTGTGCTTTTATCATTTCATAGTATTTATTTGCTCAAAATTAACTTGAATTTTTCATATAATTTCCTTATAGTTTTTAGTACAGTTTTCTTTAAAAACGGTTTTGCTCCTTATGCAGGTATTGATTTAAAGCAAAGCTTGTCTATTTTACTTTTAGCCCCTGTTCAGCTTCTGGAGGTGTATAAGTTTAAAAGAAAGACTCATACAGTATTTTGAAATATTCTGGATAACATGAGTTGTCAATTATGTGAGAAACAGTAACTTTTGTTTTGAGTGTTCATGTTAGAAATCCAATAAATCCTGAAACATCAGAGCAGAAACACTAGTATACTGGTAACAGCTGTGAAAAAAATGTTTCTATACTGCCTGCTGTTTGTGGGACAGAACTATTTTACTGACCAGCAGTTAACTCATTTTCAGGACAACTAGCTGTGATTGTCATGGAATTATTCCCATTTTACAGAGGGGAAAACTAGCCCATAGATGTGTTTTATTAAAACTTAGTTTACCCACTTCAAAAGCTAGCAATAAACCCCAGGTCTCCTGCTTCTCATTTCAATTCTTGCCCAGAAGCCCGTTCTAAATTACTGCAATTTTAGTTGCAGTGGCTTTTCCAGGGAGTATCCCGATCACAGTACAGTGTATGAGGAACTCATAGAGTTTACTTCTATTTAATGATCTGTCTTTGTGGAGACAAAGCGCATTTCTGAAGAATGAAATCAGAAAACTATGATTGGCAAGTATGTGAGGGTAAGTCAGCACAAATCAATTAAATAGGAGTTGGAGGATTCCTCCTGAATTATTAGCACTATTGATTTTGGTTTGCTTTTCTTGAGACTGACTTTGGTTACAAGGCCCCTCGGTCCTACTCAACAACAGATTTTTGGGGCTTCCTGTTAGGGTTTGGGGGGCTACAACTGCAGGTGCCCCTCTCGAGTGACCCTGTTTCTGCAGCAGATCAAAACCTGTCTGTCTCTTCCTTTGTTGTTTTAATGTGGCTTGGCATGTCAAGATACTCTGCAGCTTAGGAGCCGTTGTTCTGTCTTTGGAATTGAAGCATATCCTCCTGGGGAGGAAAAAAAAAAAAAAAGCCCTAAATTTAGCTCTGCATTGATGCCAAGTGAACAGCAAAGGCTTTTGGGTTTTCAATAGGTGTTTAAATAAGAACATAGAGTTTTATTCTTTAGGTGTTCATCCTCCTCCTGAAATGGCATAAACAAAAAGTTTGTATGTTCTTTAAAAGACCTCTTTGTAGTTCAGAAACTTCCACTGAATATGAGAGTGAAGAACAGAGAATTGTGATAGAGCTGTTCCTTGGGGAGAAGGACAGGTTTAAGGTTGGGTGGTTTGATCTGTACCATGCTGACTCTGTGCGCCAGCCTTTCCTTTCCTCTGTCACCCTGTGGCCAATAATGATGATCTACTGCTGTGAGCTGATAAGGGTATTTACACTTGCAAACTATTCAGGTATCATGTTGGCAAATGCCTACAAAATCTTAAAAATAATTAGAATAAAGTGAGATTTAAAAAAAAAAAAAGTTCAGGTCCCGCTTATCTTTTGCAGTTCAATTAATCTTAAGTGCAAGTCCTAATCTTGCAAATGTGAATTTTACTGCTCTGTAAGAAAACTTCATGGACTTCTCTGCTATTGTTGTTGTGCATGAGTTGTGTAGAAGTGCTTGGAGGCTTAGATTTAAACAAGTAGAAATCCTGCCCCAGTAAATGTAAAGTGTACAATTCCACTCCCATTTCAGACAAGGGCAAATCTTCAGCTAATTACCTTAAGAGCAGAAGCAGACTCTCAAAACCTGATGAGCCCGGGGGTATTTAATTTTCATTTTCCTCTCTTAGGTTTCCCTTCTCACATTTACATTTTCTTTCTTATATTCCAATGTAGCAAATTAGGATATAGAGCAAACTCACTTTTCAGCAGAGGGACCCTCTGGTTGAAATTTCCCTGGGTCTCAGAAATCCACCCAAGGATACTGTATATAATCCGATAACGTTCTGGGATGGCATTAATGGGGACAATTGCCAGCAGAATGTCAATTCTTTGGGCTTTCTCACCATCTGAAAAGAAATAGAATAAGTGCAGACTCCAGCCTGTCATCATCTGACAAGTGGGGCTGCGGTTGGGATAAAAGCCCCAGAACAAAGGTGCCCAAGGGAAGCACAGTTGGCTGAGGAGCTCAGCACAGCCCGGGCCAAATGCTGCGTGATGCTCCGCAGCTCCTGTGCGCCTCTGCACGTGTTCAGCTTCTGGCAGGATCGGAGTTCTGCTTAAGGAAAATCCATGTCAAAGCTGCCAGAACACCTTTGGAAGTTATAGTATCCAATATGCAGTTTTATTACTGAAACAGGATAAATGTACAATGCAAATAGAACCATTAACACTTGTAATACTCTGTTCTCTACTGAGTAATGATACCGCTCATGTAACATGCAGAAACCTGAATTACATTAGGTATTCCCTGATGGGTACATAAATTAGTCATGGTGTTTTGGGGATGAAAAGTTAGCTGTTCTGTGAAAGATACTTGGAAATCTTTTCTGATTCCATTGACTGGCATTCAGGTGAATCACATAAACCTGGTTTGTACAGCAGCAGTGGCTTCTGGAAACCGGGAGTAACGTTGTCTATGGGCTATGAATGATGCAGACCCTGAAAAGCAGGGTGGATTATAAAGGAGTGGATAAAAATTATGGTGCTGAAATATGGTCTATTAGTATTGACACACAGCAAGAACAATCGCTACTGTTAAACTGCCTGTTTGATAAGCTTTCCACAGGACAGCACTATTTGTTTTCCAGTGCCAAACTGGCATTGGATGGTGTGCGCACACAATAGGTCTGTGCAGAATCAAATGCATGTCACAAATTATTTTCTTTGACAGTGCTAATTGATTATTATAATTCATCACTATCTAAATTGTTAAATTCAACAGTTTACCGTATCCTTTTGTTTCTTTGTTGCTCAGACATAATACGAATAGGAAGAGTTAATTACTGCGTGCAGCAACAGAGGCAGATTTCATTGTCTGCTTCACTTTGATTGAAGCTGTGTTGAATCGCCGCTGCGGATTTTCAATAATGGTGGAGAAAAAAAGGATGCAGGAATTCTTTTGCACTGAAGTTGCTTTTTGGTGGTAGTTATCATTTGTATTTTGAACAATTTTCTTTTTGCAGCTGGACTATATTGTGCTTGCTTCAACTATACCAAGTATTACCTAATTGTGCAAACTGAACTTGCGTGTGTGCATTGATCCTGTTGGGAATCAGTGGCCCTCCTTGAGGAATACAGCACAATTTGACATGAGTAAAAGGATTGCATTTGCTTCTAAAATGATTTGCTCCACCAGATATGAGCACTCGGCTGTTTCCTTCAGTGCTGTGTGATGGCCAGAGCTTCATCTGCTGGGTAAAAGGGAGTAGTGAAGAACAAGTCCAGAGAGATTAACTGATGGCTTAATTTATGCAAATTCCTAAAGCTCCCATCTATGCTGCTGTACTCTAAGATTTGGTGTAACTTTGCTGTAAAATGTGTGATCTTTTAGGCTGCTCTGAAATGGTCTGCCAAAATGGTTCATAGTGATAGGCTTGTGGGGGGTTATTTGCCAGTAGAGGGCTGTGTTAAACTGGGTAACGTGACTCCCTCTTGGTCTCACATATTCAGTGAGTATCAGCTTGAAGCATATGGTTGTTTTCGAGGGCAAAATGAGTAAATAATTGGATTCTTTAGAAGCTACTGAATGATAAATTATTTGAAAATCAGAATTGCATCACTTTTGCAGTACAACACAGTTCTGTGTTGGTCTAATTAGACTGAATTCTGGTCTTTAAAATACATCATGCCTACCTGTTTATTCTAAATTGTTCAATGTTGGTAGATACAGCCCTAATAAGTCATTAAGCTGACGTGATATACTGCAGCAGCATGTGCTTTGGCTATAATGACATAAATGAGAAAAGAATTGTTTTTCGGAGGTACAATCACATTTGTTTTTGATGCGGCCTCTAAACTAGCAGTCATTATTCAGGCTCTAGTGCTGCAGGAGTTGACCTTTGGCAAAATATTTTGTTATCCTCAATCTCTTATAGAGGCCTTTTGTGAACTCTGCACAGCTCTCATTTTGCTGAATGCATTTGAAGTCATTTATTGCACAGTGTTTGCCCTTCTAGCAGATGTTAAAGGATTCCCTGCCTCCCCCTTAAAGGCTACTCCTCCGCAGCATCTAATTATAACCTACACAAAAGATTAACAGATGTTATAATTGTCTTTACTCATTGATTAAATAGTTTCTGCATGATTTGCTCTCTCTTCCCCTCATTGCTGATTTGTGAGGTCCTTCTGGATAAGTCTCATGCATCTGCAATTTGTTAACAGTGGCTGTCTTCAGTTTTTAACTTTTTGGGTTTGTGGTAAAGTTTGAGCAGGTTGTAGATGTTCTTCTGGACAAGGTGACAGAAATGTGCTTAAAAATGGGTGTGTGAATACTTGGTTTGATTCCACACATTCCTGATTTCCCTCTTCCTTTTAACCATTCCAACTGAAATGTATGTTAAAAGCAGACTAATTTTAATATATATAAATTGGAGAGCGGAAGGGTAAATGCTGAGATTTGCTTAGCAGTAGTTTTGTCCCTATACTTCTGTTGCCACTTGCAGAGGAAATCAGTGGCTGAGAAAAATAATTTAAGAAGAAAATTCCTAGTAGGAGAAAAGTTCTAGTAGAACTTCCCTAGTAGGACCTAGTAGGTCTCTAGTAGGACCATTAGAAAGCTTCAGGGTTGCTTGGGGGGTTTTGTGTGGTTCTTTTAATCTTCTCACAAAATTAAGATTACTTGATTCTTGAGGTAATTAATCTCTGTCATGTTCCCACATTGAGATGAGGGTTCTTGTCTCAAATGGATCCGTAGTCCTTCTCCTACAGCACAACAGTGCAAAGCTTAGCAACTGTTGTTTTATGTTCTTATAAATATTTTAACATCTTGAACTAGGTCAGACCAAACAACGTTTCTTTTCAGAGAGGTGAAATATCTTGCACATGTATTTTCACTGCTGGGGATTTAGTTGTATTTAAATGTCCTTCCCTATTGTTGGATTCCATATAACATTTTCCTTCGTTCATGCAAACAGATGTGAGTCACTGGCAAGTCCGCACAGATTCCCATGATAGTCTCCGATCATCCCACAGTTCTCCAGAGCTGCATCTGTCATAGCCTTGAGCCTGAAGCGCTCTGCCTTGCTTACTTCAGAGTTGCTGTGAGAAAGCAAAATCAGCAGACAACATTTTCTCATAGGTTCTCCGACAAAACCTCTGGACAGGTTAAAGAAGAGAAACGGATTAAAGGCCTGAGGCTTGAATTATGGACCTGGTTATTCAAAAGCCATAAAACGTTGTGCTGTTCCCCCCTGCCCATCCCTCAAATCCTACTGGAACATAAAACTGTTGCCTTGATTCCTAGTCAGAGAAACCACCTCGTGTTGAGATTGGGCGTACTTTCTCCTATCAGAACCTTTTTTTGTAATTTTAGCTGCCAAAAAATACTCGAGTTCTGTGTGGATGTCTGGGACTATTGACTCAGTTAATGCAGATTCGTGGATGTGTGGGACATCATCTGTGATTCTACTTCGTTGATCCTGTGGGGAAATATATTCTCTTTACACTGAACACCATACGTAGCGCTGGCTATGAGATTTTGCAATGTAACCTCCAGGGCTCTAGGTTTTTATCAGTTTTTAAAGCTGATATTTTACTTGTAATTCATGAGTTTTATTAGCCTGAATAATAATCTTTGCAGTGCACAAAAGCATTTGTCTGGGGATTCAAAACTGCTCTAGAAACAGAGGTACTTTGTTTGTGGGATTAACAAAGAACACTGTATCCTCCTTGTTTTCAAATGACATCTCAGTGCTCCTGAATACGTTCCATTTATGAGCAGGGGGAGCAGATTATAGATTCGTAATAAGAAAATTCCAGGGTGCCAACTGTGCTTGCAAAGTGCATTTTAATTATACAGACACCTGTCCACTACTAACTTGTAATATTTCACAGAGGTCACTGAATAGGCAGTTAATGGAAATGACTTTTATTCAATACCAACATGGTCTGAGTTTGTGACACTGATCCAGAGGTGAAAGGCTAAAATCCCAATTACCAATAATCAGGTCTATCCAATCCCCATATCACGCTGGAGGGAAAAGGCCTAGGTGCTCTTTGCAGTTACACATGAGAAACATTTCAAAATTACTAAAAGTTCAGCTAAGTCATTAAAGATTTTTAACATCTGCTAGTAGCTGCTACTGAAGGAAAGTATTACAGTGAAACCTGGTCTAATGTTTTAATAAACAGCTCTCTGTCCTGCCACTGGCTGTTAGCCCTAACATTTGAGACCAAGATCTTTATTTTGAGATAGGACAAGTAAATGAAAGGCGACACCAAATGAATTGAAGAGACAACAGTAGCAAAATCTACAAAGTCTTGGGCTGGCTGTTTTCCTTGTCTCTTTGCTTGAGAATCTGTAGAGTTGTGTTGTATTTAATTATGTACCTTTCCTAAAGCTAATAACAAACTTCTCTTAAGCTGCAATTCTGTCATGGTGTTATTGATTGGGAATACATCACGGTGTTCATAGGAAACCACTTCTGTCATTTATATTTACGAATCTTTAATCAAGTGAATTGCTTTTCTTCTTGATTACCACAAAAACCTCCTGTCACAAGAAGAAAGCTTTAAACAGACATAGATAAGAATTTATTGACTAGGTGATAGTTTCCAGCACATCCCTGAGGAAGGAATGGTTCTTAAGGGACACAGCTGTGGGCAGCACAACAGTGCAGAGCCAGGCATATACCACAAACCCTAAGTAACATTCTCCTTGCTCTTGGCAGGGAGATAATCTTAGTGACAGGTCCTGTCTCCCTGCTGAAGCACTGAAGTCTCACTTTAACCCACTTTCTGTTGTCTGTTGTGGAAGCAAGTTATTCTTTACTTGTTTTACTTATTCCTCTCTACCTGAACTCCAGGTTTGGATCTGGTGCATTACAGGGGGTTCTGAGTTTGGATGCATAGTTCAGGAGCTTATAACTCCAGGTAACATATTAGAGATCCCCAACCCTGCCAAGGTATCAAACTTTACCAGCAGCAGTAGGAGGTTAGATCCCCTTAGATCCTCTCATTCTCAGGTGAGACGGGGTGGCCTACCCAGGCGTGGGGCAAAGCAGAGGTTGAGATTTAACTCAAAGGACCATCACCCAAGAGGACAGGAAGAATATGACACCTTCACAGAATCACAGAACGTTAGGGATTGGAAGGGACCTCGAAAGATCATCTAGTCCAATCCCCCTTCCAGAGCAGGAACACCTAGGTGAGGTTACACAGGAAGGCGTCCAGGCGGGTTTTGAATGTCTCCAGAGAAGGAGAATCCACAACCTCCCTGGGCAGCCTGTTCCAGTGTTCCGTCACCCTCACTGAGAAGAAGTTTCTTCTCAAATTTAAGTGGAACCTCTTGTGTTCCAGCTTGAAGCCATTACCCCTTGTCTTACTGTTGGTTGTCACCGAGAAGAGCCTGGCTCCATCCTCATGACACCCACCCTTTATATATTATACACATTGATGAGGTCACCCCTCAGTCTCCTCTTCTCCAAGCTAAAGAGACCCAGCTCCCTCAGCCTTTCCTCATAAGGGAGATGCTCCACTCCCTTAATCATCTTTGTGGCCCTGCGCTGGACTCTCTCCAGCAGTTCCCTGTCCTTCTTGAACTGAGGGGCCCAGAACTGGACACAATATTCCAGATGAGGTCTCACCAGGGCAGAGTAGAGGGGAAGGAGAACCTCTCTGGACCTACTAACCACCCCCCTTCTAATACACCCCAGGATGCCATTGGCCTTCTTGGCCACAAGGGCACAGTGCTGGCTCATGGTCATCCTGCTGTCCACCAGGACCCCCAGGTCCCTTTCCCCTACACTGCTCTCTAATAGGTCATTCCCCAACCTGTACTGGAACCTGGGGTTGTTCCTGCCCAGATGCAAGACTCTACATTTTCCCTTGTTATATTTCATTAAATTTTTCCCCGCCCAACTCTCTAGCCTGTCCAGATCTCGCTGGATGGCAGCACAGCCCTCTGGTGTGTCAGCCACTCCTCCCAGCTTGGCGTCATCAGCAAACTTGCTGATAGTACACTCAATTCCCTCATCCAAGTCATTGATGAATATATTGAACAGTATTGGTCCCAATTCTTGTGGGTTTAGGACATACCCTTGGGCAAGAAGTCCCATGAAGACCGCACTTGGTTTTCTCCTTCCTTTCTTCTTCCTGGAGTCCCCTTCAGCTGTTTTCTTCTCTCTGATAGCTCCAGGTAACATCACTGGGAGCCAGCAGGGAAAACCGAAGGTGAGCACCACTAAAGGCTGCAGCGTCCTGCGTAAGACCCCAGCTATTACAGAAAAATGGCCTGTTCTATATATATATATATATATATATATATATATATATATATATATATATTTTTTTTTTTTTTTTTTTTTTTTTTTTTTTTTTCAAAAATGCTGCTTCGGTGGTTCCTGCTTTGCCCTGCAGGAGAGCTGCATTTGAATCTGTGGATGGAGTTGAGGATGTCTGGCTCATGGCCTATATAGCTGCTTTCAGCTGGTTGGTGGCAAACACTTTGCTGCCTTTTTGTGGGGTTTAATTCTGTCCTAGCTGTACTTCTACAATCGGATTCATTTTGGCAGAATAGCCAAGAGCTGAATGAGGACTGAGTGTATTCTGCTGCATCGGTCAGAATTTGGAGTAAGAATCATTCCCCTGTTTGAGTGTGTAGTGATGTACACATCTGGTATACAGAGAAAAGTAATGACACAGAGCAGCAGCCCTAATAGGAAGTTTCACTAGTCAAGTGTATGACAAAGAGAAATTATTCTGTAAATGGCACTTATGTATCCTATACATTATTACTTTCAAAGTACAGCGGAGAAACTGAGACAGCGGAAGTCAATGAATCAAACTAAACCACCCACTCGAGAGCAACTCAAAAAAGGGGCAAACACTTAGGATGTACCTGGAATGAACCAAGTATACTTTCTTCTTTCCTTGCTTATGTCCAAAAGTGTTTCTCTCCCCACCCCCTAATTAATATATTTTATGTAGAACAAAATACTTTAAAAGCTTATTTTTAGTCTCAAAATACACTTTAAAACTCAAAGTGGATCATTTAGAACATTCAAGTATATTAACACTTTCCCTTCCTCCACTGAAAATACTTTTTTTTTTCCCAGCCAAAGTTCAAACTAAACGGTAATATTGAATAACTTCTGTTATTCCAAGACTAGAGGTGCATAAACTATAATCTTAAAATCTTTGCCAAAACCTGCATGCATAACTTCCAAGAAATAATCAGGGGAAAGGGGTGGGGAGGGAAGCCCAGTTTGAGGCATTAACATGAATTCTATAAGAAAAAGAAGAATAATCCTGTGCCAACCCAACTGTTGCTTTCAGATTTTAGTGAATGAGGAACTTCTGAAATGTCAGTAGCTTTTTTTTTTTCTTTTGTGCTACTTTTGGTAGTTTAATGACTTTTACTTTGCATTCTAGATAAACAGATCCTTGAGAGAGAGCCTAAAGACTTTTAATGATATCCCTCCTCTCTTTCTAATATTTTCTGGATAGTACTGTATCTGTAATCACAATGTGTCTGATTATTATCCGTGACGGCAAACTATATGTTCTTTCCCATTTCACTTGGTAGAACTGAGTGCAGATGAGTTAAAGACTGGTAGTAGGACATGAAACATAGGAGCATTATGAACCATTTTAGGAAGAAATTAATGAATGTTTTTTTAATTTACATTTTAATTAAGTTTCTGGCAGATGGATAAATTAGAAATCAGTGTGTGACAGTCAGTCTTCACACTGAGAACAGGAGTAAGCGCTGCCGGCAGCTGACTGCACAGGGGGAAGGATGGAGTGGATCTTCTTTTTTTCTCCCCCCAAAGCAAAAGCCTTTCCCTCTAATTGTCTCTAACATGGATCAATCACCACAACGTATAAAGAGTATAATGTATAAAGGCTCTGAGAAGAAGGAGAGACGGGACTGTTTTCTTCCACGTCAGGGTCTTCAGACAACTCATTCCTGGCAGCATCCTCACTTTCAGTGTATTTTGTTGTACTGCATCCTGCCTTATTTTTTGTTATATGACAAGTGTTCCTTTGGTTCTCTAGGGAGCGATCTATATTGGATTTCACTTTAGGTAGTTTCTTCAGATACTCAGCATCATTTCCCCCTCTTTATTTCTTTTCAGCCTATTGTCAATAACCTAATCAATTCCTCACTGTCTCCAATGTTAGTATATGTCCCTCAAACTTGTGTAGATGGTCATTCCTTCCCATTTTAGTCTCTTTTTCATTGTTTGAAACTACTATGAAGAGACTTGTTAATTGTTTCTCACCAAGTCAATACTTTAATTCTTTACTGCCATTGTCTGAATTCTATCAGGTTTGTCTATAATCTTTTGGCCCAGAACTGAATTCAGTGTTTGAGATGAGATTGCTCTAGAATTGCAGAGAAAAAACAGGCGAAGGGCTGTTTGATATGCTGGCACTGTTCAGTGTTCTGTCACTAAGGAAATATGACTGAGGACAGAAGATCTTTCATCTTTAATGTTTTCATAATAGTTTTTTTGGCCATAAGCTGAAAATGGAATTTAATCAATGTGTAGCTGTTCCTTTTAATTTCGCGGTCTTGATGTCCCATAGTCCTACATGCTCTGTTGTGTAAGAATAAAGTGAATTTGAATTGGCTGTGGAAATCTCTCTGGAGTTTTTCTTTAAGTATGCTCATTGATGTATACAGAATACATCCCACAACAAAACTGGAGGAGGTAGAGCTAAGTCTGTTCCCTATTGCCTTTTAGTTGTGAGCATGAGCATGAAGGAGAGATGTCACTGAAGTGTGTTTGGGAACGCTGGAGCTGAATTCCTTCAGGTGATGTTAGGTTGGCTGAAATGAGAGAACTTCTAACTTCTGCAAAGGCTGAACAGCTGGGGAGCCAGCTGAAGAGTTTTAGTGCCCATGCTTACAGGAGCTAAGTTCTGACACCTCCAAACTCTGCTCCAGTACCGCATCCATTTGATGTGTCTTGCTGTAGGAGTGAACAGAGGTGGCTGCAGAGCCCAAGGAGCTGCAGCTGTGGTTATAGCTGGCCTAACCATACAAATTCACAGCACTCAGTGAAGGTATTTGCACAGCAAAATGAGTAATGTATGAAGAGATTTTCTAATGAAAACACACATGATGTCTATATGGGAAGCACCTGGAGCTGCTCAGCCTAGTGAGGCTGCATGTTCTTGTTTCGTTCCCCTGCTACAGTTCATTCTTTCAAACCAGGGGCTCGGTTCTGGTTTGGATGGCACTGGATGAGATTGACGCTGTCTTTCCTCCCTTGTTCTTTCCCAGGGTGGACTCCAGTCATGGTGGGGTGGAGTATTTCAGATTGTACAGATAATCAAGTTGAGCCCTTTCTTGGTTACCCTATTCCTGGATCATGGAGGGATGCCAGATATTTCACTGTACCTTATCCTCCCTTATTTTTCCTATGACAGAAAGGGATTATGAGCTTGATTCAGCTTCTTTTCTGGGCTGTTACTGAACTAATACCTTCATTACAAAGTTCTTGCCTGTAATGTAAGGATAGGCCCTGGCCCACTGGGAGTGCCTGTACAGCAAGGTGAAGTGTGAGACACCATATTACAACCCACAAAGCCCCAGCTTCATTAGAAACAAATTCTGCAGTCTAGACACTGAAATATTCCCTCTAATGCAAATGACCTTGGTTAGCTAAGGAGGATGTGCAGAGCTGGGCGCTGAAGATGTTACTAGTAACTGAGGAAATATTTGTACAATACTTATTTTATATTAAGAGTTTTCCTTTGAGCCACGTGAACATTTTGAAGTGTTACCCGGTGCTCTGTGGAATAAAACCAGATGTCTGAACACTACCACTGAGTTAGGATGATCTTAATAATTCCTCATATCCATGAGCTGGAATACATCAATAAATATATGATCTTTAATTCCTTTCATGTCTGCTGCTGCAGTGGACCAAACTGACTAGAATTCATTTGGGACACTTCATCTCACAAAACTGCTTTCATTCACCAAAATGTACTGTTATGAATAGAAAATGTTTGTAGCAAAATACTTCATTGTGCACAGACTGCAAAATGAGTGAGAAAGAAGAGAGGTAATCATGACTAAAAGCTCCCAAGTACGTTCAGTCTGATCTCTGATGGGCTTGTGTTTGGACACGGAGGCGTCCTGTGACCCTCGCAGCCGTCATCCCTTTCAGCAGCGCAGGTGGAAGGGGTGGAGCACGCACAAAGAACTGATGATTTTTAGCGGTCCCTCTGGACTATGATTAGGACAGATGGGCAGGCAGAGGAGATGCTGACTGAAATGCATCTGTCACAGAGAAGAAGAGATCTTTAGGCACGTTGCACAAGCTCTGGTTTCAGAAATTGAGTTGGCAATCCACCATTGCTTACAGCAGAGACCTTGCTACAGGTCTTACATGTAGCTTTGGAATTCTTGGACTTTCTTGAGTGGTGCCTTGATTAACACCAAGGAAAGAAAAATGAGAAGAAAGTACAAATCATTCAGAGCAAAATGTAGGAAACTTGGCTGTATATTTTAAATTCTTCCCTCTGGTTAGTTGTCTGTCAGACCAATTCAGATGTTGGATTTAATTGCATGCATTTTTCTGACAATTGCAACATCTTACCAAATTAATATATATTAATCTAAATTATCTTTATTTGCCTCCTAGACTGGATGCTGCTTCCTGTGATGACAATTTGTAATTCAGTGTTTGAAACTAATGAGATTCCTGTTGGGCTCTCTGCTGCCAGCCAGCCATTGTACCGTGAGAAACAACTAGTTTTAATAACGATGTCCTAGATTACACAAGTTGCATCTAGCATTTCATATTTAGCACCCTTAAGCCAGAAAATTCTAGAGGCATCTTTTTGGGATGTAAATGGGATGTTTGTTTTCCAACCTTTAAATCTCCAGATAACCCTTTAGGTGTGTGAATAGTAGCAGTTCCCAGAGTGACGTTTCCTCAGGTCCTGGAGTTCAGCTTCTCCAGGTGCCTGGAGCTGCCCGCTCCTGACCGAAGCTCAGCTGTGGTTCTCAAGGGAGACAAACGTGTGCTGGAGGCCCCAGAGGCAGCCGTGTTCAGACCGTGCCTTCTGCAGCTTAACAGCCTACGTTGCACAACTTTGCTGGGGTGGTTGCTCAGTGGTTCAGGGAATCCATATAATGACCTATATAATTTATAATAGGATGTAGTAATAAAGAATATATAATAATTAGTAGTTAGAAGCTCACCCAAGAAATGGGAGGTTTGGATCTAATGTTTCCTTGAACCTGAATAACCTCAGTTTTGCTCAAATATCCTTTTCTTGGCAGCAGGCCTTAAAACATTCAGAAGGATTTGATTTTGGTGCAGAAACTAAGGACACAAAACCGCCATTGTCATAATCTATTTTTTATTGATGATAACACTGCAATATATCCTTTTCTTCCATGCAGATCAGTTGCTATCCTGACATCAGATTCATGTTTTCTGTCTGCTTATCTTTCGTCATTTTGTCTCAATAATTTAATTGCATGATATGAATGCTTCGTATGTCCCATAAAAGCAAAGAGGGGAGGGTAAATCTTTGACCTTTCCATCATTCTTTGGTGTAATTTACTGGCAATTCTTTTCTTCCCTACAGCATGGCCCTGGAACCCCATGATAAAAATGGGCAGCCAATCCAAACAGAAAACGCTGAAAAGGTTAAAGCTTTGATTATGTTAGTCTATAAATGTTCATAGCTGTCTTTTTTTTTTAAAATTATTTTGCTAGAAAGAAAAGGAGAGCTGAAAATGGCTAATGGATGAATCATGCTTATTACAGAATACGGAAATGATATCAGTTCAACCCATTCTTGTTAATGCTGAAAGAACGTAATCTTGTGCCCTCTCATTTTATGTCACTGCAACCCACCTTATCCTCTTAAATGAATGCATGCATCCATTTAATTAACCTGGTGAGATACTGAGATATAAATCTTTTAAATGCTTCTCATGCAATTCATCTTGACAGCTGTCATAGAAATAACATCTTTAATGCCATATTCTTTATTTTCTGATTTATTGAAATTCCTGGTATTATTTTGAGCACACTGATAGGTTTGCTAGATTTAAGCACTTAATCTGAACTTTTTTAAATCCTAAAAGCAATGCTATAGAAAGCTTTACTGGTGGTTTAGTTTGCTGAATAAATGGAAGATTATCTTGCATGAAGAAAGTGTAAACGTATATTGAAAACCAGTTGAAACAGGGTGGAATTTAGTAGCCAAGACACTTTATTATAAGTGCTACATTTCCAGAACCTTGTACTAAGAGTGTTTTTTGCTGGCAAGTGATCACCAGTCAAAAATTGCTTGAGACCATCCTACGTGCTCTACTGATTCCCTTTCAAGGGACGGGGTAAGGGCAGGAGAGATCCACAGCATTTGGCTCTCAAATTAGTCAGCCTTCAGTTTCTTTGCAGACTGCCATGTGTCGGTGTCATCATTCTTAATTAAAATCACAGCAAAGATGAGAAGGTTCCTTGTATAGCTCCAGCCCTTCCCACGCTTCCTTGGGGCTGCTTTATTACCACCTTGTCGATTGCCACTGGGCAGTTTTCAACCTGAATTAGAGAACTACTGGATTAGAGAGGGTTTGGATCAACTTGCATGGCATGACTGGCTCTGTGTGCTGCCTGTACAGTTCCAATATCCTTTGGAACAGTTTTAGGCATTTTAAGGAATTTGGGATATATCAAATGGAATTATTCCACAGGAAAACAAAAAAAGGACTAGGTAAGAGTATTCTTCTATCTAAATATTTCTCTCTGACTTGACATGTTTTATTTTAATATGATTTTTGAAAGCCAGTCAGAGTATCTAGATATGTAGGCAGAATGGTACAGCAGTGCTGTGCTTGCTGCCTTGTAATTCCCATAGTATTCTACTTATCTAAGCATTTTAGGTTCCTGCATTGGAATTTTTCTAATTTAATTAACTCATTAATGCTGGCACATGGCACATTCTCCTTCCCTCTCGGCAAAAATGTGGCTTGCTTGTCTAAATAGCAACCTAATCCAGTGGGTGTGAATGTACAGTGCATACATTAGCGCCAACAAACTGCTGACCAGCCTAAGCAAATACCTGGGAGTATTGGGCATTAGGCAGCAGGCCCTGCTTACAACTTTGCTATGAAATACACTGAGGGTGAAACAAAAACCACTTAGCTCAGTTTCAGGTTGCAGAAATGCAGATGTCGCTGTAGTTTTCTATTTCTCATATGTTGAAGTTCGAAGCATCAGCTCGAAAGAGGATTTTGAAATTATTTTTCCACTTCATCACTTAAAGTCATGACCAGGCTAAATACCATGGTGGGGAGAGGTAGGGGTGTGGCAATGAAACCATTTTCGTAGGTCAGTTTTAATCACTAAGCAGAATTTTCTCATCTTTTGTGAAGGTGGGGTTTTCTGCTATTTCTGCTCTGATGGTTTGAACAATCTACCATTTTAAAAAACGAGGGAAATACTCAAAAGCTTAGTACAAACCTAGTGCTTTTGACTGGCCTACGCCTGGGAAGATAAATGTAGTGATTTTATAGAACTGAGCAGTCTTTGATCTATTGAATACACATCAAGTCAATAATTCTGCAACGTTTTTCCTTCCAGCTGTGGGAAGTTCCAGACAAAGTATACTGTCCTTCTTTCTACTCCTTTTCCTACAAATACCACAACAAAAGCAAGCATATACACATTGGTGTTAGCACCAGAGTCAGCAAAAGAAATGCAGCCAGACAATGACAGATTCAATTCAATTAAATTAGGTTCTCAAGAAACTGGATCGGTCCAGAGACTGGTAATGAGATATAAAATCTTTCACCTTTATGTCACCTGTTCATTCTAACTAACATTTGCATTGATGACAATTTTTACTTTCTCATAGCTACTGCCTGACTTATGCTAGTGATATTGTTTTCCTTCTCTGTTCATTGCTGAGAGATAACAGCAGTTCTGGTTATTCCCTTTCAGCCTTAAAGAATGGCTGTGGAACAAGCAGGACTATCAGAGGAGAAAAAAGTGCTGAAAGGTGATGACTGTATAACTTGGGCCTCGTTCTGTTACCCAGCGGTTTGATGTCCACATCACAAAACCTGTCCTCCGGTTAACGCCTGGGCAAGACAAGCAGAGTGCTGAGAGGGAATCCCCTGCTGCCCAAGGGTGTTCTGCCTTCGGGCAGGTGTGCAAAGCACGGAGTGGGGAGGCTGCATCATACCTGTTCTGAATTTAAACGAAAGGACGCTGCTTTGCAAAGCTACCGTTTTTGTCTTGTGTTCACAACTGCTAAATTTATACTGATTTGTAAGAGACAGAAAAATAAATATAGTCCTTTTCCAGTTACCAAAGAGAGATACTGTGTGCTGGTTCCCAGCTGGCATACGTTGGCGTAGCTCTGTTGAAATGCAAGTGCAGTTTCAAACGGTCAGAAAATATCTTGGATGCGTATCTGAGGAATATAACGTTATACATTTTCATCAGCTAAAGCAATATACATCAATCATCCTTTGCTACTACTAGAAATGAAGAAGGTATTACAATCCAAGAAAATTTCTTGCATAGATTTTAGAGAGTGCTTTTCTATGTTAATCACACCATTTCTCCAGGGCATAGTTTTAGAGCCATCTCCTGAAGTAATGAACATTCTTGTACTGAGTACTAAAAATACTACACTTTAGGATATATAATCACGCTGATGTCTCTGGCTTGCTGGCTTTATGAACAGTGAGAGAATACCGTAATGAAGCAAGATCCCACTTAGGTCTTCCCCTGGGAGTTTTTTCTGTGTTCCATACAAAACTGTCTTCCCTGAGCTCAATACAAAGCTGAGGAGACAGTAGGCAAACAGCTGGGACCTGTGTACTCTTAGACTGATCACTTCTTGAGGATATAGGCTTAATTGCTGAGTGCCTCTCACTTCAGTGCCTTCCCAATGTGCTCAGCACAGATGAAATCTATGGTTCCTTGGAGAAGGGTCCTGCAGTGGAAAATTTTCCTGCAGCACAAAGAATTGTCAGATGTGCCTCCCAAGACTGGGCAATGTACGTATGTGAGTGCAGTGTCAGTGAAGACACCATAAATCAGAAGTGACTTTGTGATAGTTCACAGTTCAGCTGAGCTAAATGGGACCGTCAAGGTCTGAATGCTGGTTACTGGAGTCTCCGCTGTAAAGGTATCACCAAGCAAATTCGTCAGGGAAGGCGCATAAATTTCTACAGTTTCTTCTTTTGGTAACACAAAAATAGTATTTCTGATAATTGGGCAAACTGATTCTCAGTGCTTTTACAGTTTAAGACTGTTTCATCTGGACAACCGTTCTCCTCTGCTGAGCTTCCTGGGGGATGTGTTAGCTCCGTTTTGAATTGCTAGTGTTCTGCTTGGTCTCAGAGGAAGAGAGATTTACCTGAGAGGATCATTTTTTCATTGTGACAAACAGTATGATGCACAAAAATGACCATTCCAAGATGGAAACTTGTTCTGTTTTTAAGTACTTCGCTCTGATGAGTTTTCTTTAAAGGCTTCCTGAGTTGGGCACTTTGAGGCATCAGCATATGTTGGTATTATTTTGTCTGATAATTACCTTTGATTTGAAACCGTAAGTAGGTTCAGCCTTAGGTTGTTAAGTCTTCAGGAGAGATCCATGACAGCCTGCTAATGGTAACATGCCCAAAGATTTGAATTTCTATCGTGTGTGTGTTGGGGAAGGAGAGGAGTCTGCAGGTCAGAGGCTGCTTCACCGTTACATGAGTAGGTGCATGTGCTGTGTTAGGTGGGGCTCCAGTAAATCTGCTCCTTGAAGTGGCCAAGACAGCATAGCATTTAAGATATGGGAATAATTAATAATAATCCTTTCTCCTTTTACTTCTAAACTAGGTTTTGGGGTGGTTTCACCAAATTCCTGCAGATAGAAACTTCAGGCACTTATTCATATTAAATATTTGACCTTCTGTGGGGATAATTGGTTTCAACTGTAGCTCTCACTAGCTCGCTCCTAAGTGGTTCTGTGCTCACTGATCAACAAAGATTCTCTCAGTGGAAGTCATGCTCTCCAGGCATGATGAATGCCGAGAAGAATGATATGATGATTACATAAGGTCTTTCTTTTGCTAATTTCTGGCATAATAACAAAAACAGTGTAATGCATTGCCTCTCTGTTCAAACCTTTTGTGGTATTTCTTTTGAGACATGATAGCTAATCAGGAAACAATGGTAATTATGTGATGGCACACCACTGAGATTCCTTATTAGCTGAATTAAATAGCGCATGCAGCTTTAGGATTGGTACTATGAAAAGGAAACAGGGGCTTACAGATAAACCTGGAAGAAAAACCACAAGGCAGCAATGATCACAGTGAAGTAACTGAGGTATTCCTACCACTATGTGTTCATGTTCTCATTGCATGTGTTCTTTAGATGAATGTGTATAGAGGCTAATTTTGATCTGTTTTGAAGAAAATGGCCTGAATTCTGGTCTTGCTTAAGTGTATACCAGAAGTACAAAACAAGTACAGGGGACGCCAGGTGGTGTTTAACAGAAGGCTGAATGGCCACTGTGTGGCTGGGTAGCTGGACCAATTACAGTTTCCCTGTGAGAAGAATTTTACAAGGGCAGCCCCAGTTGGGGTGCCCACATTGTACCTGATGATCCCAGTTCGCCTCCAGGAGCCCTCTGAGTTCCAGCCGTTTTCGGAGGCTGGGCCTGGGGCACCCTGCTCTCCTTGCAGGGGCCTGTGCCTGGCCCATGTTCAGACTCTGATGTGCCCCAGAGCATTCGGAAAGAGTTGTGGTGGTTTTATCTGCTGGTTACCACCACAGCGACAGATGGGATTGTTCGTGGGTGCATGAGGAGTCAAGTCTATCCGTGGGTATGCAAATACATCTGGAGGGTGCATGCAAGGCTTCTTTTGGGAATGCCAGCCAAGCCCAGAGGTGTTCAGGCATCACCTGGCTGTCTGTAACTGAAGGTGCTGTCCACAATAACTAAAAAGAGTCAGAAACAAACAGATTTGTCTTCTGCTTAGTCTTGTTTCTCAATGCAGTGAATTTCTCTAGGTTTAGCATTAAGTAGCACTGTATAAATATGTCAGCCTTACTAGATTTTTTTAAAAATAGGCTTCCACGTCAAATCTTGTCTAAAAAATGAGGGCATGTTCTTGTAGCGAAAGCTCTTTGTCCTTAATGGGAGTTTGCCCAGATTAAGAGGTCCAGGATGTTGCCCTCTGCTATAGTAAATGCTGTCACTGTGAGATGCAGGAGAAAAATCCTGCATTTGGTTTTGTATTGATGAGCGTATCTGCCTGCCTTAATTTTGGCTAGATTCTGATTTCTCTTATTATTCTACTACTTTCTGTAAATCCTAAATAAATTAGTTAGCTTCGCCCATGTTCCTGATTCACACACAATAAGTATTACCTTAACATACAAGCTAAAACCTTCAAACATATATATGATTTGGAACATTTAGAAAAAGAGGGAGTTGGTAGTTGTTACTTGTAAGCTGTGGCTTGGTTTTTGTAGAAACCACTCGCCAGGTATAACCAAACCCTACAAAACTGGAAAGACTAATTCCCCTTGTGAGAACTTCACTGTACAGGCAGTGGGATCGTGTGATTATCGCGGCAAAATCTTTGACCTTAAAAAGGGAAGTGCTGAGGGCATTCGTCTCTCATTAAGGATAATGGGAGTTGAAAGCTTTTAGAAATCTTCAGGATTAGGTCCAAAATTTGTACATCGTAGTAGCAGCGCAGATGTGCCAACAAGCAGGGCTGACTGAGGAGTACAGTTAATGTGAAATGAACTGTTTCCCTCCGTCTCCCTGGCCTCAGGTACTTCATTCGTTCTGCAAATCCAGCTCCCAGCCCAGTTCAAAAGACACCGTGAAAACATGGGATGTATTGATAAAGACAGGAGTAGCAGATTGTTTGGGTCACTTCTCAGAGAAAAAAAAAATACTGATAATATTTCTGTGTGGAGAGTTTAGCTTTTTGGCACGGAAAATTTGTTCCTGGAACACAGCCTACTATAGACACAAAGTCATTAGCTGCTGGGTTATTACAAAGTTAATGATGGAAGAGAGAAATTGTTAAGTAGGGTATTGAAATGTGCATTTTTTTTTTATTTTTTTTTTTCAGTGATGCTGGAAACAGCCTGACATTTCTAGTTAATCTAAAGGAAAACAAATAACCTCAGCTATGGAGAGAAAGAGACAACTACAGAAAAGGGAATTTGGGAAAAGACTTTCTCTGGACAGCAGTCTTGTGGTAAGAATGAATATTTACTGAATTTACTGAACACATCTTCTGTCATAAAAATATAGTTATTAAGAGGCAATTGTCATAATGATGTACATTGTAAAGATGTTATCTATTCATGACAATATCACAGCCTTTTGTGATTTTTTCTTAAGATTCTCCAGAGCAAAAGTGCTGGAGGAATTTTACAGCATCCTAAATAGAAACGTCATCATATAAAAGCATGTCCCTGAATTCATTGGATTTACACAAGAAAGGAATCCAGACAAATATACCAAACTTATAATTAAAATCCTACTCAGCCTCTGTGGGATTACACTGTATTGCTTTATATTTAGTGTACGGGAGCTGTAGGCAGCTGAGGTCATCTAATCAGAAATGCTTGTTTTGCTATTGAGGATACTAAGAATAATTTGTTCACCATGGTGGTTGTATAAACTCCTGTAATATCACCTGAAAGAAACGTAAATGCCACATGTTGTAAAATAATTGGTTTTGCTGTACGTAGGATTTGAATTCATTGAGATTGTGTTCTAGATTTATTTTTAGTTAATGTTTTCAAGTGATGACTGAGATTAACAAGGAGTTTTTATAGCTGTCCTATGGACACATGACTGGAAAATGCTCATAGATGTTGAACCGTTGTGTAAGAGGATAAACACGCCAGTGTCAAGTGCTCGGCACACTAGTGTAACAATTACTGAAACAAGCAAAGCTGGGAGAGCCGAGGAAACCTGTGCCATCTCTTTGACATTCACAGAAATTGTCTTCTGAGGAAGAAGTTTGTTCCTGGATGTTAATAGTCCTGCCTGTATTTTTGAGTACCCGTTGCTGGGGCTGGTGTGGGATGTCCTGGGAGTGGGTGGATTTGGCATTGGTAGCCACAAGGGCTGGGTTCAGCTTCTAGGGATCACTAATGAATACTGGTTTGGCTCCTTGCGTGAAAGCCACAAATATTAAACTTTGTCCAATGAACTGCACTTCTTCACTCATAAATAACAAGTCAAATGATTCAGAAAACAGTACTTGATTAATGGGAGGTTAGGACAGCAGCAAGGTAACAGGACAGAATAACCAAACATTCCCTTCCCGAAGTGTACCAATAGGCATTTGAAGTCCTTGTCTCTGACGACTTCTTGAGCAGATGTTTCTCACCTGTAACATCTCCTCACATGCAGGCAGTGACTGTGGGACCCCAGAGCCCATTACCTGCTCTCACAGGTACCAAGGCCTCCCCAGTCCTGTGCCAGCCCCATGGCGTGAGCTGCCCACAGCCCACCCCGGCCAGCCCCTCGCATGTGCCACAGCTTGCTGCTGAAATTTTCTCCACCAAAAAGGCTACAAAGACCTCCTAGAAGATGGAAACTCTCCTGTCCCATCTCTTTGGTCTGAATTCTGTATCCCTATGCTCTAATGTGCTGGCCTAATATGCAGTGACCATTTGTCTCAGGCAAATATAGGTCAATTAGGCTATGTTGAATTTTACACATTATTACAACTATGTACTTACCTTCACCTTATGCTATACCTGTGGGTTGTTGTGGTGTGTGTTTGACGTACTAAAAGCAGTGAAAATGGACAGAGCAGGTTTCAGCCTGTCCACTGAAGCCTCTCACTGATCTGCTGTGCTCTTTAGCGGGCTGAGCAGAGCAGAGCAGTCCCTGCCTCCTTCGCAGTTTCTACTGCTCTGCAGGCCCTCACGGACTCTGTCCTTCTCCCTTAGGCCTTACCTAGCAGGTCAGCACTTCTCAGGTAGTGTCAGCTGGCCAGTGAAGAACTGTGCAGTGCACTTTCCAAAAAGGGTCTGTCCTTTTCCTTAGCTTTGAAATGGCACTGTTTCTTATAATGATGAATTACATTGCTTTATTTTGAAAAATAAAAATAATGAGAGAGAAATAAATAGTAGTCAAGAGTAGTGAGTCCTCCCCCAGACCCTGGGCTGGTCTGAGGACCATGATGAGAAGCTGCCTCAGCTCCCACCTGTTCAGGCCTTGCAGCTCAGTGCTCTGATGGCAACAAGTACCGTTTTCGTTTTCTTCAGCCTGCAACAAAACCTGCCTTCTCAGCTTGCACTCGCTCAGCACTCCATGTCATGCTCCCAGCGCTATTAAAACTATTTCAATTGCCTTCTAGCTTGTGGACAGAGAAGGTAGGTTTAGTATGAACTCACAATTTTATCTAATACACTTGGAGGCTGGCAGGTTTTGTATGCTCAGAAGTGTGTTTATTCCCAGGGCCGACCTCTGTTGTTAGTTCTAGGCATGCACACCCCGAAACAGACTCCAGCCTAAATGCTGCAGCTAAAATGAGCTGCTGTGATCCAAACAATGGGCCACAAACTATCAATATTTATCTGCAGAAAAGAACACCATAGAAACTGGGTGCTGGAAGCTAAGGGAGATGCTAGCAATTTTGAATTTTGCACGAAGATGCGGCTTGGTATGGCAAATCACTACTGTTTTCCCCTAAATGTTTCACTGATGTAATGGACTAGATCCAGCCTTTACTTAATGCATTAAGATAGACATTTTCTTTTCCCTGGGGTGAGAACATGGTCTGCTGTGTGGATGGGAACAAAGAATTAGGTATTTCTGGCTTCCGGTCCCACCTACTGCTAGTTTGGACTTAATTTATAGCCAAGGTAGTGCACTGTGTTTAATTCTTACCCTTTCCTATCAGTAAGAGGGGAGCAGAGAGAGACATTTGCCAGTGTAATAGGGAATATTGTCTGTGTAACACCATGCGAAGTGCTTTGTGTAATAATCAGTGCTACCTGCATATTAAAATGCCCTTAAGTACTGAATTAGAGGAGAAACACAAACTGTGGCTGTATGAGAAGGTGATGCTTTCTCCCTGTTATTCAGCAAGTGGTAGGTAGGGTGGGAGATTGTAGACAGCTGAAAAACCATCTTCTGGCTTGAGGTCAATGAATTTATGACAATATGTGCCAGCTGAAGATCTGTGGCTCATCAGCCCATACTGGTGCTAAAGTGTTGAAGGAAACATGTGAGGGAAATATTGCAATATTTCAATATTTTGAACATGTAGACCCATCATACCAGGCTGACATACCCAGTTCTAAACCAATGTCTTCTGCTATATCTGGCGTTTATGGGCTGTGTTTGCCTGTTGAGTTCCTCAGTGCATACATCTGGTTTCAGTACTTGTGTATTACAGGTCAGTGTCTATTGAAGCTTTATATTGAGTAGAATATGTATAACTAGATTAGAGAGTGTCATCCATACATTTAATTAGAAACATGTGAGACCTGTCCATGGTTTGCTGCCAGCTATTATTTCATAACAAACTGGGAGAGACATTTTGAGATTTGAGTGCCTTGAGCAGCCTGTTAGTAAATCACACCAGATGCCCCTGACTCCATGAAACTCATCTGGCCAAAACCAGGTACTTTGTGTACCTCTGATTTTCCCCAAGTTCCTGTTCTATCACACCTCCTCTTAACTGTTGAGTTCATATAATATGTGTGTCTTCAATACCCTTGAATCCACTCTGTAACCAAATTCAATCAGAACACTGTGATTTAGTCCAGTCCCATGCCTGTGCAAGTCCCTAATGTCTCTCTTCTCATATCTCTTCCCAAATGTTTTGTGTTTAACCTCTCAGGCATTCAGGGCTGGACACTCTGCTTGGAAAATCTGGCCTCGATTTGCTCAAAACCAGCTTCTCATTGTTTGGCGGAGTCTCCCAGCATTATCATATCTCAGAAAGAATTCTGATTTCTGTGTGTTTAAAGGAAACACGTTTCTACTTTTGTACGCTGGAGCATGAGATACAAACAGGCGTTTCTGATAACATTCCTCACACTGCCTGGCCATGCTGCTTTTCCCATGTGCATCAGATTGTAATCTTCCTCTGGAATGTTTTTTCCATGATTTAATCTACAATTATTGCATAGTGCTCTTTAAAACAAAAAAAGTTGCGTCTTCCTTCCTCATCTCTTACACTCTGAATATATAGGCTACAGTGGTACTTGATGGAAGAGCGAGAAAAGGAAAGAGTTGTTTCTGAAGAAAAAGACAAGGCTTCAAACTCCTTAGAATATGGAACTGAGCCTTCAAAATATGAACATAAGTTTCATCAGTGTTTTGTATTCAGGCCTATCCCATCAAACAATGAGTTTTAGGCTTTACATGAGGAGGGTCCATTTCAGAAACCTCCTTCAAACAACGTGCCAGTGAGGAATGCCATAGATGTTAAAACACTCTTCTCTACACCACAGGCACAGTAACTACTTTTTGATCACCTCAGGTAAAGGAGTAGTGTTGTTTCATACACTACTCTACACCTTTTTCCTGCTGGTGTCTTAGGGGAATAAGCTTTACAATGAGAGCAAATAAACCCTTTAAAAATTGGAAAAAAAAAAAAAGGCACAAATATGTTCACGGAATGTGCTTCATAGCGCGTATTCTTTTAGTGAGTGACTATAGGCCTCATGAATATTTGAATTAATGCTTTACTAGAAGTTAGTAGTTTGAAGCCATGTATTTTATCAAGATTCAGAATCCTACCGCTGTTAGGAAATGCCAGATTAGGAATTGATACAACTGGTGCCCAGGTCGAAGGGGAGACTTGCTGTTGGCTTCAATGAAATTAGGTCTTTATCAGATTTTATTCATAATATCACAGGTATTATTCCAGAAATCTCTAGTACAGCCAATGGCTGTTACTGCTCTGTAGGTCTCCAATACTGGGCAAAAGACTGGAGGTTTTTTTCATATACCCAGACACTTATTTACATTTGCAGACAAGGCAGGTAAAAGGGCAGTGACATTGATGTTTTATAGCTTTATATTCACACAAACAATTGCAAAATATTAACTTCGTAACGATTCTTACAGGAAATCCTGTGAGATCAGTTAAAGAAAAGAATGTCTTTGTAATTTCTGCCCAATATTTAAAAACCAAAACATACCACCCAAGAAGGATATCCATTATACAGTTTCAATATAATTTTATATAACCTTATTGTTTCATCTGTTCTACAAGTGAAGCTACTGTATTTTGGCTTTATAAAGTTTTCTTCTGCAAATTGATTACAATCAAAATAGTACAACTCTGAAAACCACACTGGTTTGAGATAGGAGGACTGAAGAAAATCTCTGATTCATTTTTGGTTCTAAATAACAGATTTCCATCTCATCATGTTGTGATGACATTAGTACAGATATTATATCATAATATGATAAGATAGACCATGGGTGGAGACCAAGGTGGAACTCTATATCCTTTGGATTGCTGTGTAAGAAATTGAGACCAAAGCCGTTGCTCTTATTGCCTTGGTACTTTTCTTTAAAGAAAACTGCAAAATTCATAATGTTGATGGAATATACTTCTTTGGAATACATCGCTTAGCTGTCACATATCTCCTTGTCAGATTGTTTTCTGTTTATACTAGGATGGATAGCTATTAAAAGAGAAACAGATCTTTCTAAAGAACATTCTGCCTCATCATGTGGCTTACATCCTTAAATCCTTTAGGTTTTGTTAAACAGAACAGCTTTACAGAGTGAAATAGTGTGAATATTTCATGATTTAAAATTTTTTCATGAATAATTTTTTCATGTTAAATCTTTCATTTTAGCATATGTAGTTGAAAAGAACTAGTGAATTAAACTAGGTAAAAACTTGATGGAAAGGGATTTTTATATTTTTTTTTCCACTTCACGTTGAAATATAGGAAGAAAATTAATATTAAAAAACATAGGAAAAGAAAAATTGTACTTTAATAAAATTAAAGCATGTATTTCATTATAATATGAGTATAATGAAGACCTTATTGATATGACAAGGTTTCTTTGGTAATATTTGCAATTTGTTATTTTGTATGTGGGGGAGGCAGCTCAGACAGGGAAGGCTATTAAAAAGGCTAATGAAAGGATTGATTGTATTTTAGGTTTTCCCTACAGAAGTTCTTCAACAAAAAGAAAAATGGAGAGAGAAAAAAAAAAAAAAAGGCAGCAAACCCACACCCTAAAGAAACCCAAAGCCAAGCTTTTAAGTAACTTGGGTGGGATGAGGAGAGTGTTAGAAGGTACCAGTGCCACCGGGGCTGTGTTGACTGCTCTGCCCATTGGGTTGCTCTTTGAACAGGACAACAACCCTCTCCTTTGCCTGATCCAAAGTGTCCAGTTTTCCCCCAGGCCCTTTTGATCAGGAAAAAGTCAAGGTTTCAAGCTGTGCTTTTTAGTTGTGTGGGTAATTCCCAGCCTGACCGCACACGTGGTTGGCCCTTACAGCTGCGGCGGCATTTTGCTGGGGAGATTTGAGAACAAAATATCTTTTTGAAGCAGCCAGCATTTATCAAAGTAAAAGTTTTTGTTTTATTGAAAATGAGGCTTTTGCTTCTGAAAACAAGCTGCGGCAAAGTGCCTCTGTGGTGGCTCGTGAACTGTGCTCTGCCTCTTTCATTCCGGTCACACGCTCCCGTGGGGCCCTGCAGGATTTGCTTTAATGACACCACTTGGATGTAATAAGGGTAGCAACATAGTGTAATGCATTGTACTGGGGTGTGGAGTAATACCTTCACCTAGTCTACCTGCAGTTTTATTGGCATGTGCGAAAACACCTAAGCTGAGTCAGAGACCTTTGAGAAATGCGAGTGTGTTATCTGTGAGTAATGCACGGGGCTGGGAGCCAGCCTGGGGGTTGACTCCAAAATCTGTGGCCTCTAATCAATTTCTAACTCAGTTGAATACATTTCTAATTCAGTTTTCTCATCAATAGATGGGAGGTTATAATAATTTCTTACCTCATAAGTATTCTGAGAACAGTCTGATTAGCATGTGTCTGTAGCTTGCTTTGATATCTTCAGATGAAAGGTGCCACGGAGAAAGGGACATTACGTGAAAGCTGTGAAGAGCGCTGCGCTAGCAAGGTGGGAGGGGAGCTCTTCAGATGTGGGAATTAAATTCAGCGAAGGGAATACCATGACTTCTTGCTAGTTGACTGTGACATTCACAATGTGTCTAACATCACTACATAACATAATCCAGCATTTTGGAATGAAAGGTGGCATTAAAAATACTGCCTTGTCAGATGCTAGCTAATGTTATAATGTTTGTAGCCTGTTTTTTTTTTTTTCCCCACCTAAAACTGCTGCTAAATTCCTTATGAATCTGCAAATATTTTCAGTCTTCTTAAAACTTGGATTTTTATTTGCGTGTGCATTTTTAATTTAGAATTTTATTCAGTCCTGCTTGTATACAGCATCAGAAAACAAGCACATACCAGGAGCATAATCAGGCAGTGCAGAAGCACTGTGCAGCACTGGAGAAAACATGCAGAATAGAAACCTCAAAGAGTTTTCACAGTGTGCTGCAGAGGCAAGTGAAAACATCTGTAGCATTCAGTATGTACAGCAGGAGCATATGTCAAGGGGAACAGTTTAATAAAGGTGACAAGTGTGTTGTTTTGAGGTAGAAGACAGAATAGGGGAAGGAACAGCAGCAAAATTCATGTACTGCTGCTAACTCAATAGGTTAATGTTTGCACATTCACAGGGAAAACCCTAAAACATTGAACTGACATAAGGACTCAGTAAACTGAATTGCTAAGGGAATATCTGAAAAGTCTGTTCCTTATGGCAACGTTAGTATTGCTTGCACTATTCTGCAAATCTGACAGTGAGGACGTCCAATCCACAAACTGGGCAAATGGAGTGCTATCAGCTGTCTGTATAATAGACAGCCCTGAAATCTGCTTGAAACTTTGTGGAAAAGAAAATCCCAATGTGGGCAGAGTGTGTAAAAACCTTCTAAACAGAAGAGAAACAGATTGTCTGTTGTGCACACCCAGTGCCTTTAAACACCAGGACTTTGCAAAAATGGAGCTATCTATGAAAGTGTTGCCAATAGCACATACTTGTCTGCATTTGCATTTTTATTAAAGTGTAAATTGGAACAAGAGCTTTGGTATGTCAGGCATGAGAAAACACAGAAGAAAAGAGCCATTTGAAGGGGTCATTTCACAGCAGAAGCTGGGGAGAGGTGAGGAGAAACCGCTGATGGGACAGCAGTGCTTAGGCTTTACTGATATCAGCATATCACTAATGCTAATAACGTCAGAAACACTGTGGTCTGCATGGGTTTAAGGACATCACTTATGAGCACAGCAGTGCATCTACGGTACTAGAAGTACAGCCTGTGTCAGCTTGGATAAAGGCAGCATAAAGTCACCAGTTTCACCAAGCAAGATGGATGATGGCATTTCCATGTAGCAGTGGTGAAGGCATCTGGTTTGGATTTCATTTGCAGAAGAGAGATTTGAAAATAAAGAAGTGTGTAAAGCACTGGACATCCTGGGGGCAGTCAGTTACTCTGCCATTCTTGGACTCTGGAGCAGCCTGGCAAAACCTAACACTGTGACTAAAATATACAGGGACTGCAAGTTCAAAAGGACTCAGTGAGCCCAGGGAATTAATTTAGAAGAAGTAAGTGTCGGGCATGATGTGAAGAAATGGCTCTATTAGGTGCCAGTGCCATGGAAAGAACTGAAATCCTCACTTGGAGTAATACAGATAGTAACCTGTTACTTTGATTAAAGCTAGTTTATACCAATAGAAACCAGTGACCCTTTGCAAGAACTGGAGAGGTGGATAAACAGCAATAGCTGCATAGCAAGCTGGAGAAGATATTGCCTGAAGAGACAATAAAAGTAAAAAGCTCATATATTGCATTGAAAACAAGGAAATATTGCATGGAGCGTGTTGTTCCTGAGCAACAGTTGGAACAATATTCCTGCTGGAAGATGCATCAATGGTTTATTGATCAAAAGCACTGACTCCAACACAGGCAGAAGTGTGCTCAGAGAGGGGGATTATTTACCATTTGTTGCTGCACATCAGAAGTTACATCAATAGGTATATATGGTGACAGGGTGACAGCTGAAACAGAACCCAAATCCCTGGGGAGCGTGCTTTGACAAGCTGCTGGCTTTTGCTTTCTCATGTCTTTGGCACATAAAGTGACAAACGTGAGACTTGAAGGTTAAAATAAAAGCTTTAAGAGAAATTTCTGTAGCTGATCTGCCCTCGTTCATTGTCACAGAACTTGGTGCAAGAGCAGAGAAAAACTAAGAAGTACAGAGAACAGAAAAGATGGTTTTACTAGTGCCTGTAAATTAGCTGGCAGATGGAATGAGAAAAGCAGAGGGCAATGATGTTCTGTGGCCTTTAAAAAAAAAAAGGCAAGAAAATCAGTTCAAGTTGCTACAGAATTTCAGCATATTCCTTGTCACACTTGCAACATGAAAATATCTAATCTTAAGTGATTTCAAAAAAGCTTTAAAGGCACTGTTTTGGCTGCAGAGAGGGAACTAAAAATGAAAATGAAGGAAAAAACAGGGCAAATGTCTGCATGTGTTTTGAAAGAGATTCAAGAAGAAAAACTTAGCATGGTACAGTACAAAATTTGGATGCAGCAACAAGGAATGGGTGCCAAATGTTCAAGTTGACAAATGAGGGAAGTTTGTGGTAATTTACAGCTGCACATAGCAAGGATAAGAAGATAAGAAGGTCATAGATTCATCTTGGTGCAGAGGAGACAACTGTGCTGAGAGCTGATTTTTACAGGTTTTCTTCAATATCAACTGCTTAGGGACATATTAAGGAGAAATCTTGCCATGGAACCATGTGACTGATAGTAGATCTTTATTTTGGATGGAACCTCACATCATGACCGGCTGTCAATCAACACCCCGGATCCTTCTCTGCCAAGCAGCTTTCCAGCCACTCTTCCCCGAGCCTGTAGTGTTATGTGGGGTTGCTGTGACCCAAGTGCAGGACCTGGCACTTGGCCTTGTTAAACCTCATATAATTGGCCTCAGCCCAACGATCCAGCTGGTCCAGATCCCTCTGTATGACCTTCTACCCTCCAGGAGATCAACACTCCCACCCAATTTGGTGTCATCTGCAAACTTACTAAGGGTGCATTCAATTCCCTCATCCAGATCATTGATAAAGAGATTAAACAGAACTGGTCCCTATACTGAGCCCTGGGGAACATCACTTGTGACTGGCTGCCAACTGGATTTGGCTCCACTCACCACAACCCTTTGGGCCCGGCCCTTCAGCCAGTTCTTTATCCATCGCAGATACATCCATCCAGGCCATAAGATGCCAGCTTCTCCAGGAGAATGCTGTGGGATGTGGTGTTGAAGGCCTTACTGAAGTCGAAGAACATCACATCCACAGCCTTTCCCTCACCTACTAGGTGGGTCACTTGGTCATAGAAGGAGATCAGGTCTTAGGGACATGGTTTAGTGCTAGAGTAGGCTATGGTTGGACTCGATGATCCTGAAGGTCTCTTTCAACCAAAATGATTCTATGATTCGGAGGAGTTTTGATGACTTGCAGTGTGCACGCCAGGTTTGGTTCCCTGGGGCCTCCGGGAGTAGCTGGTGGGTGTCTGCATCTGGTTCCCAGCTGGCTCAGCAGCCTCCTGCCCGCTCCTGCCTGCTCCTGCCTTCTTCCCCACAGATGCTGGCATGGACACAGGATAGAGGAGCTGGAGTAGTGCGAACCTGCTCCTGGCCACGATCCTGGGCTGCTCTGTTCCGTTCCCTCTGCCCCTTCCCCATCAATTCCAATGTGTGGCTGCGGCAGATGTAAGTCCATCCGCAGAGGAGGAAAGGTCATGGAAAGCTTTGGATTTAACATGAATATGCACACATGCTGCATGGCCTGCCACATGATTATGTGTCTCACTGTGACATAAAGGCTGCATACCATCAGACTAGCCAGAGATAAGCAGTTACCAAGGGAAATGGATATACCGGGGACCCTTATCTAGGTCTATTAAGCCACCAAGTACGGCAGTGTAATTGGAAGCTTTGCCTGCCCAGATGTTAAGAGCAGAAAGCTGCCTGTAACAAGAGATCTGAGGAGATTTGGGTTAACTAAATAGGGATTTTATTGACAAACCTTTTAAAACACTTCATGCCTTCAGCAATTAAACTTAACACACACCCCGAGAAGGACAGGTCTCTGTCTCTCACAGTTGCCTGGTTCCACTTGAATACAATTGTGGGCAGAAGAGAGAAATTATGTCCTATGTTGTTTTATAGCGTTGATATAATTCCCTGCCTTGCAAGACTGGGAATGAATAGTGAATATACCTTCTATTAGTTCAGTCATGGCACCCTCTCAAATGTCCTCTTTTTGAATATTGTTGCATCTCTAGAAGGATCTATGTTTCTCACGTGGACTTGTGTGTGTATAAACAAAGGGAAAAAATACCTTTGCAAAAAGGTATGTTGGCATATCAAGATAGATTTATTTTAAAAATAGCTATAGTCAACTATCCCTGGTGTTCTTGAATTTTGCTTATTTTGTCCACTTACTCACAGTGAATGAGGGCTAGCCTTGAATCAAAGCTATAATTTTGAACTGTCTGCAAACCAGAATTTCCAGCCTGTGTTAAAAATTCTGAGATTTTGATATTTGATTTAGTCCCAGGTGGAATATCCTGGCTTTGTTCTGAAATATATATATACACACATATACTTTTATCTCTCTTGCTTGTTTGATTCTATAGTTATAATAGATGATGTACACTAAAAAACATGATGTACACTGTTTTGCTCTACAAGTTTACAATTTTGATCTTTAGATAAAGTGTGTCTTACTGAAAATTTCAGTTAAATCACTATACATTTTGCCTTTATGGAATAAGTGTTTTCTGCTTAAAAACCAAGCTGACGAAGAACTGGCTAAATCTTTCACATGGAAAATACTCCGCTTCATGCTATCAATAGAGCTACGCGAGACTCCACAGTGTAAATATGTCTATTGCTCAGCGCCCCTGGGGGCTGGGCCATTCGAGGGTAGATACCCCGATACCAGACATTTTTATTTTCTAGGGAGCCCGTGTGTGCTTGTCGAGCTCTAATTGCTGGGAACGGCTCTGCTGGCAGTTTATTTCTACCCGCTTCTGGTCTTGGCTTCCGAGCCTGCCTGTCTGCTTGTGCTTTTAGGGCCTCGGTTGACCTAGATAGGGAGTGAGCTGGGATCATCCCGAAGCATTTAAAATAATTGGGTATCAAAAAGCTGGCTTTATGGGAAACTAACAGTGTAAATCCACAGAGTTTTTATGATTTCAGTGGGTATTTTTTTCTAGCGTACAAAGCGCATCCAAGCAATTTTTGCTGAGAAATAGTTTCCCAACTTATTTCTGTAGTAATACCTTAGAGTTTTTCATTATAGTGAAAATCTCTAGCAGGTCTGAAGGGAAAAATTACCTCCACCATTTCCAGACACCCAGTATGTTTTCCCTTTGCTCGAATTTATGAGTTTTGGCAAAGATAACTCACAATATAAGTGTGTTTCAGGGTAGTGGTTTCTCACACTGAATCCCAAACCAACATGTAACTGTTCAGAAGGCTCCTATGTGTCTTTGGTGATGTACACATATGGGACATGGCTCTCCAAAATCCTACCCATCTGTTTTCACCTCCAGTGTATTTTTCACTGAATAGTCTTTTGAAATAGCTTTTTGAAGTGCTATTTACTTTCCAACTTCTTTCAAAGTTTTTACGGCATGAATTGCAGTCCTAGCCAAAAAGAGCAAGGTTGACTCTTAATGAAAATTCTTTTGTTTATATTGCTTTGTAAGCAGATTCAAATATACATGTTTTTCAAATGGATTTCCTGAAAGACAGGTGCTTGAATCAAGTGACTCCACGAGCTGTAATGCAGAATTCCTCTCAGATTTAAGCATTAGACTGGGACAGAATGGGTATTTCCATCCTGGGAAATTTGATTCATTATTTTAATATCTATTTTCAACTAAAACTATTGTTCTACTTAGAAATGTTGAAAATGTCTCCTCTTAAATGGAATTTACTTTCTTCCCATTTTTGCTGCAATGCCTTCAGAGAGGCATCATTTCTATGGCTTGCGTTGCCCGGCTGCTCTGAGACAGGTGTGGAGCCCCGGATGACACAGCTGTCACCCTCTGGAGGGGAAGCAAAGAAGAAACCCCAGACCCTACCCAGTACACAGGCTGGAGGAGGTGAGGATACTCAGCAGGTGAACTGCAGTGCTTTTTGTGACCTTAAACACTGTGCTTGAGAGTACAAATGAAAACCTTCTGCCTCAGAGTAAGAAGAGGTGTGTGGGGTGTGCGTGTGCACTAAATTAATGTAAATTGTCCCCAGAAATTAAAAATTTTCTGTTATCCTAAATGAAATCTGTTTTTTAAGAGGGATATTGGCATTTTCCTTCAAAAATTCTGATTTTTCTTGTGAAAACTGCAGTCTGCTCTACAGTAGTCACTAGAAATACAAGATGCTTTTATCTTTGGCCAATCTATCTATTGCTTTATTGTACTAAGGAGAAACGTCAGGTGCAATAATTAGATATCTCAGACAGAAAAGTATATATTCCATATAGGTTAAGGTGACAGAATCTGATATTGTAGGTGTTTGCATCTTATTCAATTCATGTCTTTTACATCCCTTAAACTCCAGGAACCTCCGTGGACTTTTTCCTGATGCACATCTGTCTAAATTAGGCAAGAATCAAGTTAGTATACTCTATTTATTCTATAGCTCTTTTGTTTCAAACATTTTTAGTTATCAACTAGTATCACATACCTATTCCTCCTGCTGTTACTGAGAGTTGGATGGGATTTTTTCTTTCGTGTTTTGTCTTTGTAAATTGGATCTTGTGATACTGAATCACGCCGGCTGTCACTAGCTAAGCAGCAGGTTGTCCCAACCCTCTTCCCTGGGTGGTTCTGTTTGATGGGATTGTTGTTTACTTTCCAGCCACCTTGTAATCTCAGTTTCATCTGCAACTTCAAGCTTTCTTTTGACTACCAGATCAACTACATTGTCAAGGCTTTTTTTTTTTTTTTTTTTTTTTTCCCCCCAATCCCTATAGGAATTCAGCAAAAGCTCCAGTCTTGCTATCTCAGCAGGAGGTGAAGGGTTTGATTTATGTCTGGGTAACAGCACAAGTTGAATTATTGCGGTACCTGGCTCACAGACTCTCAGATTGGCTGCTACGTGGTGTTCGGAACTTTGTACAAAATTCACTATATGCGTTAAAGGACATGCAGTTAAATGTGCCCAGAAGTTGGCACACCACACCTATATGAGGCAGTGAATTATTTTTGAATGTAGCATTGTTTAAACCTGGAAAGTTTTAAACATGCTTCCCTCCCCACGTGCCTGTGTCTTCGACTATCCCAACATTTCTATGCCGTATGAATGAATTTCATGAGCATAACATACATCATTGAGGGGGGTTGTCTTGCAAGCTTTGCCCACTTACTGTCCTTGTGGGAGTCGGGCACCACTGGTGTCATCATGTTGCTGTTTCCCTCTGGTGTTTCCCTCTGTGTCCTTTCAAAGTCAGTCCTAAGTGACCTGGGAATCTCCTTTGATGTAGGCTACGTGTTCAAAGTAACTAAGGGTTTTTTTTGTGTTCAGCAGTTTTATGACTACTGTTTAGCAACTAACGCTTTTTGATTTATAATTGCTTAGTTCTTCTGATTTTCAGTTGACTAGCAACTGCAGGTGTATCGCTTTGGGCATTCAAGTTTGGGTATTTTATTTACAGAAATGTTGGAAATCTTGAAACACAGGCCCCCTTAAGTGGGACACTAGAAACTTTCAGAAACCTTAAGTCACTGGTTCCTTTGAAAGTTTTAACCAGTAAGCCTTTTTCTCTCCAGAAATTACATTTACAAAGACATGTTTGACAGGGTGTTGCTAGTTGCAGAAACACAAGCCTTACCTACTATGCCAAGATTAAGATTTGTAATTATGCATGGATCAAAGTATTCTTCATCTGCCAAAACTTTACTAATGCAGATTTGACAATTAAAACTACTTTATTATCTATAAAGAATAGTTTATGTGGCACCAAAATTATAGCATCTACTCTTTTGAGTACAAAATTACCTTTCTGAAATGAGCAATTATATTAGTTAATTCATTTATACATTAAGATTAATTAAAAAATAAATCCTTTAAGTATTTCAGGACTGTGGGATAATTTAAAATATTATATTAATAGAAGAATTGTACCAACTCTTTAAACTTTCCAAAAAGTCAGGCTTACAGAAAGTGCACGTAAAATTTTCACACTGTTCTTCACAGCTAAAAGTTTCTTCTTCAGCAGAGACTCATGCACAATATTCTTCTTCCTTCCAAAAGGTAAATACATATGCTGTGTTTTTCCATTTGTATAAAGCAGTGTAGGTTCTTTCTTAAAAAAGGCACTATTCAGAATAACTGCTACATCCCATTGGGATGGGACAAGACTGGAATGATGCTCGGTGTTTATCCTTGCACTCTGTGTCTCTACAACCTGCAGAGGACGGGCAAGGCAGGGGCCAGTTCCAGCTCCTGGAGCTCACGGTGGTTGAAGGGCAGACTGAGTAAAGGCATCATGTGTATCGTGTTGGCCCATCTCATATGTACCAGCATCAGGCCTTGCTAAGATGGATGCTGGGACTGACTTGTCTGCCTGTTATTGACTATAGGCGTTGCTGGGATCTGAGCCAAGGGCAGTGTCCCTCACCACTCCACACTGCTGCCTGGGAACCAGTTTAGGCCATGGGAAGGCAAGTCCAACCCAGCCTGCAGCTTTCTTACCCACCGTGTCCCCAGCGGCACTCAGAGGTGCGGCCTTCTGTTTAAAACAGTTTTACCACTTTAAGCCTGAATTCGGGATAGTCTTGAAGCAATTGTAATACCCTGTACTTTGATAATATAATGCAGCCAGGCAAAAAAAAAAGGAAAAAGGTTTTAAAAATTAGGATAACCAAATACAGAGCTGTAGGCAGCACTAGTGCTGTTCACAATTATATGCCAAATGCTTTTCATTGCCAGAGCTAACCTCTTTGCCCATGACTTTTATACCCTAACATGCATATATCTCCTTAAATCTTTGACTCTAAATTTGTGATGCTCGCTTTTCAAGATAATTAAAATACCTTTGCAATGCTTTTGCCTGTAGCCTAATAGTGTCAACTCTAGTTTTAGCCCTTTTGCAGTGACGATTTAGTTACTATAGTTGTGTGACTCTATGCAGAGATGCTGTCAGGTTCACTCACATGTGGAAAGCTCCATTGACGCAGGTTCTGCAGGACGGATGGAAATGGGGTGCCCGATAAGCGGGTGCTGAGTCAATGTGCTGATTTGAATGTGCTTGTTGCACATAGTGAGATGCAATTGAAACTCCTCCCTGTAGGCCTCAACTTACCTTGCAGAGATACATATATTATTAACGACCATAACTGCGTCCAATCCTTTTGTAAAGCTAGCCCCTGGTATTTATTTTTGTGATGGTCTGCAGTCCCAGGGTGGTCAGTGTAATCAGCCAAGGTTAATGATACTGTTCGGTGGGCTTTCAGTCAGGCATGCTCGTTGTTGTTTGCCTTTTCTCAGACTGGTACCCAAGAGAAGGAAATAAGACACTTTCTGAAATGAAAGGACTACTGTGAATTAAAACTGTGTTGATCCATGTCCTTGAATCTAAACATTTCTTAATACGTTTAGCTTAGGGCCCATCTTAAATCAGAGGCAATAACTAAGCCAATATATTGTCCCCCAGTGGAATTCAAGATTGCTGGAGGTTGCCGAGGTAAATACTATGGATGAACTTTTAATAGTATTCAATAGTTTTCTGACCTTGGCTAATGGTGGCAGCCATAATTGGGTCTCTTGCTGCAGGGTATAACAGGGTCACCTGTAAAGTCAGGAGAGAGCTTGTCTTTTTCTGGTACCCACCTTTCACTGGGATCCCGGTACTGCAGGGGCCTGACTCCATAGGCGGTTGGTTTGATCCATGTTTTGTCATGTGTGTTCCTGTAGGATTAAAAGATAAACCAGAGATAGAGTTCAGTGGTTTAATGTGTATGAAATAGAACTAAGTTTAATACTACAACCTATATTAAGTTCATTCTTTTCACATTAAGGTTAAAACTTAGAACATATTTGGGGAGATATCTTAATACATAGAAGTTTGGAGATACAGGGTTCCAATTTCAAAACACAGATGTACCGTATTTGAAAGTAGAAGAAAAAAGTTGCAATTTTGTTGCAAATAAATAATGAGAAAACTTACAACCCTTGTTTGCCTGTTTTGACTCTCTGAGTTTGTCATTTCAGTTGTTTTCTTCCTTTAGGACTGGAGACTGATAGGTCTTTTTATCACTGCCTGTTATGCTTATTAAAATACGAAGTCCTAAGGATGCTACTTGGGCTTTGAACTTGCTCTTTCATTCATGCACAATCGTATGTAAAATTTTAGGAAAGTATCAATCCCTACAGGCAAGATAGGGAACATATAAACATATATACAATATATGTGTTTTAAATCACTTTTAGTGTGATCTTGGAACACCAGAAGCAATTGTGAGATAAAATAAGCAACCTGAACCAGTTCTTGTTTATTTAAAGAGCAGGTTAAATGATATGGTAGGTTAAGGCAGGCAAAAGGAGGGGAGGGCAGTCAAGTTTAATGCCAACTGGCACACTTTCTGCCTTGCTAATCTGCATATTACAGAAGAACTTTTCTGTCAACCTCCTTTTCAAAATTAAGCTGGCAGCTTGAAGCTTCGATGTAAAGAAGAGACAGGGCCTGATTTCACCCCCATAAGCTTCAGAGTAAATCAAGAAACATTTTAAGAAAGTCAGTGGACCAAGCTCTCATGTGATAAAAATTGGCGCTGATGCTAATCAAGATATGTCAGTTTATACTGTTAGAATCAGCTGAAATTAAGAGTTTAACAGTCAAGTGTGACAAAAATCAGGTCACCAGACTAGAAACTTGAAGTATTTCCTTTAGCTGAAGCTGTTTAAGGACAGGTTTGATGCTTTTCCATGAAGGGCAGACTGGTGAAGTTTCTCCAGATTGATGCTGGTGGGAGTGAAGGCAGGAGCTGCCCCATGGCTCTGTGAAATTGCTTTGTTCCTTCAGTGGAAATCTCATCACTGTATTCTTGTCCCTGGTTTTCATGGATCTCTATCAGAGAAAGAAGAGTTGATAGCTTAAGTACTTAAGCCTTTTTCGATATTTTGAACAGATTGCTTGGCTTGTATAGCAGCTTCAGAAATTGAGTGTTCAGTGTAAGTATCCTTCCAGTCATCCTAGGGATTCAGTTTGGGTTCAGATATCTTATAACCTGCAGGTGTTACAAGTCCGCTCCTGTATCAGTCAACTGAGAGCACAAATATTTTCACCCCTTGGCTACACAGTCCTTGTAACAACTTATGGTGTCTTATCTAAACATCCCTTGCTCAGGGTCTGATGTATGAGTCAGGAGGACAAGTGTTACAGAAGATACGTGTTACATTAAATTTCCCTTTCTTCCAGGGAAAACCTGTAAAGAGTGAAAATTGCTAAGTACCCATTTCTGATTCCATTAACAACGGTAATGAGTAGAAAGTTTTCTTCAAGTAAAACTGAAGAGATTCCCTATACTTTCTTAGAGAAAACATTTCTTTCTCATGAAAAGCATATGATTTTCAAAGACCAAAATTTGTGCCACTCTTTGTAGGACATGAATTCCAGTCCCATGTGCTGCAGACACTGGGCTCGGCCACCCCTCAGTGCTAGTGCCCCGTCCAGTCCAGAGCCACAGTGCTACCGGCTGGCTTGACGCGGGAGAAAGGAAAAGGTGTCGGGATTAATGGTGCTAATTTGCTGAGTTGTTACCTGACATTTGTCTGTGTCAGTGGGACACGTACCATGTCAGATGGTGCTGGTTTTTTTGACCGTAAGCCTGACCTGACCAAGCCCTGCTCACATGCAGTTTGCTGGTATCTGAACAGCTCTGCAGATCCTTCCCATTCCACTGACCCCCCAGCAGCGGGAGCATCCACCCCATATCCCTTGCTCTTGTATAGAGAGCCTGGGCATTAAGAGGACGGAGCTGGGAACCAAACAGGTGTGATGCTTTCATAAAATATTGCATGTTCTGTATCGACAAGGAGAGCCCATTCCATGGTTCTCAAAGGAATAATACCCTGTCTTTATACTTTCCAAAGTTTATTTCAATAAGACTGAAAAGTAAAGAAATAATGCAGCAATGACATGGTTAACTTGGACAAACTGTGTTGAATTTAACAAGTCAAGGAACTGGTGTTGTTTTGTTGCTCAGTTGGTGTTAAATATTCCCAGTGAGCACACAAGATGTGTCCAAACCATGTGGTAAGGAAGGCAATTAGTTGTGCAGGGAAGATAAGCAGTGAGCTGGTGCTCGTTTTGTATACTTGGGGGATACCAAGGTAATATAGTGCGTGTTTTATTTCCACCTACAGTGCTTCTCAGACGCACTAATTTTGTGTGTTTAGTCTGAAGATTTCTTTAAGAAACAGATGGACTTACAGGCAGCCTGGATTTTATACATCATTGCGTTGGAGAGGGGTTTTGCCCAGACTGAAACATCCCAGCACAAGGCAACGCCAAATCCACCGAGCACAAACATGCCTCGGTGAATAGCACTCCCTAAGCTTACTTAGCACTCTACACTGCAAAATGCACTAAACAAAGAGCAAATTGCTGCTCTAAAGAGCTTGCAGACATGAGAACCTGAATCCATATGATACAGTGAATAATCTGTGCCAGATAAGCCTTCTAGCTGAAACGTTCAGAAGAAGTTCTTAATTGGAAGGAACAAGGGGATGTAAGTGGGAGTTATGTGTATATCATTAGCAAGAGAACAAATGTCTCCAGCTTTAACTAATGTTGACTACAATAAATTAAAATAAAGAGGAACAAACTGACATTGATTTGAAGCTTGAGATGAGTGTTAATTTGAATTTTCTTGCCGCACCTGGCTGGTTTCATAGTCTTAGGATTACTTAATTGGACTCTTTGTACTTCAATTTTTATATTTTAAGAAATGTCAGGTTATTACAAGTTCCAGAATAAAATAATGTAAAAAAAAAAATTCCTTTCAAGTCAGATAGTGTTACAATTTGTTATTCTGTGACTTTGAATGGAGTTTGACTCACCCTGCCTGAACATCCCCAGCTCAGCCTTGGCTTTTTTTTTATGTAAGCGTTGCCTTCAGCTCTTCCTTCAAACATGTTGCAGCCGAATGGGGGCCCTTTGCTGCCTTGGAGTGTGTGGCTCTTTCTTGGGGGGTGACTTGCGCCCATGGAGTTCAGATTTTCAAAACAGTGCAGAGTGGATGGGGGAGAGGATTTGCTAACCTGTAACTTTTAAATGCAGGTGATTGTCTAAGGAATTCATATACCATGTTCATTTACGGAAGCTCTAATGGGGGGGAGGTAAAGAAGGATCCAGGGGAGGGAAAGTTTATTTAAATTTGAACCAAAATCTTTAACATTATGGTGGTTAGTGTAGCATTCCATTTGTGTGCTTTGTTGATACTTCTCAAGAGTTTGTGTAGCCGTGCTGCTTAGGCACCCATTGAAATCAGTTTTAAGGCATACCAGAGAAATTATAAGATGAATTAAGCTGAATGAAATTACAAGGGCAGACCATTCAGAGTTTTGCTTTTTCATATTCCGGAGTCAAGTAAGAAATTACATTTTTTAGTGGGAAATAGCATTACTTTCTCTCAGACCTCTTGAAATCTCCTATCCATTTAAAGTTTGTATTGTCCCTTTGCTGATTTAGTGCTCCTGCAAGCTGCAGTTCTCCTGCTGTAGGGAGGAGAATACAGGATTTAGGGAGAGACTATAGATTGATCTTAACTCTTGATGTCTGAGGAGTTTGCAGGTTGAAATGCTGCCACATGTAGTACCCAGCATTTCTCATTTCAGTCATTCCCCCCGCTGGAGCTGGTCTTATCTGTTCACCATAACATATATCATGATGGGTGGTTGTGGGTATAAGTCTTATGGCTGCTTTTTCCATAAGTAATCTGAGCAACTTGGCTGTAAATAATGTCCAAAATGTGACCTTTGTCCCTAAAAAAAAGGCATTTTGAGGGATATTTTTAAATGCGACGTTTCAATATCCTATAGCATTGTTGAATTTACAGTGTACTCCTTGCTTCTGTACACTTTGAAAGCAATAACAATGGCAGTTCAAGCAAGTAGAGTTATTCAGTTCTGTGCAGATCCTGGGATACAATGAAATTATGATGTCAGGAAGATTCAAGCCTTGCTTTAGTCAGCCGACAATATTGACAGAAAACAAATAAGATCCAGCTTTTTCTAGTTAACCCAAGCATCTTTTTCTTGTGAACCCAAACATCCTTCTTGGATGTGACGATGCGAATTGAGAACATTGTTTTATCAAATATCACTCCAGCTGTAGACTTCCATATACTGCAGTTCAAAACACATTCAATATTTTGGTTTCTTGCAATTTTCTATTATGTCCTTTGTAGCAAATATTTCTGAGATAAACAAGCAATAAAACTGTCACTGAATGAATTCTGTTTGTTCAAAAATATAATGACTGTCCTTGCTACAAAAGCTGTATCTTCAGCTTCACAAAAGATAAAGCTGCAGAAAGAGAAATTGCATTCATAATATCATTCTGTAAGCGGTTTTATTTTAAACCTAACGTTTTGACAAAGTGTAAGTAACAGGTACAATATTTTAGAATAATTTTCCTCTAATGATAAAATAAATAAGTAAATGAGCATAGTTTAAAAACTGGAAACTTTTTTTCATTTCATTTTTTTAATGGATTCATTTAACATATTAATGTGCTAGAGCTGAAACAATGGAATACTTGATGGGAAATAGTCTTTGGATTCAAAGAGCCTATAATTAAACCAGAACTGATAAGATTAAGGGACACTTTTGCCATGGTGTCTGTAAGAGCCACTGGAGCGCAAAATGGTTAAAATTGGGTCTAAACCCATCCAGTAAAGACAATTATGCTTATTTGCCAGTAATTCTACTACAGCTTCACGAGAAAAGACTTCTTGTATTGCACATTTAGTCTATCTTCTTCAAAGTTTACAAACTATAGATCAAGGGGGGTTTGTTCGGAGGGTGAGCTTTGTTCTGGAGTGCACAGATGGGATGGGACTGGAGTTTTTGAACACTTGAGCTATTTTGCAAGTGGAGGAAGGCACAGAGATGCCAGGTTGCCACAGGCAGCCCTGACCCAAGCAGGCAGTTCCATGGACTCTTCCCCTGGCACGCTCCTTGTGAGTTTAAGTGTGCAATGGTTTTATTTGCTCAGTCGACATCTCCTTACAGCTTCATGTGTGAAAGCAACCAGGAAAAGAAAACATCCAGCATCTGTGTGTGGCCTTTCAAACAACAAACAAATGGCTGATAACCCATTGATCCAAACCAATTCCTGCCAAATGGGCACACACAGAGTGCATCCAACATATCACGGTACGGATGGAGGAAAGGCACCTTTGTAAAGCCGCAGCATTTCCGGACGTATAAAGAAAGAAGTAACCGCAGTATTTTAAATATCATTAAGTTAGAATTTTCTGGATGAGTACAAGCCTGTGAGCTACACAATAGGCACATTTGATATGGTAGAACATAATATTTGGTCAAATTAGGAGGCCTGGGGCATGACCAGTTATCATCAAGGCCTCTCTGAAAACAAGTGAAATTAGGTATTTCCAGGAACCCCCTGATAAAATAGGGCTGTCAAACGAACCACCACTGTCACCAGAGACTGCTGCAGAAAGATGGTGGTTGTGGGATGTCTTGGGGCAGGTACAGGTGTGGGTTTTGGAGGATTTTGCTGCCCTGGCAGAAAAGGAAGAGTCAGAGCTGTGGGAGAGACTTGTCTTCTTGTGGATGTGCTCACTGCGGCTTTGGGACACATGGGGTGTTTGGGGAATGGACTCTCCTGCTGTTCCTGTAGCCAGCAAATGTCCTCAGCCTGGCCACAGTGAAGTGATTCAGAGGCTCCCCAAGTGGGAATTCGGAAAGCTCTGCAAGAGAGATCTCATACTGGGGGAAGGATCTTTTGCAACAGGCTACTTTTCATTTGTTTAAAATGCAGACAACCCACAGCTCATGGTGAATCTTCTCGTTGGATAAACTGGCCCATGTTCTGGACTATTTAGTGTGGACACTTCTGTCTATGTACTTGTTTGAAGGAAGGACGTGCTACTGTGTTTTTTACGGTGGTTTCTCTCCTGTAAATTTTATGTTCTTAGTGTTTTCTTGTTTTTCATTCTACTCATTTGCCATTGTTTTATCCCTATAAAGCAAGGATAAAAGTAATCCTTGAAGCAAGGTTTATACAATATTTTTCTACTAAGATGTTTTTCTAGTATTCAAGATAGACAAGCCTTGCCAAACTTCTTTTCAAACATTGTTTTCCTCCATTTACTTTCCCTTTCCTACTGAGGTTTCTAGGCAGTGCAGAACTGGACAGGAGCAGTAAGGAAAGGCAGTGTGCATCCCCAGCAGTGTTTGGATCTTTTGCTCTTTCTGTAACTGTAAATAACACACAGTTTACTTTTTGTTCATGACAAACAGGCAACATGTGTTACCCTGGAAAGCAGAGGAGTGCTGGATCTAGCCTCAGAACTCTGATGAACACTCCTCTTTAAGGTGCATTTTCTATTAGATGTGGCAACAACATTAAATTCAAATGCAATTTTCAGGCATTATTCTTGCATATTCTGTCAGTCCCAAATTCCCAAACAATGTCAGGAGTTGAAGTAATTCAGAATATAAAGCTAAATTTGTAGGGCAGATGGCCTTTGGGTCTGCACAAGGCTGACTTTGATTCAACATTACCAAACTGGACATCTCTGGTTGGACCTCACAGCCCTGCCAAAGCTGCTGATATGATTGTGGCCATCTGTGAATTGCTGACAAACTTTCTGAGCTCATGGCACACATTTGTGCAAACAAATATAAAATAGACTATATAAAAGCGTATATTAGAGGGGAGTTGGCGCAAGGAGTTGATCGGCGCATCTCCTTGGTGCAGGCTCCAGACTGGGCTGGACTCTGGTTAGGTTTGAGCAAGTCTGCTGTACAGCTGGCCAGTAGCTCAGGGCTTCAGGGTGATGGCTCTGTCCTTATAGATACAGCTTGGGAGAGCTGATAATTGAGCAGATAAATGAGGATAAAAGCTTATGGACAAAGTCTACCAATTTTTATATTTGGGCAGTACAGTGTTAACCTAGTTTTTAAGGTCTGTAAGGGAGCAGTCAACAGATAACCTTCCCCTCCTTTTAACCTTACTGCTACTTCGGTAGTCTCAAGAGCTGCTTTAGCAGGCAGAATCAAGCACCCCTTATTAATTCCCTCCACTGACTGAATTTCTGAATGAAATTCTGTGGCCTTCATTATCCCAGAGGTCAGACTTAAGGATCATGATGGTCCTGCTGCCTATGAAATCTGGTACTTCTGCAGTTGTAGAGGGTTAAGGATCAGGAACTGGATTTGGGTGTCATGCCCTGGTTATCACCTCTCCTTGTTATTCAGCTCTGTAATGCTGTGGAGCCACAATATCACTAGTGTGATTCTCCGTGGAAAAGAGATTTGCAGCAGTTTATTCTTCCTTGTAAGCAAACAACCAGGGAAAGCAACATCTGGCATAACTTTTGAAAGATAATGGGCAAAATGGTGGTGAAAAGAGACACCAGAAATGAGTGACTGCTTCCACTAATGGCTGTCCTTTTACTGTTGCTAATGTGTCTCAGTTGATGCCTTTCCTGAAGTGCTTCGTAATGTTGTGAGAGTGCTCTGGAGGACACGGGGTATCATTATGATGTGTCCCTTCGGGTTTATGGGTGGAAGTGGCTACCAGTAATTTGACACAAGAACAAACTTTCATCATCCCAAGTGGAAGCAGCACATGAAGAGCAGTTGGAAGCAGCTTATGAAAAGCAGCAAGGGGAGTTGTGTGAAGGGAAGGAAAGGTGGTTAAGGGAAGAACCAAGAATTGTTCCACCCTCTAGTGCAGCAGCCGATTGCCTTGAGCTCCTCTCCTTTCCCTGACTGTGGGGACAGAGGGAAGAGCTGCTGTACTTTTAATAGAAAGGTACCAGCTTTACAATTCCTTGGACCTTTTAGCCGGAGCAAAATGCCGTACTCACAACACTGATTTAAAAGCAAGAATTTCTAAAATAAGTATGAATAGTGGGTGAATTTTTTTTTCACCAGTGAGAGGGCCATTTCTAAGAACAAAGATGCTTTTATATTTATTTTCTGTTAAGCTGGTTTGTAGAAAATCTGTCTGTTCCTGTTCTCTCTAGACTCACACATCAGATTGTGACTTGTCTTGTCCGCTTGCATTAATAGCATTGATTTATGATAAATATTATAATACAGTGTGACTCATCTGAGTTTTCCCATGCCTTCAGTGCAGGACTGTCACAGTGAAACATTAAAGAATATGTGTCTTTTCATTCACTACTCTATCAGCACTGTGCTAATCCTCCAGCAATTTTTAGAGCTATTTGTTTTATCTTTGCCATGTATTGCATATACTTTTGTTTTTAGGATCCTGATGGGGCTTTCAGAGTGATCTATCAAAGAGCAAGGTGATCTGGTGTAAATAAAAGAACAAAGGAAAAAGGAAGAAAAGTGGGATGTTTGAAACATGGCAGCTTGTTGCATCATGTTCTTCACTTTAGGGCCAAAAATCAAGAGGGAAAAATGGGGGAAATCTGCAGTTTGATTTTTAACTATGGATTTTCCAATCATCCCAAAGAAGTCCTGGGGAACTGTTTTCAAGGACTGTGTCAACCTGTGCAGACCATGTGATAAGTCTAAGATGCCTTTATCACTTTGTATTGCATCCAGTAAAATAAAAGGAATATCATTAATATTTTTTCTTTCTGTTGCAAAATACCAATTTAAAAATTATGAAATGTCTTACTGAAATGTATCAGATTTTTATGTATAAAAGTCTCTGTCATTTCCCAGTTCCGCACAGAAAAACTTTAAAATCTTGCATTCTGAGACTTCTCTTGCCAAACTCTATTTGCAGAATTTGCATCCACTGTGGGATAACTTAGGTTGTGCCATTGACACATCACGTGAAAGTTACCTCTTCCTAGGAGAACTGGCATAAATGGTGTGAACATCTGCCGAGATAGGAGATTTATTCGAAGTGGAGCTATATGACATGAATGGGGTGAGCACAGAAACACAAGCTAGGAGCTTATTCTGACACTGACTTTCTAGCTAGTCTTTCCATATCACAGAAATAGTAATACTTAACTCACAAGGATTTGTGAATCATATTCAAATAAAATTGCAATGTATGAATATTGCGCCAGATTTCTAATAGCTATTTTGAAGTTATACTTTTGTGTCATATAAAGTATGCTAAAATTGATCCAGATCTCCTGCTTGCCTGTTTTATTTTAACCAACGTTGACAGCTAGAGCAGGTAGAAGCACTCTGAATTAAAATTAAAAGTCAGTGCAAAAATAAAGTCTAACTTTTTCTGTAAAATAATTAATTCATTTTGTTCATGAACTCCATTTGCATTACATTCTAAGTCTTGTTAAACAGAGATAACAGTATAATATATCTCCACAACATGCAGACACCTGAGATAGATATTGCTTTATAAAATTCAGAGGCTAAGCTGTCTTCTTATATTCTCTGTCCCCTTCATTTTCTGTATGTACACATACACGCATAATTATAAATGACATATCATTTTTTGAGGGCAGAATTTCATTCTGAGTTAGGTACAGTGTATTTGTGGAACTAATAGCTATAATATTTCTTTTGAAATGCTATACTCTGTCTTCTGTTTCTATTTATTTTTGCCCTCTAGGTAAGCAAAAACATTTATAGTCAACTGATATCAAGTGAGACATGACTGCAGTGATTGTATAAGGTTACAAAAACTGAAAGCTGAACTTAAAATTTTTAGATTATCCTCCACTCAACAGTCATGGCATGTACTGTTGACAAAAGAAGAAATCATTCTGCAAAACATGAGGCATAGGTTTTGTTTAAAGGTCTCGTATACATACAAGGAATGCATGAAAGTGGCAGAGGACTTAATTTTACTGGCAAAAATTGTAGGTTTTGGCACCAAATCCTTGACATTGTCTCTTTTGAAGAAACACCATCGCTCATAAAGCTTATGTGCTAGGCTGGTAGTGCTTAAATATTGAATATCTAAGGGTGAAATGAAAATCAAATGAAAGTGTGGTACATGGAGCAACAGTACAGATCTGTTCATGAGTGTGTTATAAGTGCGATTCTCCACATACTGAAGAAAATACATGGCAGTGTCATTTCTGGTATCCTTCATGCAGCATGTGATACAGTGTGTAGTAAAAGGTCTTAGGAATGACAGACTGGAAAACCCTCTTGCGTTCTACAATCTTTGTTCTCTGGTAGGAGTGGCATCCCAAGAGCATGGGGATGTGTTTGTGTGGATACTGGCTCCCCACATCCCAATAGATTTCCCACTTTCAGCTGCAAGAATGGAAGAGATACAGGATAGGGAGAAGGGAAGGAAAACAAGGGAAGTCTTGGTGTCCATGCACTGGATAGCTTCAACTCTCATCGACCTGTGCTGATTACAGTCCCAATATAGGGTACAGCATCACATCTGTGTTTGGGTGTGCTGCCTTTTATATTCATGCAGGCTAGAACGGCGAGTCAAGAGCTGCTGGGACTCAGGAAAGCTGTTCTAGCATTAAGTAATCCTATTTTCTCACGTGGGATTCGGGTCACAGGTGGAGCAAATGCCAGGGACTCAGAGATGCTGTTCCCTGCATGCTTCTCTCTCCCAGTTATGCTGTTTGCTCCAAACACCTATGGAACTTATCAATGTAGCTTTGTGAGAGTAATGAAAAGTTCTTACTGTGGCCCTTGAAGGGAGTGTGGAATCTTATGCATTTATCTTGACTCCTCCAATTTATTTAACGTAACTTCAAAAATTAATTTAACATTACTTAGATCACTTCATATTTGTGCTGAAAACATCTGCCATTGCATTTGAAGTATTTATAGGGTGTACATCCATTGAAAACGGCAAAAAGTTTAATTGAGAGACATGGGTTTTGAATCAAACTTCAGTCAATAAAATTTATTTTTTACTTCTTTATGATTACCTCCTACTCATCTCATGAAGTTCCTTTAAAAAGCTTCCTGACATGCATCAAATAATTCGTAACTCCTGTAAAGATCCAACATCCGTTGCTTGGAAACAGAAGGCACTGAGTTAACAGAAGAATGAAGGCTGCCATCTGAGGCTGGACAACTGGCAGCCTGATGACAAGCCAATAGCCTGGGAGTTTAAATCTGGACAAGATACTTCAAGGCCAAAAGAGGTCTTGTCCGTCCGTGTGTGTGTGTGTACATGTTGCCATGGCACGCTGCCTTCTGCTCTGCTAAGAACTTGTTCAAGTGATTCACAGGCTCGGGGCAGGAGTCGTGATGTTGACGTGTTCTTTGACTGATAAAATCAATCCCCCCAAAACCCCACAGGAGCTCTTACATAAGGTTGAAGGCTTTACAATGGAGCGCATCAGAACACTTCGGTTTCTTCTCTGCAGTTCGGTATCCCATAGTGGAGTATTCCCTCAATGAAAAAGAAATGAATGGAACGAAGATGCTGGATGTTGGGGTGAAGCCATCTCCTGGAACCCAAACTCCCATGGCATTTATGCTCTGGATAAATAAATATGGTGTCAGTGCAGACTTCCAAAAGACACAGCTCACCTTCACCATTCAAATGATCCAAAGTCTTTCCCATCTTTTTGACTCAATTGCTTTAAGATCTTCTTTCTTAAGCAGTCTGAAGATTTTTTCATCCCATTCTATTGAAAGATTCTGCATTTCAGAGCCAGTTTGTGTGAATACTGTGTCAGGGGATGCTACTCCTAGCTTTGATCCAGGTTCTTTACTGAAGATCCTTCCCATGTCCCTGAAGAAGGCACCTGTGCTCTGGACTTCCCTCTATCTGACACAAGTTTTATAGTTTTTTTTGTTTTCTGGTACAGAATTGAAAGATAAATGTGGTAAATCTACCTCTTACTCTTTCACTAGGAAATTGTTTTGGAAAAAGCTCATTATTTCCTATGGAAAAGGAGCAATGATTTAGTTGGAAAGATGCTTTAAACTCGCAGTTAAAAAACTTTCAACTTAGCTTGTAGTTGAAAAACCCTTAGTTTTTCGATAATTTGCTCTCAACTCAGGCTACAGATCCTGAGATCATAGTACTATTACAACACTGTCTTTGATGGGAAGGTGTTAAGCAGTTGAAGATTTAAACCCTAAGTTGTATAGCTGTCTTATTGATGTTAATAGACAGCTATAAGAAGGCAAAAATTGTTTACAAAACAGATTTTTTTCTCTTAGATTTATTTTCAAGCAAGCCTACAGTTTCATAATTTTATCAAATGAGTGCAAACTATCTGCTAGTTATTCTTTTTCCTGTGGAGTTTGCTTCTTATGAAATGTTATTTCTGTTCAAATAGTAGCTTCTGGAGTGTCATTTTTACAACAGAATAAATTGGCTGTTGAATTAATGAACCTTGAACTGTGAGAACATACAGTTAAAGATATGATTCTATGGAAACCTCCTACTTTAAAAGATAGTTGTTACAAAGCTTCCCTGTAATAATGGATGACCTGCGGGTTTCATGTTATTATCACAGTTCTAGAAACAAGCAATATCAAATGACAGAAGAATTGTTAGGTGTTAATACTAGCACAGTATTGTGTTACCTGCATTGCCAGGTTTGCAGACCTGGTCATCCAGACGTGCACAGGTGACCTTGTCCCCAGAACAGGGGGATGCCAGGGGTGTTCCTGCTCCTTTGCTCCCACAGCCCTGTACTGCGCCGGGGCCGAGCTCTGCCAGCTCTGGAAGAGGCAACATGGGGCCTTTCCTGCAGATGACCAAAGAAGAGACAAATACTGGGACCTCCAGCACAGGGAAAAGTTATTCAGGGGTAGGACCCTGCCTCCCTGTCCTATCAGAAGATCCCACAGGCTTGGGAAGACAAATGGAGTTGTCCTCTAAAACCCCACTGATCCATTCCCCCAAAATGCCTAGTGGAATTTCAATATTCAATAATATGTTTATACTCCTGCTATTAAAGACTTCTTCCTCTGGAGCAACAGTTGTTTCTGTTTCCTTGAATTGGTGTTTTAAGTCTTGCCTGCTCATCCTCCTAAGCATTGATTTGGCCAGCAGCCTAGAAACCAGGAGGATTTCCACGGTTTGTGAGGCTGTGCTCAAAATGAATAATCTGGGGCATGATTTGTTCCTGCTCTCTGGCAGGACAGGTCCTGCGCGGAACTACCTGAGGCCTGTGCAGCCCATCACAGCTGCCAGTGTTACATATGCATGGACAGTAACTGATGTTCTGATGTTAGAAGAGGCTGTCAAAAAACATTTTAAAGCTATATTCCTCTCACAGGCTAGAAGTCTGGAGCTGAGCCGTAGCCTTCACCTTCCTGTGGCTTTCAGTGAACTCCCACCAAGGTTTTCTTCACCTTCTCATGTTTCTTCTGCCTGGGTGACAGGAGAAGAAAAACATTGTTATAAAATAATGTACTGTAATTCTTAAAGGAAAGATTTTGCTTTAAGGCAGAGTATGCGATGATAAGTTTAATATACAGTCTTCAGGATGATATGTGGAGTTTCTGGGCTTGTGTTTGTAAATAACTAAAGAACTTGTGTGAGGAAGCCTGTTGGTTTGAGGGGTAAAATGCAGAAAAGCTGGAAGATCCTCTCTTTTTTTCTCCATTGTTATATGAGTTTCAGGATTTGCAAGTTTTACTTACATTAGTTATTTAAAAGAATGGTGATGGTAATTTTATTTGTAGCCCAAAAGGATGAATGTTGTAAATGAGGCAAGATTTGAGGCATGAAGCAAAATGTTTCATTCAATTGGTATTATGAAAAACAAATAGTTGTTACAGGAGGCTACCTTTAAAAAGAAAATGAAACTGCAAAAGCTTATAATATCTTATTTTGGCTGAAGTGACTGGTGGTGAGAATGAATCAAGCAGTGGCTGGGAATTCACAGACCCACGGCAGAAGCAATTTCAGAGTCAAATTGCAAAATATCAAAATGGAAATGTACATTAGTTTTATCCATTTTATACAGGAAGAAAAAAAATCATTGATGATATGTTCATCATTTGTTACCTGCCAATATAATAGTTGCAAATGGTGGGATTTGTTTCTGGTGAGCCATTTACCACGAGCAGGGACAGTAACTGCAATATTTCTGTGGTTTATGGCCTCTGAATGCTCTTCTGCTGACATTACTTGGATCTATTTTTCACTGTAGCTTAGCAGTTCTTATTTCACATGAATTGAGTTGCTCTTATATTTTTAATCTACCCTTTTACTCGTCTCCTTTAAAACCATATGCAGTAATCTCTTTGTAAATAGATTCAAAGTGGGAAAGCAGGTGATTTCTGAGCAACTTGAAGAATTGATTTGGAAAATTCCTGGCACAACCACAACTTGAGCCTGTGGTTCTGCGAGTGGCTGTTGCTCGACAGCAAGAAACACAGACACCAGTTGAGAAAGAGAGTTTGGTTCTTGTTCTGACTGGTATCCTTTAAGTCATGGCAGTTTATTTTAGAAATATTGCCCAGAAGCTGAGAAATTGGAAAGCCCAGTGTTAAAAGTGACCCTGCCCGTGCAACTACGTAGGAACAGAAAGAGCTGAATATCTTAACGGGACTTATCGTGGGTACAAAGTGTGTTTACTTGCTGTAAAGAACATCACAAGAATCTTCGTCCCAAATTTATAAATTATCAACTCTTGGCACAGCTTAATTATTAAAAAAAAATAATTGGCAAGTAAAATTTGTATCGTTCTTTGGACTCTTCAAAATTTCTGAGCATGTCAAATGCCATTACATTATCTCTGTGAACTCCGGGACCTCAGCTGGTCTTGTGTCTGTAGGATTAGACCCCTAAATCTGACTGCAAAACCAGGAAAACATAGTATTCTTCAGCCTTTCACCCCAATTTCAGATCAATGTCTCCAAAATGTTTGTGTGTTATGGTTTAAAAAAATAATAAATGAGATTGATAATATAATTCTTGGACTCACTGCAAACTCTTCCTCCCTTTAGTCATGAGGAAAATATTTTCTCTGACTGATCATGTTGTAAAATGTGTTATTTCAAACCACAGATATTGACAATTATTATAAATCAAGCTGAGCAGGGATAATTAAAATTTAATTTTAAGTTTGTCAAGGTCTTTGGAAGCATGTCCTGAGGGCCAACTGTGTCTGTGTTGTGGCTTGTTTCCAGCTGACTTTGGGCCAAAAGTTGACATTGTTATTGAGGCCCTTTCAAAAACAATTCCCAGGCACTTCAGTGGGCGAGTGCCTGTTAAGCTGAATAAGAACTGAATGGAGTTTCCAGAGTTTGTCCTTATATATGGTTTGTGGGAAGAAATAGTTCTAAGAATTGAGATCATTTTAACCAATATTGCTCTCTAATTGCTTCTGATTTTCTTTCCACTGCTGACAAATTCAGTGCCTAGCTTTGCTACCATGCATTTTCTGACAACCCAACTGAGAACGATGGAATATCAAGGGAATAACATGACTCTCTAGGGTTTTTTCACTGTATTTAACACGCGCATCAGCTCAGTGGTCATGTAGAAAGAAGCGTGGCTGTATTTTGAGGGCAGGCTTGCGTTCTTAAATTTGCCGTACACTTCTTCAGATAGCTTGCCGAACCTCTTAGTCGTTTCTCTGGGGTAACACTGCACTTCCCTGCCACCTCTTGTCCCCCTGCTCAGACTGAATCAAGACAGCTCTTTCCTATACCCTTGTGGGAGTGAGTGGCTTCAAACCGTACATGGTGTATGGGGACAGTCACATGGAACTAATAAGGTGATGCAGTTGTACCACGAACCTGTGCTGAGCTGTCAGTGTAGCATTTACATCCTGACCAATGTGGTTTACAAAGTGTCAAATGTTCTTGAAATGCACGTGGGAATGGACATTTATAGCAAATACCAAAAATCTATGAGTTGAATGATGTTTCCGTGGGCTCTCCTACTACAAACTCATATATGTTTCACTTCTTACTCATTGTGCTTTTTCACATTAACATCAGCTGCCTATTTCCAGTACATAAAAAAATCATGTGCTTAAGTCTGCAAGTTCTAGGCTTTACTGACTGCAGCGTAGTTGTACAGATAATATTCTGAACAGGATTAACTCTAGGTCAAACAATACACAAATAATTCCTTGTAAGCTAAGACCTAAGCTGCAGGAGCCCCAGGCTACTGTAGGTAGATGCACATGTAGTTACTGAAATAATTTATTTGTGGAAAAAACCAATCAACTAACCAACCAAATAAACAAAAAACCCAAACCAACAAACAAAACCCAAAACTACCACCACCACCCAACTAAACCCAAACCCTTGTCTGCTTTCAGCTTTATGATTACTCTTGATTGGCTCGAGTACTGATGCAGATTTTCAGTATGAGTTTGCTTAGCAACTCTTACAAGATGTAACAAGATATAAGTAAATTAGTATTATTATTCTTCCTTTTAATACAGGCGCAATCCTGCAATTCTGTCAGAAGAAATTCTGCAAGCAAAGCAGGAAAACTACAACCTGTAACTTTCAATAGCTCATGAGCAAAAATATTTAGCATGTCTTAATTTTTTTTTTTTTAAACTTTCCTGTTGGTTACCTTCTAACTATTTATTGCATACAGTCAAAAAGCCGGGGATTGCTTGAGTGAGAATATCAGACCATACCAGTGAGTTAATAATTCTAATGGACAAAAACAAACCCTCAGAATTCTTAGAACATCGCTTTTTTTCTGCTTTGAATGTCTGAAAGCAACGAAGATCATTGGACATGTTTATTTCTCAGGCATATTCTACAACTGTATTTTAATTTTTTGAAAATGTGGTTCTTATAGGGATTGGTGATGAGATAAAAGTATTCAAGATATTCAGTATATTCAGATGTGAACTAAGTACCATGGTTCACAAATGAGGCATTAAAGTTACTATAGATAGATTAATTAAAATGTCCACTCAATATTCAGTACCAGTCAAGAAAGAAAATTTAATTTAGGAATTGGAGAAGAACTTGAGTCCTGAACTGTCTGAAAGTGTCCCATGAATGTACAATATGCTTGCCATCTTCTTACATTATTTGTTTCCAGTTTCTGCCGGCCACTTGCAGAGCCCTTGATCTGACTCAGTTTGGCTGTCCTTTCCTTTTCTGGTGCTGGAAACTCAGACTGTGTTTTGGCATAAATCACATTGCTATAAGGTGTTTTTATCATATAGTGTAAGATCTCCTCTGACCCTTTGCTTCTTGATCTATTAAAAAAAAATAAAAAGATAGAAAAAGGAAGAAAGGAGAAAGAAAGGGGATACCTCTTGTTGAAAACTTACCCTAAATATCCTGTAGTGATTCTGGAAGAGGAAAACCACATCAGAACTAGAGGCTGATTTTACTCTTGTGATCAGCCTGATGGAAATCAATTAAACTTTTCCAGTGTATAATGTCTGACAGATGCTTAGATGTTGCAGCTGCATAGTAGCTTGTAGAATGCTTTTCAGTTATTCTAATAAATAGTATTATATGCTCTTTAAATTAATTTATGCACATATCGTAGGCAGCAAACATGCGGTTTAACTGGGAAGTTATCGTGATGAGAAATCTTTGTACCTTGCATGTGGATGTCAGTGCAATACAAAGGACACTTTAAAGCAGCTGCTGGATTTGTTCCTCACACCCTGACTCTCCTGCCCGCAGTCACAATCCAGAGAGCAGAATGTTTGAGAATGTATTTAGTAGGATGGGGTCAAACAAATTACCCTTAGAAGATGAAAACATTAATTATTTTGAGTAAAGATGATGATTAATTCTACCAGGACTCCTATTGTGTTTATTAACCATGGTAAACTATCACGTGGGATTGCAAACTGGTGGCTACTTCTGGTTCTGAACAGAAAGTAACGGCTGAGTACGCATTTGGAGATTAATTTCATTAATAAAATCTGTCACCAGTTTAAGATATTAATGGGATACGACAGTATCTGTGAAATTGGTGTGGTACAAGATTACTTATTCTACATTGATAACTGTGCTTGTAACCTAAGAACTTTGTCAGCAGAATTGGCAACTTTAATTACATTGGCATGGCCATTAGAGCATTTGAGTGTCAGATGATTAGAATTGATGAACCTTGGTTAATGAAAAGCCCTAAAGGTTAGTCAGTCATATTTATATAATTGAAGACAATCTCAATTAAGTGATAAGGGTTCTTTTATTTTTAAATTTTATTTTTTATTACTCAGTTAAAGAGAAAAGTAAGATCTTAGTTTGTGTTCCATCCAGTTAAGAGGTTTATTTAGGTGGGATTAGTAAATTAGTGAATTTGACAGTGTTTTTTGCTCCTTCAGTCATCTACTGTAGGAAGTTTGATTCTGCCCTTGTTTATGCCCTCCATCACCCCATGGACCTCTCTGGCTGGATGCAACTGTAAATGAAGGAAGAATATGGCTTCATAACGAGAATGACAAATGCCGTATTAGCTCAGTGGCGACACTGGTTGCCAAACCGTGCGGGTGTTTCAGTCGTTTCATTGAGTTAACTGCTGTTACAGAAGCAGCAGACGTGAAGACAGTAATTTTAGCAATTAAGATGGTCTGGATGTGAAGTGATTCATAATATGCTTGTTTGTGTCTCATCAAAGCAGATACTGGGTGTTATTATTTATGAATGCTAACTGCAATGATTAATTACACTGACGTAAAAGAAAACAAGATAACTTGGATTTTTATGATAAGAAAATACTGATTCCCCTTGTCACTATAATAAATGGTTCTGTCTTCCCTTGCTTGCCTGTTTAGATGTATTGAGATAATACTAATTACTTTATAATTAGTTATGCATACAAATGAATGTAGTCCAACAAGTGCATGCATTTCAAAGCATCTCTTTTCAGTCCACTGGGACTAGGAATTTGGGACTATTAATCTAGATTCATAGTGAAAGGATAGAGAACCTAATGTTTTCCCTGTGATGCCAGGACTCCTGGCATATAATCTAAGTGCCAGAGTGCTGCAAAAATACTGTCAAATTAGAGACAGTTCAGAAAAAAAAAAAGTCAAAGCCACCTACTGTCTTTCATTAAGCCGCTTAGAAGTGTGAAGCTTTAACCATGGAGAGTTGAACTGAGATGCAGAGTCCGATAATACTGGATGCTGGCTGGAGGCCACTCCAAGGACCATTTGGGAAATCAGGGCCCATCAGGCTTCCCTGGAATTGCATTTTCACAACCAAAACCACGTGTGCTTTGGGTAATTCACACTGCTGTTGTGCCCGGCTGTGAAGTTCCACAGAGCTGGCTGGGACACGTGCGTACTTAGATTATCTAGACGGGGAAAATTACTAACTTCTCGCTGCGAAAAGGGATTATGGGCCTGGTTAAATTTTAACGCTGTTAGTATGTGGGCCCCAGAAGGTGTTATTTTATATCCCATTTCCCTCCAGGTACTTCCCGGAGTGTCTGTTTGGACGCCGGCAGCTGCGCCCACCGCGGTGCCGCACAAAGCCTGCGCCGCACGGAAAGAGGCTTTTGCAGCTGCAGTTTTACATACTCGTTAACCACGTAATCTTGAATTTTATCTGCCATCTAGTTTCTTTATTAGGAATATGTACTTGAGTTGGTCTTTGGAAAGAATGCGGTTAATGCTATTCTTACACATAATTGCGTACATCCATGGGAAGCGCTGTAGTTTATTTTCTTGTGGCCAGATGTGACTTGGCTCGCTTTTTATCAGCACATCGTCTGTGGAGGCCAAAGTTTCTCGAGAAAGTGGACGCTTCAGAATTTCATTGTCTGTCTGAGGGCGACTGTCCCCTGATCTCATTCACATCAGTTTGGAATATATCTGAATCAATGCCTATCTTAATAGGCATTAAAAGCTTAATTTTTGTTTTATATCTATGAAACTGAGGGGAGAAATAAAGCAGTATCACAAGCAGCCATGAGGCTATTTTGGCATGCATGTGATATGAGCTTGTTCTGCAAACTAAGTCATGCCTCTACTGAAGACCATGTTTTCACAAAATATTTGTTTTAAAAGAAGGAAAAATATACAAATGAAACCTATTAGCAAGGCAAATTGCCACCTAATGCATGCTATGCATTTATATAAAATATATATATATGTATCAATTTACCATAATGTACTTGCATTTGCAATAAGAAATAAAGTGGCCTGGAAGATGACTGAAAATAGAACAATATGATTAGGGGAGCTAAACCCTGATTTGCATCTAAAAAATGTAGTGTATGCTCATTTATGTGCAAATGTAATGGAAAAAGGCTGCAGGTAAAGTGGCGAAAGCCTAAACAAAATAAACACTTAATTTTCTTTTATTGTACTTTGTGACTATTAATAATATTACGGTACTAAGGCAGAAACATTAAACTAAGCAGGGGAGCAATAAATGTTCCTAGACTGTGCAATGCTGTTGATATTAGTGGCTAATAGCTCCAGAGTTCACATAAAATGCAGATTGAAGTACAAAGAAAATGTTTAGTGGAGTCAGCAGTGGCAGTGAACTGTTTACAGGTGAAACTAATAACCAGAGGGCAGACGCAGCAGGGGCATTTTCTGCAAAAGATATCTGAAAGGGACTTTTTGAAGCACTTAATCAGACTGTCTCTGTCCTCAGGGAAGAGATTTGATAGTCCCAGTTTATTTCTCTTCAGAACTAGCTTCTGAAATCATTAATTATAATGTGCTGTGTTTCCATTTATAAATATAATGAAAAATGCAAGGACCGTAGGGTATGCTGATATAAAAAAAGCCCACACTGATTTAAGAACATCATGCTGAAGTTATGAGAGATGACTTGATACCACATTGTTGGGTACATGAATGAGAAACTGGAGAGACTACGTCTGGAATATTGTGTCCAGTTCTGGGCCCCTCAGTTCCAGCAGGACAGGGAACTGCTGGAGAGAGTCCAGCGCAGCCACGAAGATGCTGAAGGGAGTGGAGCATCTCCCGTGTGAGGAAAGGCTGAGGGAGCTGGGGCTCTTGAGCTTGGAGGAGACTGAGGGGCGACCTCATTCATGGTTATAAATATATAAAGGATGAGTGTCACGAGGATGGAGCCAGGCTCTTCTCGGTGACAACCAATGATAGGACAAGAGGTAATGGGTTCAAACTGGAACACAGGAGGTTCCACTTAAATTTGAGAAGAAACTTCTTCACAGTGAGGGTGACGGACACTGGCCCAGGCTGCCCAGGGAGGTTGTGAAGTCTCCTTCTCTGCAGACATTCCAACCCGCCTGGACACCTTCCTGTGTAACCTCATCTGGGTGTTCCTGCTCCAATGGGGGATTGGACTGGATGAGCTTTTGAGGTCCCTTCAAATCCCTGACATTCTGTGATTCTGTGATTTGGGCTTAATGAGCTGTAATTAAGTTAACTCACTGTGACATACAGAAGAATGTAATACTCGGCACTAGTCATATTGTGTTTTGTTTTGCCTTGCAAATTTGGACACACATGGTTTCCCATATCTTTATTTGAGAGACCATAAAGAAAATACTGACTGCAGAAGAATTAAATAGTCATATATTTAATTAAAGAAAGAGATCTCCTCTCTTGTGCCCTCCATGCTGAATGGCAATGGGCAATAAAAGTACAAAACTGACATAGTGTCTGACAATATTCATTTTAAGAGTTATGAAGTTTACCAGTGTCCTTAGAATAACTAAAATTAAAATGGATGTAAAATTATATTACAGTGGAAAATGATCATTCAAACCATAAAGTAAAAAACAGTTGGAGGAGTGTTTGTCTATGAAGTGTTTTTATCCAAAACAGTACATAATCCTTTTTTTTTTTTTTTTTGCTGGTGGATATTTTATTGAACAATATGATCTGTATTTATTGGCGAAATTGAGAAAGTATTGTTATTTTTCCTGACTACTCACGGACTGTTCAGCATATGCATTTATTTAGGTTTTTTCCCTTGACTCGATTTATGATTGGAATAGTATGATAAGTTACCCGAGTCACTAAAATACCTTGTCTGTGTGCACAGTTGCACATTAGATAAGTACTGATTAGTGCATCTCTTTAAATGTGCGGGTCTTCAAGACAAAGAATATAGTTTAGTAACTGGACTACTACCAATAATTAAAAACACAATGAGGCAAACAAAGTAAATTGTACTGATTATTTATGCTCCTACCCAGTTCTGCAATGAGCTGCCCTGTTGGGTTTTTCAACGCAAGAAGGAAGCACAAGCTCAAACAGGGAATTTCTTCTGTGAACATGCAATGTGCTGGGGTACAATTATCCTCTTAAGTATCTGTATCTTCTTACACGTGTATCTAGGAAGAATTGGGAAAAGACAGCTGGAAGTACTTGGCATATCGTTTAACTCAAGGGCTAATTAACATGGCTTTATCCAGAATTAGAAATGTATACAAGTCTGTTACTAAATAAATTGGTTAAATTTAAGATTTCAGGCTGCTACTTTCTGTTGAGGAGCAGTCTCACTGCAAGTCCTGAGGATCTTCGTGGGTGCGCGAGGCTGAGCCACCACAGCAGAGCATCCCCAGGGTCTGCCAGCCCCCACAGGACAGAGAGACATGGGTGAACCTGACTGGAACACAGGTTTCTCTAAGCTATAATAGTCAGAAGGTGCAACAGAGGTCAGTTGGGTTTTCCTTCAGTAATTTATTAGCCAGGTCAGAAGGGAAAGGTCTGTCAAAAGGAGAGACTCATTTTCCTTTCTGCTCGCTCAGTCAGATCGTCTCTCTCTTTGTGGCCCTTCCTTAGCTCGCCTTTCCCTAAATGCATTTTAAGGAAACGTACCGCTCGAGGCCTCTCGTGACGGGTTGCCTTGGCTCTCTGGCCCCCATTAGTGTCAAGCTCGATTGCCCACTCTGCTTGGGGAGGTATTGAGAGGCATCCATACTGTTTCCCAGGTCTTCCTCACGCTTCAGAAAAACGCTGCAGCAATACCCAAAAGATACTTCACTGCTCTCCTTCAAAAACCTTTAAAACATGTCTTTACCGCCCCGTGTATTGAAAAAATGGTTAGAGTGGTTCCTACTCTGAAATCCCTGCTTATTCTGTTGCCCCAAATCCACGGCTTACGCAGCATCAAGCCAGTGAGGGTTCTGGATAATAAGTGTGTCTTCTAGATCCTAAGATAGCACAAGGAATTAGTGGTAATTTCATACAGTAAAAATGGTAACAAGATTCTAGATGGTGGGGAGGAAGGGTTCCCATCACTTTCAAGATCTGGATCATTATCCTTTGGAGATGAAAATGCATCCTTGTGATAAGTATTTACTGTTTCCTCAGTGGCAGAAAAATTTCGTCCCTGCCTTTCTGAAGTAGCTGGCTGTCCTTAGCTGACCTCATGGTAGGACTGCAGTCCATTAAGTTTTTACAGCAGGATGGCAAATAGCATTTCAGGGCTTCATTACATGTTCTGGCAAAGTTCAGTTGCCTGGGAACTGCTTGTGAATTTGGGTCAAATTTTCCTTCTCATTTCAGAAAAACAACAACAAAAACAAACAAACGAACAAAACAAAAAAAAAAAAAAAAGAAAAGGCAAAACGGCAGAAGAGCTACATTATCCAGGGAGATGGAGATGATTTTTGTCCCACTTTTATAAGGTTCAGTTCGCTCCTCTGCCTTGAGAGCATTGTAGCCTCTGAGCGATAGGTCATTAAGTTGCACAGGGCATTCACAGCCCCTTCTGTTGACTTTCTTCTACTTTGTATAAATAATTGACTGTCCACTGGTACAGAAATAGGAATCTAAATCTCCCACTGCAGAACAAGAAAATATTTCTGCCTAGTTAAGTATTCCGTGCAAGGTGGGGAAGCTTGAGCACAAAGGGAGGGAGAGACACATTCAAGAATCACTTATCTCAGGCTTACTCAAATTGTCAGTTCCAATGGCATCTCCTCAATTCATCATTTTTGTCCAAACCACACTTCCGTCTCAAACGTGAGATGTCTCCAGCATTCCAGGTCTTACGCTTTCTATTTGTTTTTTTTTTTTTACCTCGGGGTGTTGAAATTAATTTCTGGCCTCGCTGTCCAGAGAAATGAGATGCTGACAGTGGTAGGCAGCTGCAATGCACTGTCATGCCAGTGCAAGAAGAACCTGAGTAAAATGTAATATTCAGTGAATATTCAACTGAAAAAGCAAGTTAGGCTTGGTCAACACTGTACTAGAAGACTGAACACACCTCCTCAGATCCCAGAACATGTTATAGATGAATAAACAGAACCCTGTTTGGCACAGGATAGCTCAGGCTTTCCAACACTGTCAGTCTTAAAGGAGCTTGTGAGCTTTGAAAATAGCAGCATATTTACTACCACATACAAGCCATCTCTTGGTCTAGGTCATTCACCCTGATTATTGAAATAATACTTTATGAGCAATGGCTTGACTCTGTATTTATTTATCTTCTTAAGCCACAATCTGTCTGGTATGCTGCTTTTACACCTTTGTTTTTTAAATGTCTTCTTATCCTTGTTACATGATAGCACTTGAATTGCAGGTTGTTTTCATAAAAACAGGAAGCATTTCAAGAATATTACCACTTCATACATTGCAGGTTATGGGTTTTGATTTTAAGCCAAACTGTTGTTTTTGGCAGGTGTATTTTCCTCTGAACCTGATATATTTGAAATATTGATGCAGTGGAAATAACTACATGGTTCCAGCTCAAGAGGTTCATTCTGCTGGATCACCTGGCTAAATGTGGTCCTTTTTTTTTTTTTTCCTTTTTCATTTCATTAATGATGCCAGACTTTCATGCACAGGTCAGGAGGTGGCTTGACCCTCTTTTGCCCTCAGCAGTGCACGCCAAATTCATGTAGAAATAAATGGGAACTCCATGCTGGGATGTAGATATTAATACAATATTTCAAAAAATGACACAAGTACTGCTAATTTTAATGCATCTGGTTGTGAAAATAAGGCAGTGGTGCTCCTACAGTTCATTGTGTCCTGTCACTCAGGTGCAGGATTCATATCTATTTCATCACCATCCTCCACCATCATTTTGATTCTTTCGACTACCAGCACAATGAATCTAATTTCAGAGCTGGCAAATATATATGTGTTTGCATCAGGACAAATGCTGCAGTAAAATATTGTCTGGCAATTGTTTTGTTAATGTTTGAAAGAGAACATAGTAGAGTTAGTTCCAGCAGGACTGTTGGTTTAAAGAGTTAAAAATATGTTATTCTCAATAACACGGGCAAATGTAACCTCAGATTAAATAACTGGATATAAAGTGACCCTTACAGTAATTCTGATTACAGACCTGCACTTAGTCAAAACTTCTGTCCTAAGCAACTTGCTAGCGAATTCAGTTCAAAAGTGCTCTTGAGGATAGAGTTTTGAACATCTTTGACCAACTACAGAAATAAAATAATTTGTTTATATATTTTATATAATATGTAAAGCCCATCAGTGTAGAAAATTTGGAGTAGCAGTATATTAACTTGTTGCTTCTTTTGCTTATGTATTCATCTTGAGTCCTGTGGCATCTCTGTTTCTATGTGCCTCATGCAGCACTTAGGATTTACAGGTACACAGCTGTGTTTGAAAGTTAGCACAAGTGTGCTTTATTATTTGGTTTTAGATATGGTTTCTGTTGGATGTATCTCAGAACTGAAAACAGGCAGGAATGGAGACCAAAGCTGTGAGATATGACTGTGGTGTTCAAGCAAAATTCATCCCCTGGTGAAGATGAGAGGTACGGCGTCCGTGAATCACTTACACCCTGCTGATCTCCAGGTCTGAGGACAGAAGGGAGAATTTAAACACTTTCCTGCTGGCTTTTGTTAACATTGAATATCTCACAGCTGCGGACTCTACGCTGAACATGTTCATCATTTGGTTCACGGCTTCCCTTCCTACAGAGGTTTCTCGTAATACCAAGCTGCAAAGAAAAGAACTGAGGGGTTAAGAATCAAAGCAGTGGAGTAGAGGAGGAGGAAAGAAGTCACGTCGGAAATTATAGATGACTGGACTCTGCAAGAATGAGATGTAGCAGATTATTTATAGTTATGCAAAACTGGAAGTCAAATACAGCCAGGAATCTTTTCTCATTGGCAAGGGAAACAGGACCTGACCCTGCATGAGTAGAGCACAGGATCCCATCACTGACTGAATCAATTCAAGTTGTTAGAATGTGGGCTGGCTGCTGAGTCTTTTTAAATTTTCCTCTTGGCTCTTCTGATGTCTTATGAGTCACAGGTCTTTTACTGGCCGTTTTTTTACAGATCTGAGAGCAAGGGAGTGACAGTGTTTACCTATCTCATATGGAAAATGTGAGGCTTAATTAATGTTTGTAAAGACCTGGTGGATCATCCACCAGAAACTTTACATCTGTGCTTTGTTATTCTTATCCATTGCATAAGGTTTTCCCTCAACCTTTGTTCACCGTCTAATGGTCTTTGAAAACTGAGCAAATATTATTGAAAATGGCTCAGGGTTTTATTTAATATGGATTACATATTTTTCAAGGTTGGCGATGTAAGGACATATGTCGCTTATGGACCCAATAAACTTGCATTATGGTGCTTTCATAACAAGTACCGTAAGTTGTCCAGCCCTGCGTGAATTGCAGGACGGTGCTTTGAAATGAGGGTACAAACTTCAAGAGGTACGAACCTGTGTGGCTCTGGGCTCAGAGTGTACAAGGTGAACTCCGAATGCTGTGAATGAGGAACGAACCCCCTTTTTTCAATTCCTTGTGCATTAAGGCTGAGTGTTTTTCCCAAAACATAGTAGAAAACAGGAAATTCACTCTGACGAGAAGAAATATGTCTAACTGGCATTACTGATACCTTGTGGAATGACTTGAATTATTTATGATGTTAAAATCGCTGTTTATACTGTACTCACAAAATGGAGACAAGGAAGGAAATATGGAGAACAGTGCCCTGTATTAGACACAATTACCATCTATTTTTAGGGTTGTTCTTAAAACTCAGAAACACAAGGTCTTTAATCTATATTTATATATCCATGTGTATGGCTCAATGCACTAATTAGCAAAGCTCAGGAAGTGGTGCCAGCAGAGATAGAGATAGAGGGAAGTAAAGGATGAATGCCTGACAAACCTAAAAATAGGGCGAGTTACTTTCTATATGCTTGTTGGTACCATATACAAAGGAGAATTGTGCTTTTCTGCAGCACCTCGGTTTGGGATACACACTGGTTATTTGCGGCATCCAATAATGTACCACTAAAACTCATAAAACATAATTTTCTAACCTTCAAATATCCCCCTTCCCCAGTGTTAAGTGTGTCGATTTTGGATATCGCTATGCTGGCTAAAAATGAATTAATCGGTGGCCTGGAAGCCCACAGACCAGTGACCAGAACCTAAAGACATCCTGTTTGCGCAAAGCGAGGCCGGTGCCAAGGCTGCGTCACCTCAGCGCATCTGAAAATTGTATCTCTCGTGTATGCTGGAGTGTGAAAGTCTCTTGTCACAAAGAAAAGCTGCCTAAACAAGCGGAGGGCAGGGCTGGTTAAACTCGGCAGAGAAACCTTCAGACAATGAAATTAAGCTCCTCCCAAGTGTTGTTTTTTGTTCTGGCCTTACCAAGTCATTCCCCTTGACCGATCAGCTAAAACCACTGGATTTATGATCTGCCTGTGTAAATACTTGCATTGCAGGAGTCAGTCCTGCGATTTTTTTTTTTTTTCCTAAGTGAATGAGCCTCATGGGCCTCCTCTGACCAAACTCCCTGTGAAATTGTTGGGCTGTATTCTTTCAGACTGGTTCAGGAGTCTATGAACCGCATCTCTGTGAAGCTGCACGTGGGGCACCTGGTGTCCCCGGCTGGATTCGGGTGGAAGGGAGAGGTGGCGATGGCCCTGGGAAGCTGCTCCTGCCCCCGCCATGCCTGAGCAGGGGCTGGTGGGCAGGAGGACCAGGTGCAGGCTGAGGATTTCTTCTGTTTATTTTAAGGGTGTGCCTGTCTGATCCCCTTTCCTAAGCACACTTCAGCCTTTTCTTGTGATGTGGAGCTTTTCCAGGGAGTCTGTTGCCATTGTGTGTTTTTCTTAGAAGGTAGCACATCTCTGAAGACAAATGCAAACAAGCAGCTTTTGGGATGCAGATATTATAAAATAAAGGCCTTTAGCTGAATCCATGGTAAACAATTACTGCTGCTTTGTATCATTTAATAGGAAATACAGAAAGAGTGTCTTGTATTTACAGATTGCAGATCCTCACACAGTCACGAGGCCGACCAAGGGTGCTGCTGTGGTGATGGGGTTGCCTGGTTTACAGGACTTTGAGTAGGAATGGGCTTGTTTTTCCAAACTCTGAAAATAACGAGCATTATCACACATTCATAGATTATTTAAGCAGATTCTGTCCTGATTTACAAACCCCTCAGAAAGCCGTGATAATTAATAAGCTTCCAAAAAGAAATTGCGGGAAGTATCTGCACCGTGTATGAAATTTTTCATTATCCTAGTATTTCTCGGGATATGAATGATGTCTTGTTTTTAGTGAAGAACCATCAGAGAGAAATTCCGCCCATCTCTACGAGAAAGAGCAGAGACTGTTAAGTAGAGCTTTATTTCCTCAGAATGGTAAGATGGGGTTTTACGAGCTAATCGAAGGCAATGCATCTATTGCCCTTTGTTGAAATCCTTGGTAGCCTTTCAAAACAGATAAAATTGTCTTCTCTTCTTGCCGTGCATTTTACCCCATCCATTTGTGTTCAGGCAGTTTCCCTCAGCACAGATGGTGGCACTCACCCGAGAGTGTCCCCACCGGCGATGTCCATTACGCTGTGTCAGGAACCGGGGCAGTGAATCGGGGACAGACGTGCTCTTGCTTTCACTGTTGTCATTCCGAGGTGAACAGAAAGGATCCCATCTTAGGCAGATGTGGCAAATTGAGAATGTGAGTAGCAAAAAACATTTATGTTTTCTATTGGAAAAAATTCCTCCCATATGTGGCTGCTCTCCAAGCTGGGGGTAATGTAGCTTTTGTCCCTTTGCTGGGGTAACGCCTTGGTAAATGGAGGCTGGTGCACCAGAGCACTTAAAGCCAGAGTTACGTGGTCAAGGAAAACAGCAACAACAAAAGGTTACAGATAAAAGGTGATTTTCTTTTCTAAGCCCTGAGGACTTGCGATCGCAGTCTGTAGTGATTAGGATATGGCACAGTGTACATTCTCAGTAAGGAACTTTGATCTAAGAGAGGTTTGATGGCTTTTGAATGAGTCAGTGGTATTATAGGTAACAATAATGTACCTGTCTTCTTTCCGTAATCTTCCAACAACCCTTTAAGGAAGAAAATAATTAACTAGGACCTTTTACCTTAATTATGTCAGTTACCAAAATGGGATGAGAACAGAGAATGGTACATTGATGAGATCTGATTCAGTGTATGTTGCAGCATATCACTGACAGAGCAGAGTCCAATCCAGAAAAACAGTTTATAGAAATTCAAAGCCAACGAACTCAGTATCAGAGAAAAACAGGCAATTGCTTGGGATAAGGATTAGTTCTTTTTCTGAAATCTGCAGTACAGTCTGTATGCTGAGAATGGAGGATCAGGCTCAAGAGAGAACAAATGTCAAAGAAAATTCAGATTTTTAGTGGCTGTAGAGAAAGACATTGAAGAAATGACATTTTTTAAGCAAAGGTATGTGCTCTTCTATGCTTGTGGTCCTGGGATAAGATTGGGCTCACACATCTAATGCAAAATATGATATTTGATGCCTTCTTCGTGGTTACAGAAAATTTATTTTATCGCTTTAATGTTTTAAAAATACAAATCTTGCAAATATTGCCATATTCTTGAAAGGATTTGAGAAATCTTCCAAATCTTGTAATTTGCCTCTCTCCTGAGTTCCTATAGAAAATACATAGTTGGCCAAATAAAACACAAAGCTCTCAGTAGGGTGGAAGATGATTTTCACTTCAGGTGTAGCAGTGAAGCTTGATTTCCATCTCATGAATCAGATAAATCACTTGGTTTTGAGGGGAAAAATAACTCTTAAATATTTTGTCCAGCTTTAAGTATGACTACAGCATCAGGAATATTTTTTTCTTATATTTGTGGAGAATACTCATTAGATTGTATGTGCTGCAGCAAGCATATGCAAAACCCAAATCTTTCAGCAGCTGTAAGATCTTTTGACTGCTTTCAGGACCAAACTCAAATAGAGCTCTCAACTTCGATCACATAAAGGCTGAAGTGGAGGCTTTTAGGCTCTCCAGACTCAACTGGGTTGGGAAATGCCTCATGAAACTTCTTGTTTAGTCCACGGGACCAAACACCGAGTCAATATTTAGACTGAGGGCTGGGTCCTCAGCTGACAGAAAATCACATATTTCCACTGATGTGAGCTGGACAGATTTTGCAGCCACTAGCACTCATGCTTTCGTTACTTGCCTTGTGTTTGGTTCCAGGTTTTTCTTTCGTTCCCTAAAACCCAGACTCAGGGAACTACATGCAGTCTCAATTTGCGTGAAGATGAAGTGTGACTAAGTGTCTTGCCTGTCTGATGTTAGAAAGAGTCTTGAAAACAACAGCCTAGAGGCCCTTAAACTGTAAGACAAAGAAAACAGACTCCAGATTTATCATCTCAAATAATATGGTTTATACAATGATGTCAAGATTTTTTGCAAACATAGGGCTAAAGATGTTCTCATTTATCCCAGTGGAGAATCTGATCCTAAATATTAGTCAGTACACAAAAATGAACTCTGTTTATCCTATATACAACCTCCCTCTCTCTTTCTTGTTGCGTGTCTCTGAATTGACTGTTCTATGGAGATGGCCGGTCTCTTCTGCAAGCTCATCTTCTATTCTGTCTTAGATGGCTACTGACAGTTGAGATCCACAGGACATTGGCTCATTCCTATTTGCTTTGGAGACAGCAAATTTTGGCAGTAGAACAGCTTCGAGTGCCAGTTGGCATAAGCCTTGACACAGCTGTAGTAGCGGGAGAAGAATTTATTATGCTTACAAACAAATCTCCCTATTTGAACTCTGTGTTACCATTCTGATGAGTTGTGAATGTACTGAAATGTTTTTGCTGAACTTGGAGGATGCTCCTGGAGCTAAGATCTGTACAACTCGCAGTCCAGGAGGCAGCCAGTTCACTGAACCCATGCTCCTCACTGCACTTGAAATGCTCCGCGCAATTCCCATTCCCTCACACAACCCCCTTCCACTTTGTACCTCTTCTGCAACCTGTAGTAAAAGTAGATATTTGTTTAACACTGGGCTGCCTACAGGAGACCTGGGTGCTGCAAGAATCAACAGTTTGCTTCTGACCTAAGGTGCTATGTCTGCTCTTATATATTTATTCATTACCAGTAGGACCCACTGGGGAAGATGATGCGTTATCCAGCTTTGCCTTCCGAGGCTGCATTCTGCTGCTTAACTTGGCTGTTGTAAATAACCCTCTGTTTAAAAAACATGCAGCAGAGATGTCAGTGTTTCTGCTTCGATTCTGAGGCTGAAATGTGGAGAGCAAAGGATGCACCTCCATACATGAATGGTCAACAAGAAAACAAGTATTTCCTTTATTAAATTCAGTCAGTTCATATTAAGCTTGCTAAGGGCATTCCAAAATAAATATATACTTTGCCAATACTGTTATAATGCATATATTTTCATTGCCATGGATTTCTCTCTCTTCGGCTGGATTTTCTTCTAGAAACAAGAGATTAAGAGAATACAGCCTCATTTAAAACCACTGCCCTGAGCTCAGCCCGCCCCTTCTGCTTTTCTTTCCTATTGGTAAACCCCTTTGGAATCTGGTAAAGCAACAAGAGAGCCTAAACAAGGAACTCTTTTGTGTAAAACTATATATTCCACTCTCAAAGCTTCTCTAGCTCTCAGTCTTCAATCACTTTCAAATCAGCCGTGCTCTTTGCCTTTGTAGAGCAATATTCCAACGCCCATTTCTTCGTATGGTGGAAGCTGTCCTGCTGCAAATGCTCTCCAGAGATTTGCAAAAAATCAAGGTAGAGTCTTCCCAAAACGGAAGAGAATAATAGAAGCTGAAGCAGCTGAGAAAACAGGGTTCAGATTAGCAGAATTGAATGGATTAGTCAGTTTTCTCCTCTATATCTGCATGGTTAGAATGAGGAAAAGCAATAATTAACATTACCATGCCAAAAATGGTAAAACTGATTTACAAAACAGGAGAATCACAGAATGACAGAATGGTTGGGGTTGGAAGGGACCTCTGGAGATCATCCAGTCCAACCCACCTGCTAAAGCAGGTTCACCAGAGCAGATCACACAGGAATGTGTCCGGGTGGGTTTGAATGTCTCCAGAGAAGGAGGATGTCTCCAGAGAACCTCCCTGGGCAGCCTGGTCCAGGGCTCTGGCACCTCAAAGTAAAGAAGTTTCTCCTCATATTCACGTGGAACCTCCTGTGCTTCAGCCTGTAAACATGTATTTGAGATTTGTCATGTTTGCCTTGTTGGCTCAGACCTGTTGGTTTGTGCGTGGATAGTTTCACGTTTGCCAAGCACTAAGAGCCCCAAGTCCACATGTGCCCCCGCCACGAGCCGGGAGCAGCCCGCAGGTCCTGCCCAGCCCCAGCGGCGCGGGCTGTAGGAAAGGAGGCAGCCGTCACTCACCAACCCCAAGCTACAAATAATGCCGTACCTGTACTCTGTGCTCACTGCAGTTTTAGAAAATAGTTTGGTTTCTAAGTCTTCAAAGAGTTCTGACTGGTCTTGATCTACACTGCCATAGAAACAATAGTGTGTCAGCTAGAGCCGTATTTATTTTTATATGTAGGATATCCTAACTTAGAGACCTGTCAAAAAGTCTGTCTAATGGAGGTCTGCTTGTTCCTCAGGTCCTGGGAAGCCCATTTTAAACCCTGTTTTACAGCTTCACGATTCTCTCCCTCCCAAGGGCAGCCTAATGGTGAATGTGAAGTGTATCGTAATGGATGTTTTCCCTCAAATCCTTCAGCTTTAAATCCTTTCTTTTTCTAATTCTGCTGTGAGTTCATCTCACAGTTCCCCTTTTGTGATATTATCTGCTGTCTGTGGAGAGCTAGATTTGATCTAGTAAGAGAGCGCTGTGTGTCACAACAGATACTTTACACATCCTTAAGGCTCCTACTTGGCAATAAACAGAAAAATAAACTCAGCATCAGAAAAACTTCCCAGATGAAGACCAGAATGGTTTTGTTTTACTTTTAACTTTATAAAGAAGCCAAGGAAGTTAATGCAATATTATTATAATATGTTCATAAATATGAACTGCTGTAAACATACTTAAGTCAGTGTTTACGTCAACGTACTGAATGTGGTGATTTCAGTGTGGAGGCTCATTGCTCTTTGGACTTTTTCAAACATTCTGCCATCAAAACCTGGGACAGTTGTTGATAGATGCTTCTCAGCTGGCCGGTTTTGGACTTTTACTGATCTTTCGTATTTGGTAGCTGCTAAGGAAAACTAATCCCTTGACAAAGTTCAAAAGAGTCACAAGTTGAAATACCTTCCAAAGAAGCTATTTTGTACTCCAGCTGCTCAAATGCTCATCAGCATTTCATTTTCTGTATCTACCCTGGTGATGTGCAACTTTGACCAAAAGGTTCAACTTCCTTGAGTTTGTTTCACTAGCCTGTAATTCTTAAATGAACTTATGAGTTAAGTGTTTGTAATATTCTATCTTACTATAGATACGGAAGACGTACCTCGGTGATAGGCATTTTCATAATGGATTAAAAGTCTTTTTCTCCATTTGGTTTAAATCCATCAAATTTCTACTCGGTCCAGCAGTGGAGGTGAAAAAAAGGCTGGCATTTGTACTGCCAGCAAGCATGGTTTGATTCATATGGGAGACAGCAGTCAAATTAAGCAGATCCTGTTTATTCAGGACCTATTTCATACTGCGACAGTCTGATGTGTTGCACAGCTGACGGAACCTGCACTTAGGTATGCAAAGCCTCCTCTGCTGCTGCAAAGACCTCTGAGTTAAAGTCTTGTAGAAACAACATTCAAATCCCCTCTAGCTCTTGTAAAAGGTGACTATTCACAGTCAGCAGGCAGCCATTTGACAGTAAATAGTTTCACATTTCTTGCACTCTGCTTACAAAAGCTGGCAAAGTATCCAGAGCACTCTAAAAAGTTTGGCCTTTTTATAATGTTTGTGCTGTGACTGCGCTCTCTGAGTGCAGGTAAGTGATACGTATTGACAATGGTCACTCAAATGAACAAGGATTTTTTTGTTCCTGTTAATTTATAGTTTATTACTGCTCTCCTTGCACAGATTAGGCTCACCATAATATCCAGCAAATCCTTTTTCTTTTTTTTTTTTTTTTAACAAAATCTTTTAAAATCTGTATGGTTTTCCTTAGTCCACTGTACCCCCCACTGCTGAGTATTAGCCTTTCAGAGCGAAGTAAAGGAGAACTAAGGGACTTTCTTTCTTTAATGACCTTCAGCTGACCAACGTTTGATTTAAATTTGATGGGTATAACATGTTGTTAATCACTCAGCTATTTGCATTTATGGCCTGCAGCCGTCTTTCCCTGGGCTGTGATCTCTTTCAGTCTCGCATTAAGCCAAGTTTAGCTGGCCGATGTTTGGATGTTAGATTTTCCAGCCTTTAATATATGGATGCCATGGGAAGCGGTGTTTGTAGCTCTTGGGTGACACATTTACCTCAGAACGACTGCAGAACCCCAGAACGAGCTAATACTCACTGTACTAGCTGAGGTGCTATATCTTGGGTGAGGTAAGGGAAGTATAGGATGTGTAGGGTGAGACATGGAGGAGATAAGTTTTTAGAAGCGCTACTGTGACCACTCTTGGGAAACAGGTAGACATGAGTGGGAATTGTTGGGGAAAAGAAACAACCAATTTCCTCATCATTCTCCCTGGGCATCCTTGAACAGAGAAAAACTGAGAAGAGTGAGGTCAAAGGAGGGTCTTTTCCACCTCGAGAAGTTGAGATGCTTTCTTGATGAAAGGCAGTGAAGGGCAAAGCATAAAAAGTGTCCACTGCTCGGGTTCTCGTGTGGGCAGAAGGCAGCAGGAGTTTGGAAGATGCTCTGCAGAGAAGCTGGCAGAAGAGGAAAGCAGCTCCCTTGTTTTCTCTGTTGGTTTAAAAACAGTTTAATGACCTCCTCGTAGCAAATGTCCTTATAGAGAAGAACGACTTTCAGGTCAGTGAAGGCTGCACAGGCAGAGTGTTCCCACTCGTGTGAGGGAGCGCTGGGCTGTGGGACTCATCACCCTCACCACGCTGCATGTGCTGCCACTTTTATCAACATTGCCGCATTCAAAAATTTCTGATGTTTCAGAGATTTTTTTTTACCTAATTGATTCTCTCTGAAAAAAAAAATCGAGGTTATGAAGAAAGAATTATTTTATTTCTGGAAATGCTAAACTGCCCACTGCATTCTGTGAAAGGCAGGTATTTATTCTTTAGCCCAAGGCCATAGCTGTGTGTAGGACAGCAGTGAGGGTCTTGAATTCCTTCATGCCTAAAAAAGTGAACTATAGATATTCAGGCAATGCTCTAAATGAGATACTGGGGTGGCTGGGCCTCCAATAAGGAAACCAAAGTATTTAGTGTGTGCATTAAGTGACACATAGGAGGAGGTATTTTATTTTCATTGATGTTTTTTCAACCATACATACTGAAAAGAAACCTTTAATCATTGATGAAGATTTTTTATTGTTTCTCATGAAAAAGTCATGTTCGATTTGTTGTGTGATGGGGCAGACATGGCAGTGTTAGAACCGCAGTTATGTCGGATGCTGCACGGTGTACACCGTTCGAAGTCTGATGAGCACATTTTAAGACAAAGAAAACATTACAAGCTTATAAAATACTGTCCTACTCAGCTCATGGCACTATGTGCAATTTGTTCAAATGACATTGAAAAACAATTGCACTTTTCCAGTCTCTTCCAACATCTACTGCAAAAGATGCATTGCCAATAGATTTGATGGAGAAAAAGGTTTATTATTACAATAGTGGTCGGAAAGGTATGTTGTCCAATATGTAAAACCTGCCCACTTGGATTTTAAAAAAGCTCAATGCAAGTCTAAATCTGTTCCCACTGAGGTCAATGGAAGTTTAATCACTAACTGATTTCACTGGGAACAAAGGCCAAAAGTAAGCACCTTTTAAAATACCACACAGCAATTTCTGGCACACAAATGTGGCAGCTACCAAGACAGTTCATTTTTCTCCCAAATACAGAGCACAATCCAGGGTTTTTTTCATTTCATTTTGGACAAATTTCCACTGGGGGCAATGGGAGTTTGACAGAATTAGCTCAGCAGTAATTGTAAAACAGTAAGACCTCAATTGATATGTCTAAGATGCATAAGTGAAGTTACCTTTGTTGCAGTGTGTACTAGGAAAAAAATGCCTCTGTGCATGGGCAAAACCATTGACATGTGTAAATGAGTTTCAAGAAAATGATGAAAAATCTTCACTGAGAAATAAAGGTCAGAATTTACTCTCGTTCCCCCAACAACACAGAATGTCAGGCAACATAAATATAGCCTTCAAGGTCCCCATTTCACTTAAAATATTTGTTAGTAATGCAAAAAGGGGGACTTGGGACGGAAGCACCGGGTAACTCCTTGACGTGGATGCCGTGGCAAAGACAAGTTTTGGAGACAATTGCCAGAAGCCACGTGGCCGCTGAAACAGCTGCTTTCTGCTTGGCTGAACTCCTCCACAGACCCATTTATTAAAGAGCTAATTCTGCTCTATGTGAAATTTTTGGTCTTCGGCTCTGAATACCGTCAGGGGAGACATCAGTTGGCAGCAGATGTGGAAAGCTATTCACGTTGGCAGCCTGAACAGCTTGGCTGGGGAAGCTCCTGCAATACTTAAATAAATAAATAAAAAATGAGCAGTGAGAACCGCATTAAGTAAACAAAGATTTTCTTGTACCAAATTTGTAGTGTTTTCTTCTGAGGTTTACGGTATATTACTTAAAATATTAGGCAGAATTTGACTGTTTTCAGGATTTCTGTTGCTCTTTTTGTTTGCAAACTTTGAATCTAATTATTTATTTGCAAAAAAGCAGAAACCACCCAAACTTCAATGCAACCCTGAAAACATTGGTAGTGTTTCAGCTTCATAATTAAAAACATTCTGGGCTGAAGAATATAGTCTTTTCTGAAGACTTTTTGATCTCTAATATTGTTGTTCTGATCTGCAGGTTTCAGGTGTTAAATAATTTTCACCAAAGTTACATTCAGTGGTATTTTTTTGAAAACAGCAATTCAGTTACGCTGAAAATGACCTCATGACAAGTTGATGTATGTTATGTTGTAATCCCAGCAGCTAGGTGAGCTCTGTCACACACTGTCCTTGTGGCAAAACTCCCCTCCTCCCAGCATCTGCTTCCAGCCCGTGATTGTATGTGCTGATAGTGATGAGTCTACAGAGTATCCCCAGTGAAAAATAACATTTAATAAAACGTAACTGGAACGTCTCCACATTTTTTTTCTTTTTTAACCACTTCAAAAGATGCAAAGAACCACAGTAAAATCTGTCAGGTGAGCTCCAGTACATTTCTTCCTGTTGCAGCCCCGTGTGTGATCTTGCACTCCGTGATCCGAGAAGGGGTTTTGCTCTGGGATGCGGCTCCCGGCCCCAGCAGCTGAGCGCTCCTAATGACAGTGTCAAAGAAAACTTCCCCATCGCAGAGCTCCACTGCTTATGAAATATGGGTCAGCTGCTTTTGCTGTGACTATTGCACGTCAGTTAATATTTATCAAAGACAAAAATATCTTGCTGCAAGGAAGTAGCATTTGTTCCACTGGTTTCAGAGAGCAATTGTGCATGGTTTGGATTTAGAACTACAAAATCGCTTTTGACTGTTCGAGGCTCAGCTTCTATTTCAGTGCGGGCTGTGGGTTGCAGAGAAGCACCAGGGAAGGGGGTGGGGAATTAAGTTGCTCAAGAGATTGCATATAGGTTAATAATCCCTTAATATCTAGAATAACCATTTGTACAGCATATACAATTTCACTGGCTGATAACTGCAACCCGAAGGTTAGGGGGCACCTATCCGAATGGCAGGTGTGAGCTTCTACCAGTTTTTGGTGTTCTGAAATCACGTCAACCTGGACAAGACCCTATACATCAACCTCGAACCACTTGGTGATGTTTTCAGTCACAGAGAGTTTGTTCTGTGTTTTTGAGTTGTTTGTGAAGCCTGGCGCAGCCTAAAGCCTGAAGAACAAGCAGGAAAAGTTCCAGTTGCTTCAGCGGCGTTTGGGTCAGGCACAGTTATAATGATCTCGACCTTATAAGCTGTTATGAGAACTCAACGTGTATAGCCATGTGCAGATAGACATTTCCAGACCTGACTTACTAATAATGACTAGATAACTGTGGATAACTTTACAGGAGTGTAAATGTTCTGTATTATCAAAGACGTGGGAAATTGCCCTGCAGCCACGAACTCCCAGTGTTTAGCTGGAAAAGATGACTCTGCAGACTGCACCTTCTTGTACCTTCACTGCTCCTTGCAAGCACTGATTTGGTTGAACTAAGCTCTTTGGCTCCGAATACTCTTTTTTTTTTTTTTTTTAATTGAAAGAGCTTAAATGAAGGACAGGGAAGAAGAGATGTGAGGATTATTTGTATATATTATTCTGAATCCTGTAGCGTTTTTGCATCCTATCCCTTTTTGGAATAAGCCAAGTTTGCTGTTAAAAGCCAGCATTTTTACCCCAACAAATAACTAAGATAATGTAACATTTCTTTAAAAAATTCTACCTCCTGAGACAAAATATTGCAGTTGGCTGGTAATAATTGCTTTTTTAATGTTAACTACTGTAGCTTGAAGCAGTGTATGGGCTTTGCATCGTTGTTTTTGCTGCTTGATATTATTAGTGCCTCTACATTTGGAGAGCAAACTTTTGTTCCACTGAGCACAGTGTTGGCAAACTGCCCGTGCCTGAGAGACACACTTACCCTGCAAAGAAATGTACATAAGTGGAACAAAAAATGAATTCATACAAGCCAGTTCATAGTAGCGTGTAGTTGCATCTTCAGCGAGTGCCACAGAAATGGCTTGTTTGCAATGGGCAGAAATAGGTCTGGTCGCGAGGGGGTGTTTGCAGGGACAGCGTGGCTGCAGCCACCTCTGAGTGCTTTGCTGGGTGGGATCAGCCCTGTGGAAGCGCTTCCTTCAGCCTCCTTTAAAAAAAAAGTCTGAAAAAACGTGTTGTTTTATACTAGTCTGTTGAAAAGCATGTGTATGTTGGAATTCCTCCTACTGCTATGAATGATGTTTTTATATAGTCCTCTTTCTGTGGCAAATAATCATCCAGAAATGCTGAAAATCCAAAAAAGTCCTTGTTTTCTGCAAGTGTTGCTATGGAACACAGAAATCATGGCTGCTTACCATGTTGGTTTCTCTGGTGCATTGGTTTGGCAACTCTGTCACCTATATATGATAATGCACACAGGAAGAAACCTTTCAGGTCAAACAAATGACTTTGATAAGCTATCAATATTTGACTAAGAGGCTGCGTTGGAAGCACACCCATCTAGTTGAAATTAAAGGAGTAGGATTTAGGACAGGCGATATAATCCAACTTGACAAACTAGTTAAATATTGACAAGCAGCGGAAGAGCAGCAGCGCTCGGGCTGAAGAGAAAAGCACAATCTTGCTTTTCTGATTGAGCACGTCCAGGATTTTTGTAGCCAGAATGGATGGCTGCGGGAACCCCAATGATCCAGGCCAGGATAATGACCTGCGTGCCTTATCGCTTCTTCAGCTGGCAAAGGTAGGTCTGCTCACCCAGAAAGGCACCTCCTGTGGGTGCAGCACCTCGGGAGGAACCTGGATGGAAAACTCCAAGCTGCTTTAACGTTGAGGGGGTGTTTTCATCGTGGGTCACGCAGCTGCATGCAGGCTTATACTGCTCAAAATTTAATGACTGAAAAATAGGCAGTGAAACATAATGAGGTACCTTTTCTGCCTTGTAAATCAGAATGATTATGCACGTATGTGTGTGTTCATTTTAAAATGTTTATTTAGTTGGTAGAATTATTATAAGTCTGTGTTTAAAACCGGCTATTAGCTAATGGAGAGACCTCATTGTCAGGAGTATTAGGAGATTACAGCTTCATTTACCATAAAGCACAGAGATAGTCCAAGTGTTCTGCTTTTTGTTTATGTGTTTGTTTCGATTTATTTACATACTTTAACCCATTCCCTAGCATTTTATCTTTCACAAAGTCCTTTTATAATCCAAAAGGTTGGGCAGAGATGCTGCTCCACATGATAACTGGAGAGCTATGTAAATAAAACCTGACATATTAACTGCCTTGGGTTCCTGTAGTTTCATATTTGGAAGTAAGAAAATGTAGTGTAGATATGGGAAACAGCCGTGTTTGCTTTTCCAACAGGGCAATTAGTCAGCAGCTGGAACTTTTGAAACAAAATAACACGAGCCAATCAACTTCTCTCTATTCCCACAGCAGCAGTGAATTTAGGGCATAGAGGAAAATAAAAAAATATGGTGGCATTTTGGGTTATTAGCACAAATGATTTTAAAGCAAATAACATATAAACCAAATTGTAACAAGCACACAAGAGAGAAAGCAAAAAATATTCACTGTTTATTTTAGCATGTAGTCTCCTTGGGAGACGTTTCATAAACATGTGATGATATAGACGTCAGATATTGATTGTTATGTACCCCCATAACTAGAGCATTGTACTGTACAATTCCAGTGTGCCATATGGCCTAAACATACCATGCAATTCATTAGCGAACATATTACAGCTTTATATAGCCTCAGAGAAATGTGGCAACATGTGATGTAATGCTCATGGACAGTCGTTTGTTGGCTCATTTACCAGTGCTTTAAATAGAACAGTGCTGGGCACATTAAATTTGATGTTTCTTGCTTCTGAAGCTGGGAAATTCCCTGCACTCTTTTTTTGTCAGCAGTCCCTCAGTATTAATCATTTCAGGAAAAGAAGGTTATGGAAAAAGGGAAGTCTAACATATATATGCAAATCGATGTACAATCGACATCGCCTTGTTCTGCAAACGCTGGGAACAACACTGAATTCCTGGTTTGTTCTTAGGCAGAAATTACAAGCACATTGCTTGATAAAAAACTCAGAGCCCATCCCATGTTGATACAGCCCAGGTACCAAACTGAGAAGAAAGCCTTATGTGACACTATTTGATTAAGGATTAATATGCTGTGACTTCATCTCATTAGGAAAATTTAATCAATTTTACTGCCTTATAACATGATAACCTTTGGTATCTCAAACAGCTTTAGATCACTGGTGTCTGTAGATCAGTAACATCAAAATCCGCTTTGTTTTTTTGTATTGTGTAAGTTTTCTAAGTGTACATTGGCATATTGAATCCGTGTTTCGCCATGTTGTGCAGCCAGCATTTGGGAAAAAATGAAAAGCATTTGTTGGTTTACTCTTTGGACATGTCCAGAACCCTTCCACATGTAGAGCTGCCTGGGTGTGACTCACCGATGCGTTACTGGAGTTTTCTGCTGTTACAGCTTTATTGAGATCAGGGGAGTTACTGCGGCTTAACCCAGAATTGCACAGTGGTGACATCAGCCTTGTTAATCCAGGAGGGAATTCTGCACATGGAAAGGCTTCCAAACTGAATCTAGTTTTTCAGAAAGGAAAAATGGGATGAGGAATCCAGTACAACAAAAGGAACTGACATTGTGATATATGGCAAGTAATGCAATGGCATCTTTTCTACAAACAATTTAGTGATACAGTTCAAGCAACCTGCTTCAAAGAATGATTACAAATATAGAAGAATACTAAAACCAAATGCAGCAATATATATGGGCATGGGGAAGGGAAGACGTGATTTAAGAAAAATACTTCGAGATACTATAGAAATCATATTCATATAACTGTTGCATTCGAAGTGTTTGTTGCGATCAGCTGGGTTGAATTTGACCCTCTTGGGGCGAGTGTCTGACTGTGGGTTATATCTGCTCTATGCTGCTGTTGGTGACCTCATGTTCCTGCTTTCCCGGTGCTGATGCAGAAGGAAATGCAACTATGGATTTCCCACTGGGGGTTCTTAATAGAGACTGCTTTCACGTGCCCTCCAGCTTTCAAATGGACAGTGATTTTCTTTAAACAAAAACTTCATGTAGAAGAGCAAAGAAAAGAAATATCCCTCAAATTTTGAGTATGGGCTAAACTAAGAGAGAAAATCTGTAGATGGAGACTGGAGCAGAAATGCATGTTCTCAGGCATGTTCTTTGCAGAGCACAAGCTAAAATGCAGAAAGGTGAATTACTGGGAGAAGTGTGGGCATAGAGGACTGTCTGCTGGGAGGGATGCACAGAGTTCCCACATCTGTTCCCATGCATCAAAGCTGTGCAAATACTTTGGAAATCTGATTAAAAAACCCAGGGATTATCAGCCCATTCTCCAGGGAACAGTTATGAAGGCCTAGCAGGATAGTCAGTACAATGAGCAGTTACATTTTCTTTTGGCTTTTATTGAAGGATCATTTGTTTTGCAAACAAAGCCCAGCCATATTGTGAGTGTAAGATATCCTTTATTCATTTGTTTGGCGGTTCTTGCAAAAAGTTTCAATAAGCAAGTATAAGAAAGTATATATGCAGGTGGACAAAATATAGTTGAAGATGAAGGTGGGGCAAGACATCAGATTCAAGGCCTTCTCATTTTTCATTGCTGCAAGTGGACAGTGTGTGCTCAGTTTTACCTCTTGTACGAAAACAAGGTCTCAGGTAGCGGAGAGTTACTGATGGTGAGACAGGCTCCTTGCTTCGTGCTGAGCTCCAAAAGAAGCACGGCGCTTAGTGATGGACAGGCAACTTGCAATAGGAGCTCTTGTCCTTGTAACATTCTCCCCAAAGAGAGCCTGATCAGCTTAGGTGAATGGTTCGGATTTGTGGGACTGAGATATCAGTCTCTGGGTCTAAACCTGATGAACAGTAGGCGAAGAAATCAAGGAAGTTGCTCTGAGTTGGCTGGAAACAAAGGAAATATCAGGAGATTTCTGTCAGAGCAGGGATCTCAGCACAGCCACTGCCAGGGACTCATTCCATGCATACTTGTGTGTTAGCTCTGATTTGGCGTTGGGTCTGAATGCTGACTCCATTCTCATGCTGAATCCAGAGCCCAAATATATTTTCTCTATCCTATTTCTTTTCCCAGGCCTGGTTAATTAATAAGATCTGTGTGCATTCCAGTCCAAGCTCCACATTTTGGTATCCTATGGACTTCAGCTATTTAAAGTACAGTTCCCATGAATAAGTCATAGTAAACAAGAGTCAGCAGGAAGTTATCATTTGTTGCTCAAAAAGTAGTGAGTGCTAAATTAAATAAATACCATGTCTTTTTAATGTTCTGTCACACAGACTAAAATCAGATAAAGCTTTTATTGAATCTGGCCCAGAGGTTGCAAAATAAAATAAATATAATGAAGTTGATTTGATTCTCCTGTTTGTTTCACTGTAGTTGGAGAAAATGTTCGCTTATGGAGACATATGAAACATTTTGAACAAATTCAGAACTACTTTTAATCTGTATCTCAGAAACTTGTAAGAAAGTATTGTAGTTTGGGGAAAACTTAACTTTAAATGGTCAGACCTATATATTATTTTTTAGTCAGCTATCGATATCGTACTCCTATTTATGCAGTGAAAACCCTGGAGCTATTCTGTGTGACTGAGCTAAACCAAATGTTTGGCAAAAGAATGGGGTTTTTCAAAATAAGAAGATGCTCCTTTGGTGTCTTGTTTTAGTTAACTACGGAAATAGAAGCTCGAGCGGGTCAAAATTTCACTTTGTGATTAAATGGGTGAAAACAAAATTGCATGTGAAGTTTCCTATATGAAACAAGGTAGTCTGAGTTTTCATGCTAGTTGGAAAAAGAATACAACATCTGTTTTGGTAACGTTTTCACTGTATTTTTAATCAATTTAAACAAAGCCAAGGAGAACAGCAAAGATGTTGTAAGAGCAGATTTCTAAGCCAAGTTCACAAATTGGCTTTAAAAGTGATTAATAGCCACTCAACATAAGCAGGCAATATAATGTAATCACATTTGGGTAAGACACAAGGGGTTTCATCAGGCTCTCCCTGCAAATGCTACAGAAAACAGTTTTCTTTAGTTATCTTTTGTGTTTCTGCTAAAGTTCCCTTTAGCATCAAAAGGAATTTTGCCCAGGAGAGAAACGTGGATTTGTCCATCAGTGCAGTATGTTATCCTCACGCAGAACCAGCCACCTTCCCGTAAAAAACCAGGGATATCCCTGGTTCTGTGGCAGTAATATAACACTGATCCAGTTGCTGCACTTTCTTGATATTCCAGCACCATGTAGTTATCCCCAATCATAATGTCTCTGTGTAGGACATACTTTCAACTCAGGTTGAGTTTTGAGGAAAGAATCTTTGCAACTTGTATTTTCCTTGGATTGTGTTCTTATCCTTGGCCCTGCCTAGGACAGAAATAAAATTGCACAGCAACTCCTTTCTGAGATTGGGGCTTTAAAATCCAATTTAGGGATTTTAGTTTTTAAATGTGACTTGAATCCTTCTCAAACTTCTCAGTCTACTGTGTTCATTTTGCCTATGTAACTCACAATTCAGGCTACAAAATATGACATAAAATGATATTTGTAAAGATGTATTATGTGGAATATGTTCAATATCTTCAAAGCCTAATAGGAGACTAAACTCCAGAAATAGCTATGTGTTTTCAGAAGCAAGAACAGAAATGCAGTGTGTCAGCAGTGTATAGTAAAAGAAATTTACTTCTAAAAATAAAAAGGATGGAAGGGGTTTTTTACTTAATTGTAAATAAACCTTAACTTGTACTAAGGACTCGATGTTCTATATGAGAGTAAAGAATGGCTTTGTCAATTATTGTCCATTTTATGAAAACAATCAAGTAGCACCTGACAGGTAAAACTCTTGTCACAAATAGCAGGCAAAGCCTGCCTGACCTTTCAGCATATTCACTCCAGACAGTGATGGTCCCTTCGTTACCGCAGTTTGCTGGGATTCCATATGGTCTGTCTACACACTGCCAGACATATGGGGAAAGAAAAGCCTGGATTGCACATATGATGACAGGCCAGCTAAAGCCTTCAGATATTCTGCAGGAAGGTCCAGTTGGCTCAAAGCGTTTGTTTTTCCCTATACGACATTTGAACGTGCTGATTGTCAGGTGAGTCACTGCAGACATTTCTAGACTTAGTGACTTATTACTGCCCATCTCCTGGTTTTAATTCATGGGTATTCAAAAGCAGAGAAGTTATTTACAGTACAGAGTCACAAAAATCAATCTAGCTCCCCCATAATTTTAATCAAACAAACATCTGTTTGGCAAAATATTTACTAGTCAATACCAGCACCTAAAAAGGCCCACACAGAAAACACTGTTTGAAGGAAGTAAAGGAAAAACAGGACAAAAAAGACACCCAGCGAATGCAGCTGCTAAAAGGTGGATATTCCCTGTAACGCCTACTGATGGTTGGGGACGTGGTTTCGAAGATGTTTTGGTAGCCAGCAAACATTAATTTATGGGCTTAGCTGGACTGCTGGTGGCTTGGACTGTATGACACAGGAGTTGCCTGTGGGCCTAAAGGACAGTGGTGCTCCCTGCCCTGTGTGTGCTCAGCTTTACCTGCATTTGGGTATGTTACATCTTTTTTCTCAAAATGGAAGTTTTGCTTCACATGCTACATCTACACATACACATGAAAGTTGGTACTGGTATTATTTTCTCACTCTGTTTACTAGTAGCAGTGGTTTTCACTTGTGTGTGTCGTAAATTGAAGCAGTGTGAGATACAAGTCTGTTCTGCAGAAGCTCGCAAGTCCTGAGGAAACAGGTCAGGTAGAGACACCCAATCTCAGCAAAGAAATCCCCCGATTTAAAACATTTTTGAACTAGGAGTAAGAGCCCTTGCTGGCACGTTTAATGGACCAATACTCAAAAGCAAACAAGTGTAATACAGACAGGGAAATCTCCTATGAATTATTTTCCACTCCTGTCCTGACATGCATCTAAATCCTGGATTTGTCTCTGGTTTATAAAATGTGGTTTCAAGAACGTTATTATTTTTATGTGAGCTGCAGAGTCTTGTTGGTGCTCAGGGCTGCACACACAGCGCTGGGTTCCCGGGTGCAGCTCCAGCGCTGCACGGCGCGGTCGGCTTGTTGTCTTTTATCTCTCGTGTTCTTCTGTGATCTTTCCTCTCTTTTTCCAGGTCTTGGCTGTGTTCACTGTGGGATCGTTTTTCAAATTTGACATCCTGAAATCACATTTCTGACATCAGCCAAACCTCTTTGCCCTTCATCACTATCCTCGCTATCAGTCACCGACACAGACAGCAGTGCTCCCGTCAGTTCTCTGCACTGCACCAAGTTCCACTGTGGCTTGACGTAAGACATTTATTTAGAAGCCACCAAAATATCTGTGAACAACTTTTCTATGAAATATTTTGACATAGTAATCAGAACTTCTTTATCTTTCCAGGGAGGCATTAGGAAACCTCACAGATCCACTAAAGTCTGGGTATCGTGTTGTTTGAGAGATAAGTTAATGCAGTGGCATTTCAAGTGTAATGACTTAAACAGCCTTTCAGCTGACTAAAACTAAATGGACAAATGAAGCACATTGGTTTTTATGCTTTGTTGTGTAATGTTTTAATACTCTGTCGTGTTTGGTGACAAGGACTTCAGCTTAACCCATACTTTTAATAACTTCATTGAACAACTTAATTAGAATTTTACAATCCTGAAGAAAATCTATCAGGTAGCTGTTTGGGTTTTTTTTCCCCTAAGTTCTCTGAACTCACCAGCCTGTGACGAAAGTTAAGATAAGACGTATGTTGCTGTGCCGTGCAGTGCTCCCCAGTGCTTCTGCTGGCGCAGTGCAAATCAAAAGCTGGGCTAGAGCTGTACCTTTCAGTGCTTAATGTCACCTTTCTGTCACCAGCCCAGGGATGATGTACGGACGCTCTCTCAGTTCCGTAGTGTGAGCATCCGGGCTCAAAACCTGACCCTCAAGAAAGGCTCGGTAAAGGCTCCCGTCTTCGGTCAGGAGATACCTTCTTCAGCTCCTGTTGCTATCTGAGCCAAGAGTGCAACAACATCTCACCCTGAGCTTCACAAGGGAAGGGGAAAAATCTGTTTGGTGAGCTCTGCTCTGTCCTCCAAGAGGCCATTTAAGACAGGGGCCCATAAAAGTCTGGGGTGTTGTCATGTCTGTCCGCCGTGGCTGTGGAGCCCAGAGCCCGGCACAAGGTGCGGGGTGCTGCATTTCTGGTGTGTTTGGAACCTTCTCAGAAGAAGGAGTGGAGGTGCCTCGCACGGGGCTGCACAGCAGCTGGCAGGCCCAGTACGGAGCTGCCTCGCTCTGCTCGCTGCGTGTCGGGTGCCCGATTCAGAAGCATCATCCAGACACTCGTAACCAAGAGTCCAGAGCTGCCTCTGGACAGCTATTCCGCCCCAAAATAAAAATCAAACATGTTTGACAAAATATTTATAATCACTGCCAGTACATTATAGATAGGTACATTCAAGGTCTGCTTTAGAGTTTTTTTAATTTCACTGGTTATCTAAAGCAAAGGCTCTGGCTCATCCTTTGTAGCAAAGCATCCTCTGGCTAGGGTCCTGCCAAGAGGACCATGCTGCATAGCAAACTTTCTGTCTATTGTCTGACTGAAGCTCCCATAGAGACTGATAGTGATTTTACCTGTAAATTTTAACCCTGGTAAATGCTTCACTGATTGTGGTGAAGGAACAATTAGTGTAAGAACTCTGGAGTTGGGCTCTTGTAATAAAAATTTGTGTGGAGTCAGAACTTCAAGGATTAAAATGTTAAGGATATATATAGCTATAGCTAATGCACAGCATTTATTGGAACATGCCTCAATAAATCTTCCTTTTATAGGACATATAAGGAGAAAGTAGAGTGGGAAAATTATAAGTGGAAAGTCTTTTATTTGCCAAAGCTCTGTGTTTTACACATTTTACATAGTCAGTTATACACTGTACAAAGGCAGACCAGGAATAGAAAATCTGGCCAGCATCACTAGGGTTTTTCTGTTCTTGCCTGACATTAATCTGTGTTTTCTTCACACTCCAATTATCAGTTTTCAGTTACTTTTTGTGCCCCCTGCTTGGAATTAAATATGACAAACCATGTTGAAAAATCAGAATTCATTCTGGCAGGCAGATGGACTGCTTACTCTTCCTGTGCTGTGCACGACGCTGTGTGATCTGCTCAGAGGTATCTCTGGTCACGAATGGATCTGTGGGGCTGAAGATGTGAAGTTGAAGGTACTGCCTGTTTAACACCAGAAATAACATGAGGTATTAATAACACAGGTCTCATATGTTACTAATAGTTTCCTTGGTTCCCTTTTAATTACCCAAAACGGGCACATATCTTCTGGTCCCCCATTCCGCAGAGTAATTTACAAGCACATACTCTTTTAGACTCTTTCAAACTCTGCTGCACAAGTAAATAAATGGTGGCAGCTTTATAAAACCCTTGACACTGTTCCAGCATTTAAAACCTCTGTTTATCCAGGATTCAGCAAGGACAGAAATGACTTTCATGACAGAACTCTAGTATTGCTCCCCACTAAAGCTTGGCTCCTTGAGATGCCATTCATTAGCTCTGAAATTTATGTCTTCTGTATATTGTCTTCAGGCAGAATAGGGCAAACACTTTTAATGAAGGAGAACTAGATTTTTCTCCTTGATCCATGTAAGTCAGTGTCTGATGTTATCTTGGAGATAACTAACAAACATCGAGTTTAAAATAGAACAGCAACGAGCTGCCCCCCCGGCCAGGAAGCCCTCCAGAGCTTCCCAGCGTGCTGCTCTGCACCCAGGGGGTTACTCTTCGATGTGAACGTAAATATGTCCAGAGAATTCTAAAGCAGAGGAAGTTCAAATGTAAATAAAATAGTAAAACCAGCACAAATAGCATGGCAAGCTACCAGGAAATGACAGTACTTACAAAGAACATGGGAAGAGGAAAGAGATGGAAAGGGGGCAGATAGATGCAATGTGTCAGTGGACACGAGTTCCCAAGGGTGAGGGTGGGATGGGAGCCCTGAGCTGACCCTTCTCCCCTGCCCGTCCCAGTGAGAAGCTCTGCACACAGACCAGCTCTGGAAGGCTGCATCCCTGCATGCTTTAGGAAAACTTGGTGGGTTTTTTACCAAAAGAACCCTTATGCTTTAAAAGCACATGAAATGAAACCTTTAGTGGTATCAAGCTCACAAGGGACATCAGACTAAAGTGACAACTTAAAAATGATTTCTGTTTTTGGTGTGCTGCTCCTCAGTTTGGAAGTCATCAACCTCTTGCAGGTTATGGAGTGGTTTTACCTGAGCTGGGGTCAAGGACCTCACTGCAAGGACCTGTGTGTGCTTTCTTTGCAAATACAAAATAAGATGCAACATGGCCATCTCCTAAGTCTTAGCTAAAAAATTTGGAGTAGTGTGCCATGATGTGAGCATATCAGGGGAAATAAAAAAATCCCCCATAAAAACAATCAGTGCTTATCATGGGTTTTTTTTCCATTTCTTGTATTACACTTCTCAAGTACTTTGAAGCGCTTCCGTATTTTTTCAGCCTGAAATAAGTTACGCTTTTTCTGTATGAAGAACAAAAGTAAGACAAGCAATAACATAGAATTTACTGAATTAGAAAGTGTCCCATCCGCCTCCAGGAGACTGGGTCTCTCGCCTGGGATTCTGCCCTTCAGCACAGCTTGCGGCTTCAGACTGGAGGGTTTGGATACCTGAGTACCTACTGTCATGTATTTAAATCATCTCCCCAGCACAATGTGTCGCTTTGGTGGAATGGCTGTAGATCCTCAGTGCATCACTGACACTGACAGTGCTTCAGTCACACAGAGAAGGAACTAAATAGCGAGCAGTATGTGACTGTAATAATGAACAATACATAACATGGGATTCAGATTAAATATAAAAATCTTCACTTGATAGAATAGTTAGGTAGTGTTGAAGGAACTCTTTTCTACCACACTGTTTTGTAATGTGCATTTACATGATAACTATATTCATTCATTATAACATCTTTTTTATTATAAAAATTCTGCACCTTAAGTACTACCAAAGGCCCTAATACATGGACAGTAGCTTCACTACATCTATTGAGCTGGTTTTTATTCCAGAAAGGGCTTAACTTAATCTGTGGGGGCAGAGCAGGCGGGCTTGGCTCTGGTAAAGAAAGGCACATCTGGATTCCCCAGCCATGTTTATCAGTTCACTGATCTGTTCTAACCTAGATAATTGAAGGTTACAGAATTATAGTGGTTTTATTAATAATAATCTACTCCATAATGAATGGATTCTCTCTCTTCATACTGTAAATTATGAGTATCAGTAGAATATCTGCAGAGTATCAATATCAGTACATGCTCTACTGATTACATGCTCTAAAGAGACTCACTAAGTTCTCTCTCTACCTTTTAAAGCAGTATTTCAAACATATGTAAATGGCTGTAATCTGTATTACTGGGCCAGACTTGGTAGATAATTTTCTGGAGTAAATAAATTGGATTACGCTGCTTTGCAGTTGAATTGACATAGCGGGGCCAGTCTTAAGCAAAACCTACAACTAATATCTCCTGAAGTGTGTTGCTGTCTGCACAAAAGATGTGATTTCCAGAGAGGCACAGTAGCTTTACTTAATTTACGTCTTTCTTATTTAATCTGAGTGAATGTGACCAAGTGCATAGTTTTACTGAATATCCATTTCATGCGTTTTAAAATGCTGTGTACACATTTTGTCCAACTCATTTCAGTGTAGGATTGAGGAGGTAGATTACTTCGGCTGTTCTTTGTACACCGAAAGGTGCTCTGGGAAAGCAGGTAGAGAAATCAGAAGTGTAACAGAGGTTTTGTGAGCTTTTTTCCAACTGCTGTTCAGATTTTTATGTAAACAAAAGTTTGCTTGGCTTGGCATTTTAGTTATTTGTGACAACCAGAACTCAGGTGCTGTATTATCCTACACTTGCTTGGCTGCCTTCATAGGAATATTTGGGAGCTTGGCACACCTTTCATTTGAAATGAAGTGGAAAATCTCCAGCACTGAGTCTGGTTTTGGGTTTCATCACATAACCTTCAAGCTACCATAATCTACAGTGAATTTTCACTAAAATAAGCTACATATTGCCTCAGAGTTAGTGAAGAGAGTAATAAAATGTGGATTAGCTGCTAAAAACGCTTATGAAAACTTACTTTCAGTATGCAAAATGGAAAGAAAATTATTACTCTGTCTCAATGATGAAATGGAGAAAATAATTGTAAAATCAGCTCAGTCCTTTTCTCACTATCTCTAACATCCATGATACTCTGTGCACTTTGTACTCATGTCAGATACCAAAAGCTCGTGAATGATGTACATGTGTAGGCACAGCTGCGGTGGCTTCAGCCCTACATTTTTTCCTATGAAGGTTAAATAAATAAAACAAGCGGTCAGTAGCTGGCTCTTGAATTCCTGCTGAAAACCAAGATTTAACACCCTTTCAGCAACGTAAGGTTGTATTTATTACAAGAGAACTACTACCCCCGCCCCCCGCCCCCCCCCCCCCCCAAAAAAAAAAGAGTCTACTTTTCTCTGAACTACAGAAAATGAAGATTTTCAGCTCCTCAACTTCTTACAAAGCTCTTGCCTGCCTTCAGGGAGCACCAGGCTAGGTTCTGTATTCCAGCTCCTTTCAGTTTTTTAAAAGATGCTTGGATTACGTATTGCACCTACCAGTTGTGGTGATGGTTGCCATATGGCATTAAAATAAAGTAACATCTCCAATTTGGACTATTTCCCCTTCATAGAGCAGGTGTCAATCTACAACCGGCAGAAGCTGAACTTTTTCCATAAGTTTTTTGGGTTGTTTTCTTTGTCCTAGAATCCCACAAAGTGCTTCCTGGCAATGCCAACACGGTTCTGCCACACCTGTGTGAAATATCAGAACAATATCCCCAGATCTCTGTGTAATCTATCAAAACATCCTAGGTACCCTTTTACATTAGTTTTCTCTCTGCTAATTCACTCCAAAGGATGAAATAATTGCAGGTTTCCATGTGTCCTGATCTTACAGGTCACTACGATTTTCTTCTTCCTTCCAGTGTTTTTACTAGCCCTTCAGCTTTGTTTGTGAGCAAATTTGATCATGGTTGAACTTATCTCAAAAGGAGCATTCAACAAAGCGCTACTCGTTAGCCCTTAAATTCCTTGTTTGTTAGCTGATTCCATTCCTGCGCAGCAACCCAAGCAGACAGAGAGGCACAGAGGGAGCCTTGGCAGGAACGAAGGGCCTGCTGGAGGACTGATGAATGCATAATTGATGCTTTCTGCAACAGCACGATGGCCTTTTCTTTTGATTGCACTCCACCACGTGGAGCTGCTTTGTGCACTTGTGGGAAGTGCTCTCTGGCAGCTGATTTTTAAGCTTCATCTGCAACCAGCCCCCAGGTTGTGACCCAAGCTATTGGACATACATCTGGCCAGCCCAATGAACACATTTATGATTCATAATATTGATTATTACAGAGCATTATATATAGGAATGAAGCCTGAAAAATCTCCGAGTGGAGTGCCAGCCCATATAGCAATGTATGTCATTATGGACATCACCCTGGTTCTCCATTCCCTGTGCTGACTCTGTTGAGTACACAGATCAGCCCAAGATCTCCACCCCTCAGCCTCAGAAACCATCTCTTGACTGGCCCCCGCTACCTTTGAGATTGCTTCTTCTTTCATGACTAACGTCTTCCAAAAACCTTCATCCCAAAGAGCTGAGAAGCTACTGTCTTACTGTGGGAAGTTTGAGACTGTAGGAGATGTATTTTTTTTCCAGAAGCCATGTAAAATACTGATAATACCAACTCTTCCCGGAATTAAAGGTCAGATTTGTTTCTTCAGTTTTATATTTACATCAGTAATTTCATCCCACATATAGTCTACTCAGCTGGCTCAGTCAAGTACACAAACGGACACGCAGTAAATTAGGCTATTTCTCCTGTAGAATGAGAAGGGAAAGATAAAGTTGATGGTTTATTGTTTTTCCTTTTAGAAGCCCTGAGTTTCTTGGATAAGCTGATGGAGGGGACTGTGATTGTAGCTTAGGAAACATGTATGAAAGAGGCCAGGAAGAGCTGCAGTTGGGTGTTTTTTCCATGTTTTCCAATTCTTACCTGTAAGTGGGCATATGTGCAAATATGGAGTATGAACAGGGGATACTTCAATGAGTCCCAGCAGTTCTTTCTTTTTTTCTTTTGTTCTTTCATGCTTGCTTCATTTGAAGCTATTGGGGCTGCATCGCTGAAGACAAAAATATGAAGCCTTGCAAATGAATAATAGATGTAATGACCAATTTTTTATTAATTAACTCAAAAGACCGAAATGTGGAAATACTTTCTCTCCTAGTGACATTGAACTAAAAATATTACTACAGTCCTGGCAGGCAAAAAAATCTCATATTTAGTTAGAAAATATTTAACATGCTCTCCTCAATGAGATCAGGTGCCTCAGATCCTCCCATCTGGGAAGCAGGAGGCAGGAATCGGCCGGGCTGTCACCTCCAGAATCACAGCGCTGCCTGTCACCGGCTGCTTAGTGTCACATTGCAGCCGGTATTTCAATGTGAACCTTGCTTCACAGAATCACAGAATGTCAGGGATTGGAAGGGACCTCAAAAGCTCATCCAGTCCAATCCCCCATTGGAGCAGGAACACCCAGATGAGGTTACACAGGAAGGTGTCCAGGCGGGTTGGAATGTCTGCAGAGAAGGAGACTCCACAACCTCCCTGGGCAGCCTGGGCCAGTGTCCGTCACCCTCACTGTGAAGAAATTTCTTCTCATATTTAAGTGGAACCTCCTGTATTCCAGTTTGTAGCCATTGCCCCTTGTGCTATCAGTCCTACAGTTCTTCTGCTTTGGGATAAGGGCTAGTCAGGGACTGACAGGGTGGCTGTTCACAGAGATCTATTTGGTATATATATAGATATATAAGTTAGAAATACAAATGGAAGGTCTCAAAAAGAAAATTGGAGCCTATATTGGGGTGTCAAACTAATTTTCACTGGGGGCCACATCGGCCTTATGGTTGCCTTCAAAGGGCCAAATGTAATTTTAGGACTGTATAGATGTAACTACTCCTACATTTATATGGTCCTAAAATTGCCATATATGAAGTGTGTGATAGGTCCAGTGGTGTTCCAATCTTCATTTTTGGTTTCCTGTGTTAGAGCTTTGTGTAATTCAGATCCAAATGGAGGCAGTGAATGCTGAACATTTTGAAAGTAGGGTACGTGTGTGGCATAGGGTCCTGCCTGGACCTGCACAATGTGCGAAGTTTTCTGTGCTGTCACTTTGATCTTGTAATTCTGAAATTTGGAAAGCTAATGCTGAGGGAAGATGATGCATCCCAGAATTATTGTTTGTTCTGTCATGAGCAATCTGAAAGTTGCAGGACATTACCAAAGGCTGCACTTTTTTCCAGGTCAACTTTAATGCGTATGCAAAATGATAGCCAAAGCCTTTAGCTTCTCCTTATTGTGCTCAAAGCACTGAGCTGTGAAATAATGCTTAGAATTGATCACAGATGCATAACACAGTCCACCTAATGTGATAAAACTCCTTTTGGTATAAGGCACAATTACACAGAAGCCAAACACAAGCACATGATGTGTGTACTTTATAAAATTGATAATAAAATGAATGTTCATTGTTACTTTAGGACTCTAGTGTTATTCACAAATCTCTATAGATCTTACTGCAATAAATTCAGTATCTGAATGTGGAGAATACTTGAGCTTATTTTTGGCATAAATTGCTTGATTATTGGAACTTCCTATTAGAATTTTCTATGAAGCTCATTTATGGAAATAATTAGAAACAAACTCTTCAGATCCACTTTTCTAGGCTAATCTTCTTTACAAATTGCCACTCTAAAGTAATTTCTGGCTCTGTGTTCTGAGAAACTTTATCACAAGGAAGAAATGCAATATTAGGTTTGAAAATTAATACATGATAATCTTCTGATGAGTGTTGGGCAGTGGATAATAAGCTTATGCTTTTGCAAGCAACTGAGTGAGAAAAATATTGCTGAAATGAAGGAGGAGAGCTGGGATGAGTCTGAATGCTTTTGAATTAAATTTCATACCTTAGAGGATATGTGGAGCTGTAGTAGGATAACATCTTGCCCTCTTCATTTGTCTATGGCACTCTTCCAGTGTAGCTATTGTAAATCTTTGGTAGTTCAATTACAATGTTTTTTTAATTTTTTTTTTCCCCAGACCATCATTTATTTAAGAAAAGGTAAATAAAATAATCTTGTGCCATATGCAAGAATTTTCTCAGGTAATGGTGCCCCAAATTCATCGGGCAAAACAAAAGTGATCTTCTGCAAATATGCTGCCTGGTCAGATGTGCCGAAAAGATGGCCTGAAAAACTTGAATCCCCCTATTCAGAGATGAGGTGAAAAGCTGAGGTTATAAATATGCCATAAATACCAGGATGATTAAAGGTGATGTGCAGGAACATTTCCCAGACTGAGCCAACACAGCCTCAGTGCAGACCCTTAATAAGAAGCTCGCTTGCTGCCGGAGCTGAAGTCAAACCTCTATTTCTGACAGCGTGGCTGTCAGCTGTAAACAACCAGATTTAAAGAATTATTTATAGACAGTGGGTAAGCACATCACAGAGCAAATGGTATCCTGCGAGGTCCTGACATTACCTAACTGCACGTTAACTACCTGCAGGTTTCTGGTTTAGCCTGGAGGTGTCTGCTTTTCTGTCCTCACTAGATGTGGAACAAACTTAGGAGCCTGGATCTCAGCTGGGGTCTGGAAAGCAGAGGGTGGAACTGTCATTCTCACTGTAATCTGGAAACTACTTCACTAAATGAATTTTATAGAGAGACTTATGATCAGCCAAATAAACCCTGGTTGTGGGAGTACAACATCGTGACCTTGCTGAGACATTGATCAACGCGGGGATCAAGATTTCATCCCAGACACTGATCAGTACCTTAACTCCCAGTAATTCACAAGTGCTGACCACAGTTATTTCTGGAGTTGGGCAAAAGTGGATTTGCCGCAGCCAGTACCTGAAAATTACAACAAATATTTTCTGCAAACAGATGTTGATGCCAAACGCCACATTTTTCTTATTTCTCTACTGTGGAACTACCGAAGACTTGGGTTTCAGTATTTCTAATGATGCCTCTTGTTCATGACTCTGATTTTCTGCTCACAACTTTCTCAATTTTTTTAACCGCCAAGTGAACAGGAATTATTTTTTGGAAATGCACAAATAGTATCTGCTGCTTAGACAGAAGTGTAGGAGAACTTTAATAATGTCGTTTCTTCATTGAAGGTCAAGGTGGATCTAGTTTCCCATATGAAGCCGCTAAAGTGTGAAAATCTTCTCCTGAAAATATGTATATGCATGATGGTTCACCTTTGAATATTTCTTTGACATTTAGCCAAATATGAAGCTTTTCCTCAAGAGTTTGTTATTTCAATAAAACAACAGTATTAGGATCTGAATACCGGAAAAAATAGGTTCTTCTACCAGGTTTCTGAGCGTTGCCATGGACATTTTTCTCAATTGTTATAGGTGTAAATGATGGCTCTGTGCACCTCATAGGTTTGTTTCTTTAAGCCACCGGGTATTCTACAGGAAAGAAAGATTAACAATACAGTTCTAAACTCCTGCAGAAAAATACAATTTTCCATTAAATTTCATGCTTTTTTCCAGAAGACCTCATTCCTTGAATGGGGGGTGAGTGGGGGGAATAAGTAGGGAAAAGGAGTATTAAGGCCTCTGTAGAAATTTAGACTTCAAAGCACCAAATACACATTACTAAAACTTAAAATTGGGTTCATTAGCTTCTCTGAATTATGCAAGCATTAATAGGATTCTTATTATTAATTCCTGTAATTGTTTATACTGGTTTTTTTGCTAGAGCTTTATATGTTTATTTATTTATTTCTGCTATTCCAGCACTGCATTGATGTGACTCATTAAATGTAATGGCATTTGGCAATTTATCACACAGATTAAAAGCCCTTTCCAGATCACCTCTACTCACCCTTTCTTTTGGAGAACATCTTTGGCGTCTATCTGGGACGCAATGAATTGTGTGCAGTATTTCAAAACCTGCGTGCCTCAGCTGAACAAGGCAGGCACGCAGCTGAGTGTTTAACCTCCATTCTTCCCTTTTCTCTCATTTATCCTTATTTTAAAAGAACTCTTTCAGACTTCTGTGTTAATTGTAACCACAAAAAGATGTGCTTAAAAATGCATAGAGTAGTATAACAGCTTTGTTAAAGTCAATAATTGGCTTCACCTGACTGTATTTTATCAACTACCTTCAAAAGGTGTTATAGAAGAGCATTTCAAATACTAAAAAGCTCTATTATTCAACACTGTTGTAACATTAGCAATACATAGAATAATGAGTTCCCATTTGTGCATAATGAGGTTGTAAATTCCTTCGAGGGTTCTGGCAAGATTACGAACCACCAGAGCAAAGTCCAATTTTTTTTTAATGTCACCAAAGTCAGGCCAATCAATTTATGCAGCTTTTGAAGCAGGTTACCCCTTCAGAGCATGGCAGGGCAGCAATCAAAGTATTGCAAACATCAGCCAAGCTGCATGGTAAGCGTGCAATGTAGGGGAGGGAAGATGCAAAAGAATCATTCCAAGTCCTGTTGCTTCTGAAGTCTGAATCACTGAGTGAAAGGGTGTCATATGGATTTTTTTTCAAAGACTTGGCTGTGGTAGTTTTATTTTTTATCAAAAGCCATGTTTTAATTAAGGGGTGTCTCCATTTCAGTTGTATTCCTCTGCTCGCAGTCAGCAGTCCTGAGCAGCAGGTTCAGATAAGAGTATGTGGGGAAGACAGCAGTTGCTGTGCATAAAGATGCATCCACCTCGGGGTGTGTTTGTCCTTCTGTTACAAGCTGCAGCTCAGTGTTTCTGTTGCTGGTGATTTGAAAAATGCTTAGGCCAGCAAACATTCATCGCTAATTGCAGAAAAGAAAAAATTACAAGGTGATCTATAGGAAGGTAGTAAAAATGATGAGTGTCACTTACGAGGAATGAAAGAATGGCAGATGATGATGAATTGTTTGAAGTTTTTAAAGATCTCATTATTTTTCTGCATCTATACTTTTTGCCCCTTCCCCTCCATCCAGCCTTACCAGGGCAGTAAAGGATACCATACCTGCTTAAACTCGATGGCAACCACGTGATGATGATGTGAACTGCAGAGTCCATGACTTGTCTGAGGCTTTGGATTTTAGTACTTTGGAGCTGTCACATGAACGTGTTTTTTTTTTTTAAAACAACTCCTTGAATTGCACTTTCCTTATGAAACCCCTATTTCTATGAGTACATTTCTTCACTCCCAAACACTTGCTGTCGTTGTGCTCTACCTCTGCCTGAAATGGGAGGGATTTTCCTACGAAACCCCTGTGATTTCTTTGTTGGATCTTCCATGGTGGAAAGGTTTGGCGTGTTTCTGTGTTTTCCTGCCTGCTTGCTATGCAAATACATGTGCTTTCTGAGATAGTCCCGGCCTGAGAAAGGAGGGAAGTTGCTGGGGTGAGGAAGGACTAACCTGTGACCTTGGCTGAAAGCTGTGTGAGCCTCTAGCTATTGTTCAGCCCGAGCTGGATGGCCTGAATGGCTTGTGACTGATGTGCAGTCATCAATCATACTGTGAGCTTTCCCAGCTCTGAAAAGGATAAGGAGCTTGGGAGGGAGAAGTTAACGTTTCAATATACTGCTGCCTACATAATTTTCAAAATTCTGTCCATTAAATTGTATCTAGTTTGAAATTATACGTCACAATATCTTCTTCATGGGAAATCGTGAGCATTGACCAAAGACATTTTCACCAAAGGAAAAAATTAAATTTACGGACACTTTAAAACTACCTCTAATGCATTCTTCACAAACATGGACATCAATATTTTGTGAAGCCCTCACCTTATCTATCTGCCTCAAATGGTAAAGTTCTTGTCCTCTGTGCAGAAAACAAACTTTTCTGTTTATGGGATGTTTGGGTTGTAGCTGTGAACATCCAGGCAGGTAGTTTCTCCTAATCCCTGGGGCGGGGAAGAAGAAAGATTTGGCAGTCATTAGTGTGCAGAATTATCTCCAACACAATAGATTTTCCTCATGACAAATCACACATAATCTCCATAGCAACCTCACATAATTATGCACAAGATTTCAATGTAGTAACAAAACCAAGCATGGCAGGAATTGTAAAGAATAGGTATATAGTGTCGGACAGATGTGGGAGTAGATGGTGTATAGAAGACTGAAACGCAACTGTTCTAAGATGTAAAAAATGAACAAAAGACAGAAAGATTGCCTGCTTTGTGTTGTGGAGAGTGGTGATTAGGTCAGTACATTATCTGGACATTGGAAATGATGGATTCAAATATCTCCTTATAATATAGAGGTTCCTGATAGTGCCACAACAGTTTGAGAAATGCCAGCAGCAGTTTTACCCCACTTCCATAGGATTATTACAGCTATAAAAATGATCTCTGAGTTGTAACTTGGCATGAAAGACCTAAATGCAGCAGGTTTGGTTTTTGTTGTGGGGAGATGGTTCTAAATTTTGTTCCAGTCTGTTTGGACAGATTGATTAACAGGAGCTTAAAAATATTATGGGGAGTTTTGTCATCGTCCTTATTTATCTATATCTATCTATTTGATTATTTATTTATCTGTTCTTCAGAATTCAGAGACTGCTGATACCTTCCATATGAGCAGACTGCTGGTGAAAGAAAGGCGTTTTCATAGTTCATGTTTTCAAAACTGCACATGGATTTAGGGGAAGGATGGGAGAACAAGAGAAATCATTTTTTAATGCATACTGCGCTGTTTTTTCCTTCTTACACTATTTTGCACGGCATCATAGATGAACAGCCAACCCACTTGTGAATGTAATAATTCTGTATCATTAGCGAACACATTAGTAGTGTAAATGAAACACAGAGATTTTACATCCTGTTTATATATTCCTCTGCTGATGAACCTGATGATCTCATTATTGAAGCAGGTCCCTCTCAGAAGTGGGGGCATCTCAGAGGCTCTAAGTACTTTTAGCTTCAATAGTATTTGAGGATTCCCAGCAGCAGATTCAATAATTAAGTTCATGCTTCAAGGGCAATAATCTTGTGTCAAGACATATCTAATCATTCTGATGGTGATTTTCTTTTAATTACCATGGCCTGATCTGGTGCTCTACGTCTAACCTGGCTCTTCTGAACTCAGTCAGGTACTTTGACATTGACTTCAGCTGATTTCGACTAATGCCATATAAAAAATGGTATTATCATATTAATTAAAATTTTGGCTAAAAATATAGGAGAACAAGATATACTAAACTGATTTTAAAAAAATCATTTGACAATTTCCATTCAAGTAATGTTATGTATTTTATTTAAACTCAAAGATATATTCCAATCCAGACCAAAGGAATGGATAATTTCTTACATTTAATATTTTATGCAACAATGCAACTTCGTTCCAAACGTGTCTTCCTCAAACAGCAGGTTATTGGGATAGCAGAGCTGGTTTTAGTATGTTGCCCAGCTAACACAGTCACATTGCTAATTTGCCTTATTCAAGGGTCTCAATTTTGTTCATAGATGAGAAAAGTTAAACCAAGAACTGATCATGATTCCTAATCCTTGTTTTTCTTGTCCCTGAGCAATTAATAATTTTGAATTTGAATAATTTTTAATCCTATGTGAAACTCTCAAGTTAGAATCAAACTAAACTATTTCTCTGCCCTTACACTTTCAGTCTTCTAGAGACATCATCTTTTCCCCTCCAGGTCTCCTGGATCTTCCCTTCATTTGAAAACCAAAGGTTGTATCTTCCAAGAGCTGGTGAATATCTTCACTTTCCTTATGGCTGATGGCAGGCAGCGGGCTTGTCGCTTTGGGCACCTCAGAAATAAATGGCATGGCTAACTCCAAAGCACCTTTTTCTATAAAAATGAGTACCAAGCTAAACAAATACTATAGGCAAGTAGTAATTCAAGAGGTGCATGGACTACTGATGAATCGTGAATGCAGATTTGAGCAATTTCCTTTTTTCCAATCCCCAATGGTCAGTTGCCATGTAGCCCGATGGTGATCAATACTCAGACGTACATTTAAGACTAAGGACAAAAGTCTGTCTTGTGATTCCTCTTCTCATGAATATCTAAACATTCCCTTGACCGAAGGGTGTAGTGCTGAGGTGGGAAACCCTTGGCGGTTGAACAATGAGCCATACTAACTGGAAGAAAGGTTTATCTCAGGATTCTCTGGTTTTTTTGTTCTATTGACTTTCACTAATATGAATTAGTTGGCCTGAATCCTCTTTGATAGAGCATTCAAGATTACATTAGCTTCTATTTTTAATTTATGTCAATTCTATTAAATAGATTTACTAATATTAAGTATTAATGGGGTTTAGATATTTTTCTTGCATTGGAGGTATCACTTTTTGTAACTGTTCAGTTAAAATCCTTTCCAAATGAAGCAAAGGTGGCTAACAGAAAATAATTGAAAGTTTGACTGAGATTTTCTAGAAACAAGGAAGCAAGTACCGCATCCTGTTGAACTCTATTAACATTTCATACCACAAGATGTTCCATCTGCTAATATGAAACATAATAAGATGATTCGTCAGTAGATGTATGCCGAACTTTTTATTCCACTCTCAGTCCATTTTATTTGCATATAAAGTGGCACATTTACACTCGACAATAACTAGTCCTGAAGGAATGATATTTAAGGGGAGAATATAATTAATCTGTTCAGGTCATAAACATTTTCTTCAGGGCAATGGGCAACCATCTAAGACAACCTTCATAATCATTCATGTTCATTACTAAAATACTTTAGAATGAGCTGGCAAAGCTAAAGACAGACAAAATGTTGTCATTTTATTTCAAGGAAATGTTTGTTTTACACAGCATTTTGAGAATGATCTTAACAAAAAAATCCTCTATATTTTTTTGTTTGGCTCTGTGTTGACGCTGCATCCTGTTCCATGGTGTGCTTAAATGATGTATGTGTTGTATTTCCCGACATTTTATGTCAGAGCTCAAAAAGCATACAGGAGTTTTGCTATTTTTCAAACATTATGGCTGCCTTATATGGAAACTAGTTATAAAGCTACTTTGTAGTTCTTATTATGATAAAAGGTTTTCAGCAGTTCTGCCAAAAGAGAAGTAATTTCCAAATACATTTTCATGCTAGTTTGTCTTGGTGGTCTTGACACTTTGTTTTATCAACTTGAACTATTTCAGTATTTTTCAAAGGTTACGTAGACTGAAGCAGGGGGAATTGGACAGTGTGTAAGGGAACACTCTGAGCTGCTGCAGTATTCCACCCCCTTGTAGTACCCGGCAGGATTTTCCTGTCCTCGTCACCAAATATGTTAAGGTACAAGGAGGGTTCATTCCCTGTTTCCCTGAAAATAAGACCTACCCCAAAAATAAGCCCTAGCATGATTTTTTAGGATTTTCGAGGATGCTTGAAATATAAGCCCTACTTCAAAAATAAGCCCTAGTTACAGCTCATAAAAAAGTCAACTTAAATAGTGTCCAGGCAGCTATACATGTAAAAGGGTAATAAGTCTGGGAGCAAAAATTAATTTAAGACCCTGTCTTATTTTCGGGGAAACAGGGTATTGATTGCAAATTACGTACAGAGGAATCAGTACATAGAACCAGATTTGTATGGGTATAAATGAGATCCCAATCTGTTTAGTTTTTCCCCATACTCCACTTACCACATTTGCTCTGGAGAACAGTGTTTTGTGCTGGGTTCTGATTTAAACCTTCTGGCCCATTTCCATAACTCTAGCCCCATAGTTTATAGTCATAAAGTAATTCATATTCCAGGAGGAAGGGTGAGAATATCTGCAGTTCACCCTGTGCCACTGGCAGACAGCTCTCGCTGCCTTTGCAGGCTGGACACATCCTCTCTGTTCCGCTTTTAGTTTCCAGCAGACGTGAGAAAAAGGGCCCGAACCACGTGCTTTTGCGAGGAGGTCTCCAAAGTTCAGTACAGCCTGCTGCCACTCACTGGGCATGATCTTTGAGAATTTCACAGAAAAATCCTTCGCTTCAACTCTTCGGAACTTCCAAAACGTGGGCTATTCGATGCCCAAGAGGCAATGCCCCTGTGCCAAGGTGTACGCAGTTTGGTAATGGGGGATGATAAGTGGGTAAATAGGCAGAGCGGGGGTGAGAAAACATGGGGGAGGCAGTCATAGCTACCTGAATTTACATGTGTACGCATTTTTACATAACATTTTTTAAAAATGAAAGAAAAAAGGAAAATCATGCTAAGTAGTCACAAAACCCCCTAGTCAACAAAACATTTGTTTCAAGCACTATATTGCTGTGGCACAGGAGCCTGTGCACACAGTTCCCTCTAATGCCGATGCAAGTTGTTTATGGAGCCCTACGAAATGTTTTACTTAAAAATGTTTTTAAAATATTCATTTTCTTAGGCACAAAAGGGCCAACACATAATATTTAGGCCCAGACAGTGAGTAGATTCTGAGCCACTTCTGAGGCATTATTATCACCCTATGATAAACTGGCTTACCACAAATAATTCACAGACAAGTGACAGTCACAAGAGTGAATCTGAAATAATGGGTAATTACTGATCAGAGTACAATGCAAACCTTTCATGCATTGACTAACTGTAACTAATTATGTGAGTTTACAATTTTTATAATCAATTTTAGATATTTTGTGCACACAGCTGAAGAAAACAACGGCCCTCATTTACCAGTCAGGAACCCCTCAGTTACTGCAGATGCAGCAAGTGATTCAATCTGATCTTTAAACTTCAGATTTGCTTTAATCTCATGTTCCCAACGAATTCAAACTGCTCTTAGAGCAGCGTCAAAGGACTCACCCCAGCAGAAGATCAATTCGTCACGGTGTTGGTATCACCGCACTTCAACTTGGAGGCGAGCAGAGTTCGGCTGGAGCTTGACAGACAGAGGATTGATGGCTGTGTGTCTTTGTCATAAGGCAGATGAGTTGGTGTTAGCATGTGTGATTCACTCTATGCGAAGGAGAAGAAGTGTATAGCCATATGAATTATACCGTTTTCCTTGTGATTGGATTTTTAATACTCAGACATCTAATTGGGCAAACAGACCGCTGCTCAGAGGAAAATAAGAAGGCTGGAGGGACAGAGCTGCCTTTCTGAAGGCTCTTCATCTATTTGGGATTAGGCCTTCTCTGAAAATGTGTTTCTAATTTTGGCATATCAGTGTGAAAGAAATTCTGAGCCTGAGTGGGACGGAGTGAAATGTTTTACTTTATATATATATATATATAAATAGGCTTCAGGCTCTTGAGTTTTAGGGGCTTTAAGAAATGTAATCACATTTATCCTGTGAGCTCTTCAGGTTCTCTCACTCTTAATTTTCTCCCGACACCCGTACACGTATCTCCTCGGCCGCAGGGAGCTCAGCACCTCTCGCTGAGCAGCTGTGCAGTTGCGATAGGGCCGATGTCCCCTCCATGGAGGGGCTCATGCTGCCTCAGCCTCGCTCTGCGCTGGGGTTTTACCTTCCTGATGAAAAATCAAGCCCTTGGTGGGAGCACAGTGGGGTGGATTGCAGGAAGCAAATGGCAGAGCTGGCAAGGAGAAGGTAAAGGGATTTTCCATTAGCTACATCTCTGCAAATTTCCGCTGGGATAAAGTGCGTTTCAGCAGCAGTAAAATTCATGGTGTCTGGACTAGCCTTGCGGAAGGAGGATTTCTGTCTGCGGTATGACAGGAGAGGCATGGCCTAGAGAAAATCAATGATGAGGCAATTGAGAGCAGTGAGCTGTTCCTGTAAAGTGCAAACTTATCACCATCGTGGACAGGTAATAGGAATTGTTTCATTTACACTGTAGAAACTTGTTCAAGGCAGCAGCAGAGGTGTAATAATGGACTTTGCTTCTGGAGCTGACAGCAGGGGATTCAGGTAATCCTCAGGCAAACACTGGTTCCCGTGTTTTCCCCCCCTGTTTTATGAAAGGTCATATTTTATTCCCTGAAACCTTGGAATCTTGAGCCTTCAGTGAAAGGGCTGCATGAACCTGTGCCCAGGAGTGCTGCCACCTCCCACTACAGTCTAAATCTGCCCCACATCATTGCCAGCAACACAGCTTATAGAAAAGGGAGCTCATAGGGACATGCCACCTACTCTTTGCCAGCCCCAGTTCCCCTCCCTTGAGGACAACAGCACCAGCACCTGTATTACTGTTCACTCTGTTCTTGTTCTGCTGGAAGGAGAGAGCAGTGAACTACATATTTGTCACATTGAACAGAACATGCTTAGATAAAAGGTAAAATTCAGCTGGGTTCAGTGCTGCCTTCTAATTATCACAAGCCCCGGCAGGAACTGAGTGGCTGTTTAAGGGACTCAGGGATTCCCTAACTCCTGCACTAAAAACTTACCTGTTCTTCTGAAAGACCTGTAGTCAGTGCTACTGAAAACAGAGGACCCGGATTTTTCCAGGCCCATCCTCACTTCGTCACAGTCTTTTATGCATTTTAGTTCAAAGAAATGAGTAGAGATCATCTGGCGTGTATCACTTAGGGAATATAGGAAGAGGGAATGCTGTCAGGTTATGGCACGTGGAAGTCTGGGGACAGCCCAAGGTTAAAAGCCTTTCAGAAAAGGTCAGTTTTGAAGGGTGTGCTCGCTCCTGATGGGGCTCTCTTGAGTAATTTAAAGTTCCTCCTGAGATCTCCATGATCTGTCTTCAGGGTTTCTTTCTGAATGCCTGCACTTTATTACCTCCTATGAAGCTCCCAGGGCTCCCAGTGAAATTTGTTCAACTGTTTGCAATCACACCAGCCCACCCGCCCAGCCCCATGAAGTCATGCACAAAAACTGCAGGATGTCAAATGTCGTTGGCATTTCTTCATTGCCTCTGGAGTCCAAGATCCCTCTGCTAGCAGTGACCCGAGCCCAGGCTTATTTATGGCTTACAACTAGAGTAAGGTATTTGGTTTTTATTAAGTAAAAGCCCATGAGACTGGTTTTTAAATGGAACTAAAAAATGCACAGGGGCCTAAATGTCATGTTTTGTAATGTACAAGACTCTCCAGCAAGTCATAATGCAATTGATACATTGCACAATTGATGCTACAAACTAATCATGTCAAGATGGCTAAAACAGGCTGTTAATTCATTTATTTCCTTTCTTGTGTTGCAAGGATCTAATACACACACTCGAACTTTAATAAGGATTAATTGCATATTTATTTAATACAGGAAACCACTTTTATTTAATCAAAACAGTTTTGGTAAAGAAGATTTTTTGGAGTGTTTATGGTCTGGATGTATTGCATGACTATTGCTACCGTTCTTGCTGTTTCAACCATTTTACTGTTAGTGGAGTCAATGACCAAATTTTCCATCAAGCAAAAGAGAAATTAGACACTTGAACATTTTCTTGTCAATTAAATAATTATTATTTATTTTAAACATAGGGGTTTATTGCATGTTAATATTTCACCTAACACTAACAGCCATCAGGATGAAATAAAACATTCACAGTACTCAGCTTTTGGCTAATGTTCTTCAGAACCTCACAAGAAGACTTACACCTCTAACTACTGCAGCAATAAAACCTGCTTAAAACGAAGAAGACAAGAAATACATCCCAAAGTGAAACACTTAAAGTTTTAGGAAATCAATTTTTCCTTTAGAAAACTGTATTGAATCCCGATCTTGCAAATAATTGCACATGCTCGTGTTTCTGTTTCTGCAGTTTTCTGCCAACATGGGAGAAGAATCTGCCTGCACAGACTAAAGATGCCCCTAAAATTGCAGGCACCTCCAATCGTGGTAGTCTTCTAACTCCTTCCTTCTCATAAACTGATTGCCATGAAAGAAATGATGTTCTAATCTCCAGGAAGTGACCACTCTATAATTCCAAAGTTTAAGTATCTGACTGGAGATGCCTTTAATGAGGCCTGACTTTTTAACATATAGACGAAACAGAAAATCAGATTCATTTAAAATGATCCAAGTTGCCATTCCTAGACTGAAAACCTCAGTATCACTTGCTGCTTACGCAAAGTGCAGCTGGTGGCTTTGTTTCCTGCACAGTTTTTGGGGGTGCTGTAAAATTATATGTTTGTATGAACAAATTCTTCTACTGATGTACACAAATTCATGTATTTGCACATAAACAACTGCATCATAAAAATAACAAGATTGCTTTTATAATGTAAAGATTTCTGAAAGCAGTTGGGTGCACTGGCTAACTTGTTGTCCAAGTAAAAAAACCAACCAAACAAAAAAAACCCCAACAAAAACACAAACACCCCCCCCCTCCAAACTAGCCGTTGGTTTCTGTTACATATTTGAATAATAAATACAAATGATATCACAGCAGTTCTCCAAGGATTTTGCAAGGATATTACTGTTTATTAGGGGGCCGGCTGTTTCCAACAGCTTTCCTATCGAGCTGGTCGGAAGCAAACAAAAAAGGAATATGGAAGAATGTTAGGTAGGGAAATGTCCTTGTATTTGCTCCTCCATCTCGCTTTTAACTTTTATTAATAACATACTGTACCTGTGCTTGTCACCATGTGAAAATTGTGGTATGATGACATTGTGGCATCTGCATTTAATTCAAATTCTAACTAGATTCACTGGGTTGAAGGTTTGTAGAAAATAGTGTAACTGCTGCCTGGGCTGACTACTCTTACAGGTATGAGGCTGCATTTTGCCTTATACCGCTGGAGCCTTCTTGACTTCTGGACAGTTAATGACAGAAATTATACCGCAATGACATTGTCATTTGCAAACTAGCAGAAATGTTCTAAATAATATGTCATGTGATGATTTGAGGTTAAGCATCCACTTATTTGAATAGGTTTATTTATTTTGTTCAAGGCCTAGAAGCTATCATTGACACTTGGACCATTGCTTTTAATTGCCTCACTTAAATAGCACATTTTGAGGCCTGCAATTGTTGTTATGATTGTTAAAGCATATCAGTGAATGATTTCCTTTTCACACTTCTTGAATTTTCAGCTTGGCAAATGCTTGAACACTAAGTGACATTCAAGTGAGCTGTCCCATGGAAGACAAATTTTAATAGTCAGTTTTCTTACGCAGCGCAGAGGTAGATAGAGAATAGCTGTGGAGACACCTCGTGTTTAATGCGAGCTGGCAGGAGCACAGCTGGGCCTGACGTGTCACAACACGTAGACCTAAGGCTGGCCTAGTGACTGGTGGGCCAGCAACTGAAAAAGGCATTAGCCCCTTTATGTGTCTGTTTGTGTATCTGTTCTTTGCGGGGAGGTGTGTTCAATTCCCTACAGACAGGACTAGAATTCCTTCATGTCACTGCTCTGTGATATAGTGACCACTGCTCAGATAGTCCTATTTTTTTCAGCAAAATCTATTCTCATACAAATCTAGATGTGAACTGTCTTCCATTTAGACACACAATCTGTATTTATTTCGCGCTGCCTAGAGGACAATAGGTTGCTTTAAACAGAAGGTTGGTTTTGCAGCATCTTGGATAAACTCCATGCTTAAATCTTCCTGCAAAATACACCAAGGTGATTTAAACTTTTTCAGTTACTGGAAATAATGCAAAAGGAAAGTTATTGGCAGAACAGGCATCCAGGCTGCCAGCTGCACGCCTGCATCCAGTCAGGAACAATTGCGTTGAACTACATGGCCACTGACTTACCCTATGTCAGCGTTCGGCTTAATGTTTTTCCCTTCTTATGACAAGGTCATTCTGTTGACATCTATAACTTTGTGAGCGTGCTCATTTGAGTCCCTGGTCTCATTACTTATGGCCGTTATGTTGGGTAATTTAGCAGCCACATACAAAGAAAATGGGTGCAAGAAGCTCTAGAAGTTGGCGGGAGAGGGGGACATTGATTTGGAAGATTATTACCCTGCATCTTTTAACAAAATTCTGCCAAACAGCAGGAGCAGGTTCTTAGCAAGCAGAAAGGGGAATGGAGAGCCACAGAGATGCGATTTATCCATGACTAGTCTTCACCCTCAAAAGTGGGTGAAATTACCCTTAGATAGGACCACCATGCAGGTGAAGTTTGTTCTGATATTTGACCTGCACTGGGCTGTCAGGTAACAGTAGATGTGGTATAAAGTCCTTCAATAAATTAATCTTTAGTTGCATAATGGTTCCCTGCTCTTTCTCTCATTTCTTATCCCCTTTGTGGCCTGCTTGTTTCCATGTATGCGGAAGAGAAGAATTTATGGCATGAGACTAAAATGCAAAACCTTGTTAAAGCTCATGCACTCAGTTGCTTTGGTACCTCAGACCACTAAATATTTAACAAACAACACTGTGGCACCATTTTTTTTTCCTTTTGGTTAGACATTACTCCTAGAAGGTAAGTTCTGCAAGAAGTCTAAGACTTTTTGATGAAATAAGATTTATAAAGTAATTTAGAGGTGTAAAGAACTATATAAATGCTAAGTGTTACTATTCATGAGTAATCAACCGAACAATTAACATAAAGAATGGCAGTCCTCTTATTTGCACTTTTGATGTTAAATGAAGACAGACCAATAGCACATAATGAATGGAGATAAAGCCAAATGAATTTCTGAATTTTGTTTGTAGACGAGTACATACATCAAACAGCCATCTGCCCATACAGAAAGGATTAGTGGTCTGGTACCATTTTTAGCCACAGCTGAGAAATACAGTAATTCTCTTCTGTAGTCTCCAGTACAAATCTGTTGTAGATATGACCGTGATACTAGTTTTGAGTCAACGTTACAAGGCCACATGAAGTTAGAAAGCAGAGGCTACAACGTGCCGTTGCAAGAACCGTAGTGAACCACATGAACTCTCACAGGGCAGAGCGAGATGGCTGCGATTCTCTCCTCAAAGCGGGTCTAATAACAAATCTGAAATTAAAAGTCAATTTATCCAGAGTATTTTACGAAAAGAGAAATAGAAGGGAAATGAAGTGAAATAAAATGTAGAGTACATGCATATGCTACAGGTTTTGGCAACTCATACGATTTGGAAAGGAAGCACCCAGCCTTGTTGTGTTTATATTATCACTGAAACTTTTGGTATGTCTCAGCAAAGACCATATGCTGTATTTATTTTCAAAGCCACATCTTAGGAAGGATTTTATAGGTCAAGCTGTTAAATACCATTTTATTTCATGGGCTGCAATTTTGAACAGTTACCTATGCATGTGCCAGAGTGTTTGAATTTGGCCCAATGCTAAAAGCCCTTGTTTCTAGCAGATCATATGAAGGAAAAAATGATGTGTGGCGTGTAGCCCTCTGGTTTTGCTGATCTGTTTCTGGACAAGAAATTCTATAATAAAAGAGATAAGGATCATTGAAGTTAGGTGAACAGAAGGCTGCTCTTCAGCATGGCAATTTTCTGCTGTCTTTCCTAATAACAAACTACATTAAAGCATAATATTTAATTGTGATAAAAGTATACTCTTTAAAAAATGTTTCATGGTAGAGAGAGGGAAAAGCTGGGACAATATTGCATATACTCTGTTATACAGTGTTCCTTCTTAAACTCAACTTAGCTCTTGGACAGCAAGAATTGGTGTCTTTGGGTAAGTATACATTGAGGAGCAGCCAGCATACCTTATCTGAACTGGGGAAGATGTTTAGTTTATTACATGAATACTGTTCTTTGAGTCTCGATTCAGCGCTAGCTTGCATAGGGGTAAAATTTCCCTGATGTGTATTAATTGAAAAGCTTTGTGTGTGTCTTTTGATGTCAACAGGCTCTATCCAAGATTTACAGAAATGTGATAGAAAATATATTGTAAATACTATAGAATTTAATAAGTAATTCGTCTGTGACAATATTTACCAGAGATTTCAGCAGCAATGTAGATTTAGGATTTAGACATTCATGTGTCTCTAGGTATATTCACAGCTACTTTACATAAAACAGGCATTCTGAAGAATAAATATAAAACTGTGTGATTCAGAGCAGGAGCTGCCTAGCCGGAGGAGTCCATCTTGCACAGCGGTTCTTTACTGGTCTATACTGGACATCCTGGAGCTGGTCCAGAGCTGCCCACCAAGATGGGCTTGGGACAGCAGATGGAGAGGGTGAGGGAGCTGGTTTGTTCAAGCATATGAAAAGAAGGCTGAGGGGAGATTTTTTTTCCTGTCTACATCTACCTAAGGGGAGGGTCATGAGCAAGATGGAGCTAATCTCTCCTTGGAGGTACACAGTGAAAGAACGAGCAATGGACAGCACTTGCTTGAAGGGAAATTCTGGTTTGATATTAGGAGAAAATTTTTACCATCAGGGTGATCGAACACTGAAAAAGGTTGCCCAGAGAGGCTGTGGACTCTTGGAGACATTCAAAACTTGGTTGGATATGACCTTCTTTAACATGATCTAACTTTGAAGTTGACCCTGCTTTGCGTGAGGGGGTTCCATCAGATAACTCGGAGGCCCCTTTCAGCCTAAATTATTCTATTCTGTTCCTGGGGCTTGCATCCCTTTGTCTGAAATAGCTGGGCCCAGCCATTATCAGAGACAGGACCAATGGAGTAGATGAATTGGGTTCGGTAAATCTCAGACATCCATTTTTCTTAAGATATAGAAGACAGCAAAAGTATCAGCACAATTATTATCTGAGTAAACAGACGCTAGACCTTTGTGGTCTGTCCAACGTGGTTAATATAAGACAGATACTTTAAAAATGCCTACAAGTAGACTGTTCTCTATAAACATGGTCACTACATGTAGTGTTTCATGGGAAAATATGGCTTTCCAGCTTGCATTTGCATGCTTTGTTAGAAATGAGAATATGTATAAATGTGTATTTTCTGCCAAAATACCACAGTTACAGAGACAGTACCCCCTAAATGTGTTTGTAGATGATCCCTATTTTAAGTATTAAGTAACTGTTTAATTTATGTTAGGGTAAATCGATCTTCATTACTGTTATTATTATTGGCTGGGATCATACAGTAGTAAAAATTGAGAACACTTTTATTACATGAAATGAAGCTCGATACTGAAGCTGCTGATCCTTTCATAGAAGTGATTCTAGATCCACTTTCCTAGATCCTAGGACAGGGATCGAAACTTGCTTCCATAATTAGTGTAAGGTTATTTTTTTCATAAATTTAGTCATTCCTGTGCTCTTTCCCTTTCAAGTATTTATATGCATTTTGTTCACTTCTATGGAAAAAACCCAATATCTAAGTAGCAATAGTCTCACAAGAAACAAACTTTGTGTATTAAAAGCTACTGTCCCTTTGCATGCATTTATACATCCTTTCATGTGTGTTTGTATACATATATATAAAAATACACACATTTTGTGAGTTTGGTTCTTTTATTGCTTTTGGCCAACTCCAAATGCTCCCAGTTGCTTTTTTTCTCATTTTGATTATAAGACTTTTTCTGCTTGATAAAAGGAGGTTGCACAGGGAAATAGCATCTGACAGTGTGCAGATAAAATACCTGTCCCTTTGTCAGACAGGTTTACGGCCCCATAAAAACACACAAAAGGAGTGAAAACAACTGCACAAATGCAGGGCAGATGTAAATCTTGTTTGACTAAAGCTGAAAAGTATAATCTGACTCCTGGAACAAGGCGGGCAGAGGGAGCAGGTAATGTTCTGAGGTGTCCTGTGCAGGAACCAGGAGCACATCATTCACTTTTACTTTCCATTGATTAGACACAGTTACGGGAAAGGCACCTGGGGTTGTCAGCTTTCCCTGTGCTTCACAGGCGCCAAAGGTGATGTCCTGGGGGATCCCAGCTGGGGTTCCGAAGTACCTGAGCACTTCCACTGGCATATAGAGGCATGTTTATATTTTTAAGCTCTAAAGCTCTCCACAAACAGGCCCAAGATTTAGCGAGGACATAATAATTGCTTTCCTTTCAACAGCAGGTGACATGTTTCCCACAGAGAAAAATATAATCGTGCTGCTTTTAGTCATAACAGGAGCAACAGGAGAAAAACAGATGAGGAAGTGGGAAATGTCACCAGTTGTGACTTGGAAAAGCCGTTTGCAGGCATGAGCGAGCCTCTAAGTACACAAAATTAAAACATTACTTGACAAGTTATATTGTCCATGAGCTGCAAGCCCCTAGATGATATTATTTAATCTTTAATCTTTAACTGAAACTTTCCAGGTTCAGAGAATGATATGAACTCTTTAGTGTTCCTTTTCCTCACTGATTTTGCCTTGGGCAACACAAGTCGGCTGAGCAGGGAGCACGTCTGTGCCTGGGCGGCGTGGGGACCGGCAGCAGCTCCACGGGCCGCTCCGCAGAGAGGATGAGCACGGAAAGTGCTTTGACGCCGCTCTTCACATTCAGCAATGCAGACACATGCCGTTCTATCATTTTAATAAATAGAAATAATATTTTACCTCTCTTACTGAACATCTGATATCGATATCTGACTGCATCCCTTTCTCTGTCATTGTTCACGTAGACCCTGAACCTGGAGTTCATTTCAAAACTCAGTTCTTTGAGCAAACTTGGTTAAACTGAGGTTCTCCTCCAGCCTTGGGGTGGCCAAGGCAGGAACGGTGCCTTTGTACACCACTAAAGCTGGGCTCTGTGTCTGACTATCTCTCTAGGAGCTAATACATGCTGATGAAAATAATAATGTAAGTTGGTGGTATAAATGGTGAAATCTAGCCTAATATTGTACTTCTGTGTCACTGGAATTGCACTGCTATCCATTGGAAAACAGCCTGGTTTTGCAAACTTTCCCAAAGCTTTGACAGGATGCAAAAAATACTAATTAGTGTTCTCATATAGATTATAAGCTAGTAGATACTTCTGGAGTTTGCAGTCATATTCAAGAATTTCCTCTTGGTGGATATTAGTATGTGTCTCATATCTTTGGTGTGCGTAACGATTTTCAGATAAAGCAGTTACAACATACCAATGCTATAAATTAAAATTAGATGAGGAGGAAATTCTCAGGTCTCCCAGGAGAATAGTAACATCTCTGCATTATTCCAACTCCAAGCTACAGCTGGAGTTTGATGTACTGTATCTGTTAAGAGTTGAATGCTGCCATTTTAAAAACAAAAGTTTTCCCCATGTAGCACTAATTATAGCTAAATCATAATTACTGATTTGTGGAAAGCAGAAAACTCTGCTTCGATTAATAACTTAGTATTAGATTTGAAAGAAGAAGCTCTAATCAGGAGCATTTTAGGAGACAATCTAAAGGTCTCTTTCATCGAAATTTAGAAGATAATCCAGTATGGCTGGAGGTCTATCAGAGGATACATCTTAGCATAGGCAGTACAATCTGTCCAAGCAGCAAAAAATCGCTTGTCCCTGAGACATCACTAGAGCTGACCGTGCAACTCTCTTTTGGAAAGGGCCTCTCCAGTTTTCAAGACTGTCAGACTAAGTCACTGGATCCTAACTAAATACACACTGTTTTAATGTGCTTGGGTTTTGTACATATGCGTGTGAGTATGTATAATACCCATACATACTTGGGATGTTTCTGATGCCCGGTTATGGAGATGGATGTGATCAGACTAAAGGAATGGAAGGACTGAGGACATCTTGCTTTCAGCCACGGTCTTGCCAGAATGACTCAGGAAACAGAACTTCTTCAGCGACCCAGTTTCCCCCGGCATGGAGATCGGTCCAGTAATCTCTGTGAAATTCTTCGCTCTTTTGGCATCGCAGGAGAAGCTGCAGAGCTTTGCAGTCTCAAATGCCAGACTCATTTGCCTTGTCTTAATCCTTCCCTTTCCCCGTATTTACTTTGTGGCTAGACAGATACTCTCATATTCAGCTTGTCCTTCTGGCCCCAGGCATCTGGTGCATGAATGCAAAGTAATATAAGGCAGAATTCAGCTATCCGCATAAATGATTGTGTCTTTCAAATACGTACAGAGGAAGGGTTTTTACCTTATGCGGTATGAATGCGAGTATCAAAGGAAAGGAATTTATATGCTGGGCTTCCTTGCCCTCCCCTCTCAGAGAAAAGCAAAGCTGCTGGATACATCGGAAGGAATGGAGAGACAGATTTGAAAATTTACCAAAAGTCTAGAGGGATTTCAGAAATCTCTAGGGGAGCAGAATGAGCACGTTCTCATGAAAATCTCATTAGATGCCTATCTGCATCTATAGATGTTTAAATTCCCTATCTAACCCCATGCTGGTTTGATTCCTTTGTGGTTTGTGCTTCTCCCTTCAACAACAGGGGTGACACAGGCAAGACTGGCTGGACTGGTAGACCCAGGCCATACCGAGCTCTGAGATATGCTTGTTCAAGTGGCATCGCAGGGCTGGGTGTAATCTGAAATCCTGTCCTGAGCGTCCTCATCAGGACAGACTACGGCAGGAGAACTCGTCAGGATGCCAAGTCCAGGGCCTTTTCTGCAGGGCGCTGTTTCCACCGCATCCCAGGTGCGCACAGGAGACACGCTCTTTTAAGGGCCTATTCCTTCACTGCTACTGCAAAAACCTTTTGGTCAAACACTTTTCTTTTACAAGACTCAGAATCATAAAGGGTGCTTGGATGAAAGGGAGGTGAGACGAGAAATCATAGAATCATAGAATCATTTTGGTTGGAAGAGACCCTCAGGATCATCGAGTCGGACCATAACCTAACTCTAGCACTAAACCATATCCGTAAGAATCTCACCTATGCATCTTTTAAGCACCTGCAGGGATGGCGGCTCAGCCACTTCCCTGGGTAGCCTGTTCCAATGCCTGACAACCTTTTCTAGGAAAAAAAATTCCTAATATCCAATCTGAATCTCCCTTGGCACAACCTGAGGCTGTTTCCTCTCATCCCATCACTTTTAAGTGCTTCCCTACAAGCCTCCAACCATGAAACTTTGAGGCATCTTCCCGCTCAGAGCGTTTGCTCTGCTTCCATAGTGCCCACCATCCCCGCATCCAAATAGTGCTCCTGCTCGACTTTGTGACAAAATTTCCATTGAGTCCCGTACGACCAGAGGACAGTACTGTTGTGCAGTGAGGATGTTTGATGTCCAAACAGAAACAGCTGGAAAGAAGAGGAGGTAGGTTATTATTCAGTGCAAGGGCTTTTTCTTTGAGAGTGGGATTGCTGAAGTACACATGATATACATTTATATAGAAGTAATTTGAAATTTTTGTACTGGAGAGGTTGCTTTTGTTCTTAAAGCTTTTGTAGATGATTTATGAAAAGTGTTATTTCTATTACTCAAACATATGAAAAGAAGCAAATTATCTTATTACATTATGTGGACAGTCACAAGAAGAGTTAAATGGGCCATATGACTTTCTCTTAAAACATTAATTTTCTTGTGTTGTCTTTAATTTCCTTGATAATGAAATGTTCACAATAGCCACTGGGTATTACTGTATGAAAGATAAATTAGGTTGTTCTCGTTAGATGTAAATCCTCTTCTGGACTTGTCATCAGAATATGATTACTGTGAATTTCTCTATACATGTGAAATGCCAATCCCCGAAACCATTTCCTGTTGGAAAACAAGAGATTTTAAGATGCTTTTAATTTAAATACTGTCAAGTTGATGGCTATGGAAATGCTTTTTAAATGAATGATTAAGGACTGTATCTAAAGTTTGAAAATTGCTTTTCCTCCCCTGAATAAGTTTAATTCTGCAATATCAATGAGACTTGCAGATGCTCAGCACTTTTCGCAGTGAGGCCACGGGAGATTACATGAGTATGGCTGAATGGGTATAATGGTTCAGTTTTATGACTACCTTGATATCCATAACACCTTAAACCCATACCTACGTGGTAGGCATCTCTTTCTGTGGGAAGTGAGGTCTGAGAAGTTGCTGCCGTTTCCACAGACTTCCCATGGGAGCTGGAGAGACTTCGAGACCTGTCCCATCACCCTGGTATGTGCTGCCTCCCGGGGCCCCGAAACGGGGCAGAGCTTCAGGGCTAATCAACCTTTCCACAATAATACATATGAAACGCACATTAGCGAGATGATCAAGATTTGAAAGGGAACACATACTTCATTCTTTAACACTTTCTGGGCTGGCATCTTTCTTAACTTTTAAAGTTTCTCAAAGTTGCATTGTTTTTTTCTCCTGTGATTTAGTATAAGCTGAATATTTCCAATCTAGAGTATGCATGTAAACACCTTAAGGCTCATGGAAATTAATCTAAATCATCAGCCCTTGCAAGGATCGTATGGTAAATTGTCTGTGATTCATGCATGGAGCACCTATGCAGTTCAGATTTAGTATTTACACCCTTCTGTTGTATGTAAATTATTGCCATTAGTTTGGAATAGTCATAAACATGAGATGCTTAACAAATGCTAGATGACAGCAAGAGATCAGTATGTCTCAGAGTGTTTATGTAAAATAATTAGTATCCCCAAATGACACTTTTTTAAAACGAATGTTTAAAAATCTCTTTGTACAATTACTCTAAAAATCACCCATTAACAATCGAGAGGAAAAACTGATTACTTTGTGCATCTCTTGTCTGTCTTCATTTTGGACTGAAATGCCCTCAGTTAATTCCATCAAGGTCGGCACGATTCCAGTTGAAGCTGACCTGTAACACCCTTACACATGGGAAATGGGACGTCACCTTTGTGTGAAAAAAAAATGCTTTTAGGTACAGGATTGGTATGTATTTCATTCTAATTTGCCTTCTTTATCTAAGACCAGCGAGAATCAAGGCTTCTGCAGGAAATTGTGTATATGCCTCCGCTTCCCAAAAGAGAAACTCAGTGTTTAAACATCACAAAGCTGGCAGTAGCGCAGCAGGGGCGGTAACGTGACTCAGCACTTGTTGCCATAGATTTTCCAGCTGATGATGGTAAAGATCTTTAAAATGTAATTCAGTTAAATATTGTAAAGAACTTTTCCAGTAAGCCACAGTTAATGGCAAGAATTAGATTAACAGAATTATAAAGGTTTGTGCTAATGTTCTCATCGTTAATTCACTTCAAGTTCCTTGTGGATTGAAAGATTCATGTTTAAGAAACATGGACAGCCCAGTATTTCACTTGGTATTTCACACATAAAATGAAAGCCATTTTTAAAGTTATGTTTTTGAATGTTAACTGGAATATAGCTCATAAAACAAAAAGCTATAATGTAATTTGAATTCTCGCTATATATCCTGTGTAGCAACCAACAATGAATATTTATCTAAACAAGTATTTTCAAGCCTTTCATACTACAGTTTACTTTTGTTTCAGTCTTATTTGAATAAACAGAATTTTTGCAATAACTGTAACTAATATCTCTAGGCACATAACATTTGAGATGGATCTGCAATTCAGTGCAGCAATATTCAACTGCAGAAATATTATTGGCGTTAAGCAGGAGCTAAATTACAGCTTTGATTTCACTGGCACTGCATTGTACCTGTGAATTCTAAAATGCTGAGTAAATTAAAGGTTCACTTCAATTTTTATGAAAAGGAAATAGATTCTCTTTCAATTGAGTAGTGTCATTATGTTTAGCATCTACTGTACATGGCATACTGAAGTTACAAGAGTTCCCAAGACAAAACATTAATAATGCATCAGACCTCTTACAAAAGCACAAGATAATAATGATTGCACAAGATAATAATGATTATTAATACAATTGTTATATGCGGGAATCGAAGGGGCAGTTCTTTGCTTTGTTTGGAACATTAGCAAGGATGAAAACCTACCAATTTCTACTTTATGAAAACCTTTGCATTATGCTCAGTTACTGCTACACAATGAACTCAACAATTTGCATCTGTATTCACGCAAGTGCAGCATCTCCCTGCTCCACCTTGGACTCCAGGGCCATAAAAGTGTCCCCCAGACCCCAACTCTGGGAGCACAGCTGGGAACTGCACCCAGCACCACTCTGTTGTGCCCTTTTGCATCCCATTTAGTCCACATATGCTCAGCTCTTGCCAGTGCACCCGATTGCTACTGTATGTCTCTAAGTGTTTATAGCATTGGTAGGGACAGCAGGGTCGGAGTTGCAGCCCAGCAAGAAATTGCGCTTTCAGTGCTTCTGTGCTTTCTGTTCGACCTAGAATTTACTGCAAATGAGTGGATATGACTAAAGGCACTGCTTGGGCTTAAGTATTTAGCAGGCCTGTACAACATAAATGCATACTTGTATGCTGTTTGCTGACACAATTGTTCCAGTTCTTATTTTCTTTCTGGGACTTTCTGAATTTTCTGCTTATAGCTTACCAGTAAAGTGAAACATTTTCCTTCCACTAAATCCACTTTTACTAAATCCCTGATATACTTAAAGTTTATCTTCAACCAGCATCATATGATGTCGTCTAGCCCACACACCACTTCGGAAATGCCAAACTTCTTAGGATTAATCCCCCGACCCCCGAAAGTCAGGTTACACAGCGCTTGCCTGTCCTGTGCTGGGACTGCGAGCTCCTCCTGCAAGCGATGACAGTGGACGGCTGTCAGAGATCTGCAGTGAGGGGTTTTTTTTAATCATTTGTGCAAATAAATACCAGCAGGGCCAATCCTGTTGCATTTATGAACATTCATATTTTCTTGAATATCTCATGGAAATTAGGGGGAATTCTGCTTGGAGAAAGAGCGTGATTTGGGCAATGGTTTACAACTGATTCGTGCCTTAGACTCCCTTGTGTCCTACAATTTATCAATATCCTAAGTTGAACCTGCTGCAAGTCCTGGTAATGACAGCTGGCAATGAATGTGCTTCAGGTAGAGCCTGAGCTGACAGCGCTCCCTGCGAGCACGGCTGCTGCTTTGTTTCTCATAAAACTATCAACATGCAAAGGCATATTTGTGTGTTAGCTTCTGATTAATTTCTTTTTTCTCTATACAAACACAGAGTGAAAAAGTAAACCAGTGAACAGGGGATGCTTAGGAGCATATTTATTTGCATATTCTGTCATCTTTTGGTGTGT